>NC_081414.1:716927288-717241038 GCF_030272615.1 Cryptomeria japonica
ATTTATCTCTTCCATATATATATGTATCCCTCTCTCCTCCTTTATCTCTTTCTCTCCTCCTTCCATATCCCTCTCCTTCTTCATCTCCATCTCTATCTCCATCTCCATGTATATCTCTATCTTCCTCTCTATATCTCTCCCCTTGACCTCTCTCTCTCTCATTCTTCCTCCTCTATCTCTCCTCCCTCCCTATCACAAACATAGCATGAAACTTTTGGTAATGAAGCCTTATTATCTTCTTGATTCAAAGGTTTTTTCAATCATGTTTGGATCCTTAATTGCATGCATAGTTAATTTTAAGCTATAAATTCTCCATTTAGGCCTTTGTTAACAATAACATTTGTCAAATGGTGTACCATTTGAACTCATGTATTACACAAATGCATGTAACTAATAATCTTTTTTCCTTAATCAACCTTTCACACCTCTTGAGTGTACCAACTGCACACCAAGGTATGATTATTATTTTAAAGATTATGTTCTAAAAAAATAATTTTCTTTTAATAAAGTTAATTAAAGTAATTTTAAGTATATTTTTTTATAATAAAGACAAATTTTATGTTATAATGTTATATATTATGTAGTATATAATTGTATATTGCACACATTGTAATATATTAATTATCAATTAATGCATAGTGATCAATAGAAGATTTCTATTGATTAATAAAGAAAAATGCTATGTAATTTCAATCATTATCATAAGCATCAGGAATGTGAAGAGGAGCAGAGGGAGCTAGGATTTCTAAGAAGGTTGTTGATGTAGAGGATGATGGGGAGGAAGATGGAGAGGGGGCCCTGGCTAGGTTTTCAGGTCAGGGTGGTTTCTTTTTTCGGCTTGTCACAAAGCTTGTCTTCTATACTTGTCTACAGTTTTCCAGGCTAGGGTTATGTCAAGGTTTGATTCCTTTTTTTTGTAGGTTTGGTTAGATGGGTTGCTGCTCATTTTTCCCATTGAGCATTTATGAGTGGTGCTTGTCCGTTGCTCCCTTCCATTTTGTCTTTGGTCCAAAGCATCTTTTTCTTGGCTACGTTCTATCTCACATGGGGTATAGAGGCTTCAAGGTATGGGCACACATGTGCCTTTCTCAGAGAATATTTTGTTCACTTTCTCTTTCCCTTGCCATTGTGACATGGAGGCCCTCTTCTCTCCTGGGTTTGTCTGTGGAAGGTGTTTTCTCATGGCAGACGATGCTAATCCACTACCCACTCTACCATTAGGATGAGGTGTTTTTATTTTGGCCTTTTCATGGGTCCCCTAGCTCATCCTCTGCAATGGTTGATTGGAGTTGTGGTGGGTTTGTGGATTGGGTGTGTGGGTACCTTCCTCAGTGGGATTTGTTTCACTATGTGGCAGTTACTTCCCTTGTTTTTGCATCTCGAAGAAGCTTTTCTCTTTCCTTGGCTTCGAGTTTGTGCTTTTCTAGCATTTTTTCTCTTTCTCGTGTTGTTTTCCTCTCTAGTTTGCCACTATGGAGGTTGGATTCTATGCAATTCAGGGTTTTTCTCTTGAGCTTTGTGGGTTTTCTGGGTTTGGGGCTTGTTTTTTCTTGGGGTGGTTTGGGGTTTTGGGCATTTGTGGGCTTAGTTTTTTCCTAAGGCTATTAGTTTTCCTTTTGCTGCTAGTTTGTTGCTACAAGTGGTTGGTTGGATGAGGGGGAGTGGTAATGGTTAGTTATCCTAGGAACGCTTAACCAAAGTAGGCATTGCTCCCTTCCTACCTATTGCTATGTTTTTTCTAGACTCTTATCTGAAGCGATCAATCCTTCCTCCAGCCTTTTCTTTTTCCCCCATTGGTCCTCACCCTCTCATGTTACCTATCGTAGGTGCCATGTACTCTATAAATGGTGGGTTTTTGGTTCTTAGTTCTACAAATAATAGGCATATAGAGGAAGCCCTTGTTTTGTTTCTTGTAGAGATCTTCACCAACAGAAGGTTAAGGGATGCCTTTGAAAACCCTATAGATTGTTTTTTTCTAGTCTATTCTTTAGCGAAACATGGCGAGTTTAGCTACAAGGTTGTGGGATGAATTTAAAAATCCATAGTGTGTTGTTTGTTTCCCTAGCTTTGTTGTTGCAAGCATAAGGGTTTGTTAGGAAAATGGTTTAAGGTGCTCCTAAGTCCCTATGTTTTTTATTGGTTAGTTTTGGTTTTTCAGGAACCTTGTTCTTTTTGATTTTGTGCTCTACCCAAAAGTGTGTTTCAAAAAGGGCTCACCTTTTTTAGTTTTTGTTCTTCCTAATGGTCTCATTGCTTGTGATTTACCCCTTGTGTGCTTTCTCAATAGTTATGTATCGAGTTTGGGCCTATCATGTCTTTTTCTAATTAAAACAAAGAAAAAAGGTTATGTTTATACAATTGTTATGAAGAGGTTGATTATAGGTGAGTCACTTGTTTCAAATCCTAGATACATGAATTCTTGCAAATATGTTTGTGTCAAAAATCACATTTTCTATTCATGAAAAGGTCACATTGTGAGTTGCATGTTGGCTGAGGGGATCACTACACATAGAAATTGATCCTTTTATATTAGACAATATTGTGCAATTTTTTGGGTCTACAAATGGCTTATAGTATATGGGACTACCTTGTATTCCATGTAAGAGGAAAATAACTATACTACAAACAAGGTGTACATACTCTCTCCCCTATATGGTTTGAACTTGTGACCTATCTTTCAAGAATAGAAGTTCTCCACCATTAAAAAAAATCGATAGTTGAAAGTTATACATTGACAAAAAAAATTGCAAAATGAAACAAAAATTAATTACAAAAGAAATTGCCAGTGTACCAAAGAGTTACCAAATCCATAAAGAAAATTGTGGGAGTATAAAGAATACCTAGCCAACACAAAAAATTAGGTATCTCACCCTCCATACCCCCATAGTAAAATAAATCAACAAGAAAACATGATGGCTTAGATGTGACATATGCTTCCATGTCCACCATGACAAAATAGTAGACTTGGAAGGTTCAAATTTTAGACATGTTGCCTCCATGGACGATGAGCTTCGAACATTGCGGTGGTGGAAATTCAATTAGGTTTAATCATGGTGCATCCCATTTCAATTAGGTTTAAGTTTATTTTATTTAAGAAATAGGATATTGCATTATTAGTTTAGGGTTGCACAATATTCAAAATAAGTAATTCGTCTAATAGGTTAAGGATGTTATTAGTAATATTAGGTTAAAAATTATTTAAACAATAATAATTATTATCTAAATAATTTATAATATTGTATTTATATTAAATAACATCGAAGGAATTTCCTAATTGAATTGATACATGTTAATTCTAGTGATCTATTGTTGATAATATTTGAGAGGTGTGCATAATGATTGAAGGCCTACTTGTCATTCAATTTCATCATCACCATTCATGTTTTCTCCATTTTTTTTGTTCATTGCTTTCACATAAAATTCTACAAACACTTTGATAACCTTATAAAGAGAAACTAATGACAAACCATGTGGTGTACTTCCACATATTAGTTGCACACAGTTACTTGTTGTAAAAGTAATTGTTGTTTTTCAAACTAGCAGATGTGAGTTGTAGTCAGTTCACAATAGATTGCATTGTCTTTCTTTTAGAGTGTTCACTAGGTTCAATAAATTTGATATAAATGATTTTGATAACATAGATGGGTCCCACAAAAACTGTAGATATTTTTGAAATATTGATTGTGAATACTTTTAATAAAATAAAACAAGAATAACATAATAATATTATAGTTACTTAGATAATACATTATATTAAATTTATATTATTTATTGTTATTGATAACATATTTTTTTATATATTTTTACTAACTATATTGTATAAGTATATTATATATATTAATAACTATAATATGTATTATATATTATAATTATTATCTATATTAAATAAAAAATTACATATAATATATACTTTTTTTTGTTCAATTGTAGCTAAAGTGGTATTCACTTTTGACTAGAGCTATGAACTAGTGAGATCACATTTTTGAGGGTCCTCATCTCCATGTTTGTTCGGCAATAACACCCTTATATCTCCTTTGTGTCATCATTTCTTCCACACCCAGGCATCACCTTATCTCTCCATTACCTGTGTGTCAGACACATGGGCCTCCAGTAGATTCAAACCCAAGGCCTCCCATGTAGGAGGCTCGCAACTAACAACTACATTGTAGGGTCATCTCCCCATTAAATATAATTTTTTTTTTTATAATATATGTTTAATGATTATTTATGTTATTTAACTATATAATATATCTTATATTTATTGTTATTTATTTTATATTATTAAATAAAATAAATAATGAAATTTACAAATAATATATATCTTATATTTGTTTTATATATTTTATATTATTAGATAAAATTTAAAAAAGAAAATATTAACATATTTTATGATAATATATGTGTAATCTTTATTTATGTCATTTAATAACAATATATATCTTACATTTTTATTAAATAATATAAAATTAATAATTATAATATACTTTTTTACATAATATTATTTAAACTAATTTATAAGATAAGAAGGAAGCTAGAGAGGGAGGAAGCGAGAGCAACAATAGATAGGGAAAAAAAAGGAAGAAGAAAAAATGAGGAGAAAATAAAATAAAATTAGGAGACAAGAGAGGGCATGGGAAAAAAGGGACATAGGGGAAGCGCACTATTTATAGTCCTTGTTCCAATTACCATTCACTCCTTTCTCACCCAAACCCCTAATTACTAACTTTAAACAGACAAAAAAAAAAAAACTTAACTAAAATCCCATCAATAAATTTCCAATGTACAAATAGCTACCCATTTTACCCCTAGTAGTTAATTTTTTTTTACTTTAATTAGATGAGTTGTGCAACTTTATTAGTAGCCATAATGCATGAATACTAGGGCATTTGTGCATAAGTATTGGCAATTTTAAAAGTGATTATATTGCACAATTATTGAATCATCTTTAAGTACGTATTCGATAAGACTTTGAAATGACCACTTTTTTACTCTTGCACACTTCACAAATCCCACAATGTATGTCATTACTACCCAAAATATAGAATAATAGCTATAAGTAGTTAAGTTGCATACAAAGAAAACAAAAAAACATCATCAAAATTTGATGTATTATTTAGTATCTATGGGTGCACAAAGTTAGCTATATATAATGGTTATTAGTACGCTTCCCCTATGTAGAAAATGGAAACTAATAGAAAACAAAAAACAAAGAAAGAAATAATTGTAATTCATTTGATTGAACACAATTTGTGAAAATGACATGTTCCTTAATTATACTATCCACTAAAGTTCAAATTAGATTTTGAAGTTAAATTTATTTTTTAATTATTATTAATTTTTTAATCAATATTAAGTATTTGTATTAATAATTTTGAAATGGTATATATTAATTGCAATATCACCAAAGACTTCTTAAAAAAGCCACATCCCCTGCCACCCCTATATCTATCCCCTGACGTCCACTTATAGTATTTGCAAAATGCACTAACAAAATCGGAGCCATGCTCCATATTACACTAACCCTACCCCTTATACATAAAAATTAGTAGAGAAATAGTATAATTTTTTTTATCATTTTAAAAGGGTTTCTCAACAAACCCTACATTAACATCAAAACACAAAAAAATAACAACCCCAGTGGATCAAGCTACACTAGCTTATATTATTTGTAGCTTACCCTTCAAACAGGGCTCCTGGGTCTCCTTCTAGTCTCTACCTCTTTGGCCTTGTAGACAATCATGCTCCACAATCTAGGTCTTCTTCTCTAGCTCTTCACAACCAAGAATTCCTTCAATGACACCCAACCCATTTCTACCTTGGCCCTCTGCCCATCTTTGTGACCAAACACACTCACATAGAAAAGGTTGCACTAGGGTCTTCATATAACTGAATTGGCGCCAATCACCATGATGCACCCACAATCCTACTCCAAGCTTTGCCATTACCAAAATAATTTCCATGACACCACACCACTCTGGTCGTACACATTCCTGCATCGCCCTTAAAACTACCTCCTTTGACTCTAGTTCTAACCCCCAGGCCATGAACATCATCACAATTTCAATGTTGGAGCAATACTGATGCTCTGACTTCGAGAATTCATCACCTAGAATCCATTCGATGGTCCACCAAAAAATAGGTTCTTCAATCTTAAACACATTGTAGATTCTCCTCTCTATAATCTTGCCATAAAAACATTGTCGTTGCCTAATTGTTGCCAATGAGAAATTAGCTTCCATGGCACCTATCACCCACTCAATCTTTAAGGTCTCCCTCATGCAAAATGAAAATGACACTAATCTAATACTAATTTAAATAACCATCACCTCCTCTATGTTGATGATACATTATGTATAGTCGTATCTTTTTGAAGAGAGCCAACTCTTGGAGATCATCTCTAATCGGCGGATATATATGTAATTTATTCTCCCCTTTATCAAAATGGAATATGAATAGTTGAATTTCATTGATAGTTAAACAAATGAACATATAGCATATTGGGTAAACACTTAAGCAGATCGAATATTCACAGTTGCAGATCAAAGTATCTTCACATATCAGATCGATAGCTTCCTAAGTGGAAGTCGTGATCAGCAGATTGGCTATTCTATCACAACATATTGATATCCTTCAAAAGATCGAGTTCAATCCATTAGCAGATTGCATTCGTCCATCTGTAGATCACAAATAATATATATATCATACTGAATATTATATTTCATATGTTGGCAGTTCAAATAACGTATAGCAGTTCGGACTGCATACACTGAAATTTAGAGTAAATCATTTTAATCATATAGCCTCAAAGTGCAAAGCAAATGTATAAAGACATCTTGCTATTAATTTGATTTAAAAAAAAAAACATGTTATCATAGCAGGCTTATGAAAAGATCAGATTAGATTCATAGAAGTAGGGTTATCCTCCATTATTGCCTTCTAGTTTGATTACATCTATTAATGTCAAGATGGTGAACGGACTTAAAGTTGAAGACAAGCTTGAGGATACATCAAACGTAGTCTCTTGGAAGTTTAGAGTTATGTCTACCTTGGAGGAAAATGAATTAAACGAATTCATGGAGAAAGTAGTACCAAAAGCAACCGAAGAGGATGAGAAGCTTCAATGGAGGAGAAAGAACACCAAAGCAAAGAAAATGTTGGTTGACTCTGTAAATGTAAAAGATCACATTGTGCCAATCATCTCCAAGTTGACGACGACATATGACATGTTCAAGATATTAGAGGAGATGTATGAGATCAACAACACGAGTCAAGCTCTTGCATTAAAGAAACAACTTCACCACATCAAGATGATGAAAGGAGAATCCATCATCTCACACTTCATGAGGATTACCAAATAGAGAGATTGACTCTCTACCATTGGATACACTATAGATAACAAAGAATTAACCATGTTGGCACTTAATGGTCTTCCTTCATCATGGGAGTCATTTATATAAGGGATAAGTGAAAGATCAAAACTTCCCAAGTTTAATCGATTGAAGACAGACTGCATTCAAGAAGAGTCAAGATTAGCTACGAGAGGCATTGGCCAAAGCTCTACAAATGAAGATATTCATTTTCTTGCCTCTCACTCTTCAAAGAACAAGGGTAAGAAAGGACATTTCAAAAGGAAGAAAGATAAGGCTCTCGTTCCTAAGAAGGAGGGGGCTAATAGCTTGGATTAGTATAGGCCTATTGCTTTATGTAATGTTGTCTACAAGATAATAACTAAATTGATTGTTGAATGACTCAAACCTCTCCTCCGTACTTTGGTTTCTAAGGAGCAAGGTGGTTTCATTGATGGAAGACAAATCCTTGATGGAGTTGTGATAGCAATGGAGACTATTCATTTGATGGCTTCCTCTAAGGAGAAGGCTATGCTTATTAAACTTGACATGGCCAAAGCTTATGATAGGGTGAGTTGGGATTTCTTACAGAAATTTAATTTGGTTTTTTGTTTTGGAGAAGAGTAGGTGAATTGGGTTCTTAGTTGTGTGACTTATAACTCTTTCTCTGATCTTATTAATGGGGAACACTTAGAATTATTTAGCACTTTGCGTGGGCTTCGACAAGGGGACCCTTTATCTCCCTATTTATTTATTCTCATGGCTGAAGGTCTTGGCAGATTTCTCACTTCCTAGGTGAGACATGGTCTTATTCGGGGCTAGAGTTGGAGCAATGCTCTACCTTCTTACTCTCATCTTCAGTTTGTGGATGACACAAGTTTGATGGGCATGGCCATAATCAATGAGGCAATGAATTTCAAGAGATCTTTGGATATCTATTGCAAAGCCTTGGGTCAGAAAATTAATGAAGATAAATCATCCATATATTTCTTTAATACCTCTCAGCTTATTCAAAATACGTTTGCTAGGATCCATAGATTTCAGACGGGGTCCCTTCCTTTGTTGTACCTTAGGATTCCTTTAGATTTGGGGGTTCAGCGCAAAGATTTTTGGCAAGGAATTTCAGATAAATTTCATTGCAAGGTTAATCATTGGACTTACAAGTGGTTATCCTCTAATGGAAGGGTGATTCTTTTGAAGACTATGGTGTAAGAGCTTCTCATTTAAAGGTGTTTTGTGTAGGCTCCCCCCTCTAGCTTTGTGAGAGAGTTTGATGCTCTTTCCCATCAATTTATTTGGTCTAGTAGTTTTCTTTCTTCTAAGTGGAGTTTAGTTGAATGGGACTTTGTTTGTAGACTAAGACATGTTGGGGGTCTTGGCGTTAGATCTATTGCTTTGGTTAGCAAGGCCTTGGTAGCTAAGTTGTATTGGAGGTGGTGTAATAGTTAGGATCGGGACTTGGCAAAGATTTTAACCCACAAGTATCTCCCTGGTGATAATGATCATGAGGTGCCTCATCTTAGTTTAGTGGGCAGGGGATCTTATATCCGGGATACTCTTAAAAAAGGTGCACAACTTATTAAAGATGGCCTTTTTTGGATTTGTAATAGATGCTCTGAAGCTCTTTTTGGGCAGGACTCTTGGGATGGTCACCCTCCTATTCTATCTAGTTATCCACAACTTCAACCTCTTTGCAACATTTTCATTGATGTTGGATGGGTTAAGGTGGAGAATTTTAAAATAGTTAGGTGCATTGGATAGGTTGAGATGACTTGTTGGAAGGATCCTCTTGAATGGCCTTTAGGTGGCTCGGATGAAGATCATGTGGTGTTGGTTAATATCTTGGAGGGTAGGTTATGTAGTTCCCTCAAGGAGAGATATTTTGGCTTGGGGTCCTAACCCAAAAGGCAATTTTTCTATTGCTGAAGGTTATGCTCAGCTTGATAGGAAATTGCATGGCCTGGCGGATGTTCCCTAGTGGAAGAAGGTTTGGAATAGCTTCTCTTGGCTGAAATTTATTTTCTCTTATGGTTGGTTGATCAGAGGAAATGTCCCACGTGGGAGAATCTTCCTAAGAGAGGCTTCTAGGGACCATCTATCTATTATCTTTGTATGCACAATGAGGAAGACTGCTCCCACTTGTTTTTTCTATGCCCTTTCTCTAGGGAGATTTGACACAAGTGGTGGGAGACTTGGCAACATGCTTGTTTTCATGCTACCTCCTTAATTGACTTTTGGGATAGCTTGGGCATCCAGCAAAGACCTCTTTTCTTCAAGTGGCTTGGGCTATTGGGCCATCCCTTATTATCTAGAATTTGTGGCTGGAAAGGAATCAAAGGGTATTTTGTGATTCACATATAGGGATTCCATAGCTGTGGTAGAAGATAGTTAATAGGCTTCAGAAGACAATCTCGGCTAAGTGCAATTTGTCTAGAAATGTTGATCTGGGTGATTATTCTATTGTAAGGAATCTACAATTAGAAAATATTAAAATAGACTATGTTGCTGGAAATAGATCTTGACATGCGAAGCAATGGATAAGTAGAGATGGAAGGTGGATTCCCCCTCCTGTGGGAATCTTAAAAATTAATACAGATGGCTCTTCCCATGGGAATCCTAGATATGCAGGTACTGGAGGTATAGGTAGAGGTGATGATGGTTGTGCAATTTTTTTCTTCTCTATTTCTATTGGGCGGGACTCTAACAATCATATAGAGGCCCTAACTATTAAGATTGTTCTTTAGGATGGACAAAGATTATTTGTGAGTCGGATTCTCAAATTTTTGTGGACATGTTGAACAAAATGAAATTGAATGATGTGAGTTGGAAATTAGCTTCTGTGGTCAGACAAATTTTACAACTATGTAATACATTGGAATTTTTCTCCTTTTGTCATATTCTAAGGGAGTGGAATAGAGTGGTTGATTGTTTGGCCAAATGGGCTTCAGAGCATATTGATGGTTGGGATTTTAGTGGAAGGGAGAGTCTACCTCCTAATTATCTTGAAACTTTTGACAAGTTAATGCTGGAAGACAGGATGATGCAAGAGCACCTAGTGGTGTAGGATCAATTTCCCTTTTATGTTTGTTTCCTTTTCATTGTCATTCTTGAGGCCCTTCGAGGCTCTAGATGAGCTTGGTTTTTGGTGCCACATCATCTTCTAGAGGGCTTTCCAAAAAGGTATTATCATTGGAAATCTAATGATTGGATCTAATGCTATGGTAACTAGACTTTGTAGTGGTGGTGCTAGTGGTATCCCTAGCTAATAGGATTAAACCTATGGTCATGGGGGCTTCATTATCTAGAAAATATTATATCACATACATTCATATTGGGGGGTTTAATATCCCAAAAATGAGGGTACAATATATTGCCTATCGGTGAAAATAAGAGAGTTTTTAATTCAAGGTATGAAAAAATACAACATTTGGCAAAAATAGGGGAGCTTTTAATTCGGGCTATGTATTGGGAGGGGGTGACAAAAAATTAGTGTAAGTCAATATTTTTTGAAAATAGGGGGATTCTTTAGTATGCCATCAATGCACGTGCTATAACCTAGGTTCACAAAGTGAAGGCCCCGTGCCTATGGTGCAAGGGATTGTTCAAAATGAACAAACTAGTTTTATTATTGGGAGATATATATCCTTGAAAATCTGATTTTAGCTTGGGAAACTTATGAATGGGCCCAACAAAAATGTTAGAAAACTATTCTTATCAAACTTGATTTTGATAAGGCTTATGATTACATCTGACTGAATTTTAATCTTAACATGCTCCAATGGATAGAGTTTGGCCCTAAAATTCAAGCTCATATTTGAATATTGTTTCATGGTGCTAAATCTTGGATCATTATTAATAATATGATCCTATCCTTTTCAAATATCCATACATTAGGGATGCCCTTTAGATCCTTATCTTTATGTACTTACATCTAATGCATTGTGTCATATGTTGCAGGTTGCAAACAAAATGAATCTCATTTCAAGAATATCAATTCCTCAAAATGTTGTTGTCACAAACTCATATTATTTTGATGACAGATTGTTATTCTTGTAAAATTTAGAGAAATACATTTTTAACACAATGGATATTTTAGAATTATATTGCACTACTTTTGGATCTAAGCTTGCTCATGACAAGACTAAATTCTTGATGATTAAAGATATGCATATTCGTCAATGGATACCATACAAATGGAAACAAATTAAACATAGTGAAATCATATGGTATCTCAAAATACCTTTTGGTCTGGGTGTTTCTCTACCTAATATGTGGAGTTGGTATCTCAATAGAGTCAAAACAAAACTCTTTAAATACATAAAATCAAAAAATTCCTCTATCTAGCTGAAAAAATCCATGTTTGTTTCCTTTTTTGGATAAAAAACCTAAGGCCTAAAGTATATATGTGTATATATGTATATATATGATAATTACAATAAATATTTACCAAAAAAAACTATATGATAGCCTCCTAACCATGCATAGAAGGTTCAAAATAGGAACCAAACAATATCTTGATACCAAATTGCCCTGATACAAATAAAAATCCGAGATCATGCCAAACTAAAAAAAATGCCCCATAATAAAACATATTTCTACATATCTAGGACATCCCAAACTCATTACAAATTGGGATTATTTTCCCCAACTTGCTCGCACATAGACTTGTCCTCTACAAGCTCTGTTCCTCGATTTTAAGAAGACATAGACCCATCATAATCCTTGTTCGCACCACTACCCACCTCTTGCTCTCCCAAATAAACCACCTTTATTGAGTGAGGCTTATGAATGAGCAGAAAATGAATAACATAGAATACATTAGAAATCTTAGCCACTGAGAAGAGTAGAGGATTCAAGGAGCCTTTTCCCGAATCAAAATATTTTCTCTACCTCGACACAATCCCATTTAAAAGTCCTATAGTCTATTAGTCCTATTTCTTGAATGGGACTACAAATCTTTTGTTGCTCGACCTATAGTTTATTACAATCCTCCAACTTGCAAAAAAAATTCTAATTTCCTAGCCACTCATATTTATTACTCATCCTATCTGATTCCTTCCAACAAAGGTTATGAGGATTTAATTAAAACATTATTTTGACTTATTTTATGGACTAGATGGGATGGGAGTAAGAGATTCATAGCCACTTCTTAGATTCATTGAATTCAATCTATGAATAAAATGTTGTTTGGGGTTAATTGAACCAAAAAGTCAAGGGATTTGCTTAGCAATTAAATGGATAATCAGAGTTGTCAAAGGGAAAAAACCTTGGAAAATTATTATTCAAGACAAAATTATTCTTGCCTTAGTTAAAATTAAATGGTAGATTCTAGATTGGTTAAATAATTGCTTAATGCTTTATATTTCTCTATTAAAGCATTAGCGCCCCTCCAATCAATTTGGAAGGCTTGACAAAATATCATCCATCTCTTAAGATGGAAATATACCTCTCTTTAGCATAGATTCCATGGTTGAGAAGTTTTCCCTAAAAGTATATACATATCCATGGAGACATTTATGCACATGTGCCACCTAAAACATATACATGTGCATGTGTACATACACATACACATACACATACACATACACATACATGTATATGTATGTACATACATACATATACACATACACATATATGTATATGTGTGTACATACATACATATATAGCATAAAATTATACTAAAAATATTTTGGACTAGCCAAGTTTTCCCCTTAGAAAGCTCTGACATTCATAAGCATTTGGAAATCTTAGAGAATGAACCTCATTACAATATTATCCAAAATACTCCTTACTAAAAACAAGGTTACTAACAATAAGGTGTCAAACACTAGCCATGACACTATAGCATCACCAAATTCAGGGCACATAACCATCTCTCCGAAAATGGGCACCTCAGATTGAAGGGTGATTATTTGAAGTCGTGTAGATAACTAGAAGAACTCCTCAACATTAATAAGAAGTAAGCGAATAAAAACTTACCAATTTATTTAGTGCTCAAATACCCTTTAAAAGTCATTATAAAAAAATAAATATTCTTCTATTCATATCTTTAATTTTTAAATTAAACCTATCACATTCCTCATGGCATGCAAAATCTCTCTTGCTTGTGGACACTGTTTGTGAAAAAAAGAACTTTTTCTGCATTTCAGATAGTTATAAAACCACCTCAAACATGTAACAACACTAACATCCTTCCCATGTTGGGGCTTAGATGGAGTTCTAAAACCAAGGAAACTTTCCACTAGGAGAAGAAATTGAAAATCAAAATCTTAAAATATTCTAAATTTAAAATTGTTAAATAGTTAGAATTTTAAGAGAGGGCTTGACAGTATTATGTTGGTTTTTAGATTAACATCAAACAATTTATAAATTTGATAGAGAGCATGGTCGACATATTAGTTATCTTTCTATATTTTACAAAAACCACATCTTTTGAAAATGACATGCAATTTTAACTCTTTGGATTGGATTCCTAAGAATTGGTGGTTTGCCAAGTTGTAATTTGAGCATGTTATAACACACTCAAATTTTGTGAGCCATTAAAGTAAAATAAAGGCTCATAAAATATGAGAACTTTATAATGTGCTCACTTTTTTTTAACCTTTTTTAGGCTTTTATAGCTTGAAAAATATTAGAATGTTACAATGCCAACATATTATAATGAACACATGTTACAAAGTGAGCATGATATAAACTTCTTAGTCTTATATGATGTTTAGAGCAAAAAAAAAAATTGGCTACTTTTTTGTTCCCCGTCTTTGTGCATTCGCATTGTTGTACATTCTTAAAATGATGGTAGGGGGAGTTCATTTTTTGTTAATCTAAGTAGGAATCATTGAATTGAGCTTAATCGAGAATTTATAAGCTTTTCATTAGTTTTTTTAGCTAAGATATTGGCACATATAGGCTCTTCTAGTGGCACAACATGTGTCCCATATGTCAAGGAACATGAGCTTAGGTGGGAAGGAAGAGGCAGTTTCATCTTAATTGGAATTTAGATGTGAAAGCTATGGAAGATTTCAATTTTTTGAGTAATAACCTAGGAAATGATAACATGGTTGGACATGTGTGAAGTATAAGCACAAGGAGATGTAGATACACATGAATCAAGAAAAGGAAACATAGGAATAATAAATTGGTCCTAGAAATGGAGCAAGACCCATAAAAAGGAGAACGCACTCAGGGGAGACAGAAAGTAGGTGGGAAAGGGGTCAAAAGGAGCATATTAGGGAGAAAAATAGTGGGCACAAAATATGTAAAAAGAGATAAAAGGGCATGAAATTTATGTTTATATAGAGTTTCAATAAAGTGAGATACCTTAATTCCAATTTCACATACAATTGAATTACCCTTACAAAAGATTTCTATTTTGTCAAATTCATCTTGACATAATAATATCCATTTTCTTTACATGTTCTACGTTTATGATTAGTTGAGTTACCTCAATAGAAAATAAATATTCCAACATAATCACCAAAAATTCAAACAACAACACAAAATTCTATATTCAATCTATTTATATCAAAAAAAAAAAAGGATGATTTTTTAAATTATATCCAAATTTGACTAGACAACTTAGCAAAAGATATTAACACAATTTCATTGAAATAAAATAAAATTTGTACTCTCTTATAGAGAACGATAGAACTTATACTTTTTGGTTAGATTTTGAATGGCTTTAAAGCATAATAGACTAATTACATTTATACTTAACTCGGCAGACACTAGGTTTGGATTTTGGCTGTTGTTTGTGAATGCAGGCTCCTACTGCAAGCGTGAAGGATCCACCAAATCCAGGGAAAAGTAAAGGACCTCCTCCACAACATGATAATCAACCAGTCAAGGCTCCAGTAAAACCAGCCAAGGATATAGGGTTTGATCCAAAGAACAGTCATGAAAAACCAAGCAAAAATTAACAAGAGGACTGACATAGATGTATGCGTAGATTAGAGATAATGGTAGTCAACGTAGTATTTATTTCCTCTATGTAGCTTTCATTAACCATCGCACGCTTGTCAAACTGTTTGAGGTATTGGAATATGATAAAATAATGTCCTGCCATATGTAAAGCAAGCCTCGTGATCATAAATGTTGCATTGAATTGGTATACATGTATTGCAATTGCATTAAGTTGGTATACATATATGGTTATTTTATACGATATTGCAAAATATATAACTAATACATTTAAAAGTAGTTGTTGTTAAATATATATCCGTATTATTCTTTTAACCTAATTACAGCAATTGAGATTATTGTACTACACAACGTCATGTCAAACATAGAATAGTCATCTTGAATTCCGTCTCATTCATAGAATACCCTCCTTACGAATTTTCATGGTGTAAAAGGAAAATATTTTTAAGGCACGATAATTACGCCCATAATAGATTAGAAGATACATATATAATGGTAATAAATCCGAAGAAAAGCTTGAAACTAATTTCATCAAAGGGAGAGGTTAAACATTTGCAAACAAAGCACCTTGAGCACTTGTGGCATAGATATAATGCTCTGCATGCATCTCCATTCTGTAGGGGTGATTTTGTCCTTGAGGTCCATCCTTGTATTAAAGCTTTGTCACCAGTAGGGTTTTGTCTTCTCCTATTGTTGTGTCTCTCTAATTTCCTTCTATGACCTTTTTTCCTTATCAAAATGTGGGAGTAAATGAAATCTGCAAAGCAAATGTATTGAACCACTTAGAGACTTCAACCATGATTAAAATATATATCAAGTTCATACGAAACATTTTACCATTATTTTTGTTCTCAAAACCCATACAAAACACAAGAAAGACATTGGCATATATCAATTCTAGTTTCTTCAAGGAAAAGATTTAGCTTAATGGGATAAGAAACAACCATATGCATTACTCATTTCTTCATTAAATATCCATATAGACAAAATCCACGATCCATGGCTGGGAAAAAGTAAACAAATCATGCTTTGTAATGCCATATATGAACCATATATAGAGAGAAACACTCAAATGACCATATGCATATAATATTAACTAATTGTTTTTCCTAAAATTTTAAAATTTACAATTTTATCCTTAAGTAGTGAATCTTTCTGCATATGACTATTCATTAAAATATGTATAGAACCTCTTTGAAATCATGCTTATCATTTTAGAGAGCCTGCCATAACAAATTTATTTAATTGTGGCCAGGAAATCAAAATGCATACTCTAATTTTCAATATTAAGACTTTATGGTTGACTGTGTTATTTTCCCATAGTTTAGAATAATTTGTGTTGAATTTTTTAGATAGTATCAGAGTTGTGCAAGGAGAAGAAGACGACATATCATGCATATAATTATTATAATCATGAATAGGAATATGAAAATGTTCATCATAAAATTCTTTAATTTAATATGTTATACATCAAATTTTCAGCAACCTATGTTTCCTTATATTGTTTAGAATCCTCATGTTCAATTTCTAGTATTAAATAGGGTCAAGGAGTTGTACGATCATATTTATGAGAAAAGTCAAGAGGTGAAATGTATTGGGAGGCGGTTAGTAAAAATTGGTTTGATTTATTAAAAGGTTGGTAGGGTACTAATCTCAATTAGAGTAGAAAGAGAGAATGCTGACTCATAAGAGGGAAATGCCACAATGAAGAATATATTGGAAGAATTCATGGAGAAAAATACAAGAGATTAGGAATAGTCAAAAGAAAAGGCAATTTAGAAGGAGGAAAGATAGGTTAAAGAGGTAAAGTCTGGTATGAAGGAAATAAGTCATAAGAAATAATAATGTGTCAAGAGGAAAATTATTTATAGTGGAAAGAGATGCACTTGTGAAGTGATGAGATGCATGACTGATTAATTATAGAGATGAAAATGAGTGGAAAGATAATTGAAAGGAGGTCTAAATATCAAATTATAATTCATCAATTTTTAGAAAAGACTATGATAAGCAAAGATCTTGAAGAGAGAAGCTCTATGGTAAGAACATTACCAACATTTACATAGGGTGGACTTGAAGAAGTGTATATAGGTGTAATAAAGTGTTTAATAGTCATAAGTAGTAAGTAGGCCAATGCCAAGAATGGGAAAATAGTTATTATCTTGGTTGAGGAGTAAATAGATGCACTTGTGAAGTGATGAGATGCATGGTCAAATGACTACATGTGGATTTCTTGAGTGAGGTACGAGATGGTTTATGTATGGTATGAATATGTGAAATATGATTTTAAGAAGTAGAATGCAAAATATGGGTAAAAGATGCAAAGAGATGGATGAGGGTATAAATGACCGAGGAGGAGAGTTACTAGGATAAGAATAAGGATCAAGATGAAAGGAGGGGGGTATAAAAGAAATGGATCATAATTAAACATGTGAAAGAAAATATTGAAGGAAAATTAATATAACTCTATTATAAACATAATTTATCTATGTGAAAATGTAAACGACAAGAGCTCATCAAAATATAGCAAATCAAAATACCCTTTTATTTATTTAAGAGTGATAAATAAAGTTAAATGTAAGATATCGAAGAATGTGTAAAATATCTTAAAATTGATATAATCTATCACATAATAAGTAGGATTTGAAAACTAATTAAAAAAAAAAAAAAATTACTTCCAAATTAGGATGAGGAGATAGAAAAAAAAAGTAGAAGGTATGTACCAACTTGAATTAAGTGATTTTATTCTAAAAATATTTAGAATGAAATTAGAAAAGCTTATAGATATTCTTGATTCATTCTGGCTAGAGTACACTAAGGCCATTTTGATTTTGTTTCAAAATTCTACTAAGCTAGAGCTCTATTTTTCCTCAGATTCATTTCCTCCTAGATTGATAATGAATCTTTTGAAATAATTTTATACTTATGACAATAAATAATACTAGAGAATCTTTTTTTGGTAAGTTAACAAGAGTACCTAATTTTATTTATTATTTTTTTTTTCACAATCTTAACTAGCAATATTACTTCTATATGCTAAATAAGTTTGATTAAGAGTTAGATATTCAAAATATTTTAGGCTTATTTCAAATAGTTTAAAAAATCTAGACGAGTTATAATTCAATATTATTTGAAATAGTTCGTTATAAATAATTTATCTTAGAATTAAGTATAAATGAATTTATGAAAAAAAAGAAGAAGCTATAGTTAGATAACATATACTATAAATTGAAACCTTAATATATATTTTTGGCCTAGCTATGCCCATCAAACTAAAACTATCTATAAAGAATACTTTTCTTATAATTAGAATATGTATAATTTTTGGTAAGGTTTGAAGGCCTTTAGAGGTGGGGATACACATGTCCTTATTAGTGTATGGGGTTTAGGCTTTCTAGGATAGTAGTGATACTGCTATTGTAAGGGGTTTTGGTGATCTCTCTCATAATAGCATGGCAATTGTTGAGAATATTAATCTCAATGTGTTGATCAAATCATAAAATTCTCTTGCATGTACAATCTACTTTAATTCTTCCATAAACCAATGTAAGATAAGTTTTGCTAATGGAAGCCTACAATGTGGTTAAATCAAAATAAAAGCCACATTATTACTATCATAATTATCAAAAGTTTACATTGTAACACAAAATTATGTATTCAATCTATTTTACCTAAAAACCAAAAGATCATTGATTACTATTCACACTAACACTATTTAATTGAAATAAAATAAAATTTATACTCTCTTATAGACATAAGAAGAACTTTCACAGTTTTTAAAATCAAATTTCCAATATTTTTGAAGTATAGAGTAGACTAATCACATTTATACCCAACTCTAACTGAGGCCTACAATGCTTTGGCAGATAAATTTTCAATCATTTAACCACACCGTGCACATAAATTGAACTATACAAAGTCAAAATATGAGTAGGTATCTCTTCAAAGATATTTTATGTGTGTGTTGTATATGAAGGTTAGAGATAACCAGATTTATTATCATCAAAAGGTATCAAAATTATTTATCCTGCATTTGAGTTATATTTTAAATAAAAATATAATATTATTACAACAATAAATGATATTTTTTTGTTCAAATATTAAGGATCTCATTATTAAGTTTTGGTCAAATCTTTAAAAAGTCAATTTTTGGATATTTCTCACTAGATTTGTTGATGTGGCAATTTGTGTAATGAATCACACCTCCAAACCTTAATTGTAAATAAATAAGAGACTAGTTCACATTTCTAAAAAATAGAGGTCCTATGATAATAAATCCAACCTATGTTCACAAAATTACCCTTAACAATGACTAACCCATCTCCTCTAGCTATGCAAGATTCCTTTTTGTATGTTAATGATATTTTCATATTGTTATTGTTAATAGTTATACCCTCTAATCTATTGGTTTAAAGTGGTACAAATCTACATAATTTCCAATATGTACATAATTAGGAGGGTTAGATTTCAAATAGGAAAACAAATAGAATGAATGGAAAGGGAAAATCACACATTTATGTACTCGGAGGTAGTATGTACAACATGAGATTTTATCTTGATAGTCCCTCCTTTCTACTATCAATCCATCACTTGTTTGTATCAATCCCTCAATTGTTTTGGGATAGAAACTAGTATTAAGTGTTTGATTCCATTTGCAATTTATTAGGTAATTGATGATGTTGCTATTATTTTAGTCATGATCTTGTCATATAATATCGATGTTATTGGTTATCTACTAAATAAAGGTTAATATGAGGTTCTGTAACCTCATTGAATAGACTTTAGGATTCAAAGCATGTTTAATTTAACTATTTCCAAAATGAGGGTTGTGAAGGGAAAATTGCCTGTAACCCTCGCATGATTTTAGCATACATATGAAGTTGTTTAGGGTCTATGGTAAAGTTGGCATGTAAGTCTTCTTTGGTTGTGGCTGATGAGGGGGGCAAGGAATCAATTCATGGGAAGGAAAAGTGTTTCCAATATAATCTATTCGCAATGTGGCTAAAGGCAGAGGCAAGGAGACCAAACAGGAGATTTGTTTAATTCTTAGAATTTTGAAACCCTAGCCCAACACAATGGTGAAGAGGCTACATATGACTTGTTGGAAATTTGAATTGTTTGAGCCTCTCATAGAAAACCTACCCTTTTAGGAGAAACAAAGAGTAAATGTATCTTGCAGAGGATTGTAGTTGAAGATTATTTTTCGGATTGCTTCCCCCAAGTTGCCTCTAATGTTTCAACAACAACAACTCTTTGTTTGACAATGAATTAAATTAGGTAGGTGATTTTGAATTCAAATTTTGAGGTAGAAATTTTTGTATGGATAATAAAAGACAAAAGATGGGAATGTTCTCCAAATCAATTGGTGAAATTTTTGTGCGCAACAACATAGAAGAATATTTTTTTGAGCTCTCAATGATTTCAAGAAGAGAAACAACAACTATGTGATTATTGGTTCAGAATAGTGATTGCTCTAGGTATTGCAAGATCCAAGTGAGAAGTTAGTTAGTGACCTAAGTGTAGCTCCAGGTTTTAGTGTTTGGGAGCAACTCAAGAATGTTGTTAGTTATTTCATAGATAGTAGTTTGTAATCAAGACTTTATGAGTTTAGTTTATTTATAATTTTTCATTTATAAAATTAATAGAAAGCAACAAAGAATGGTGCATGTTTCCAATTGTGTGTATGTTTCCATTTTATTCTCTTCTATTGTGTATTGCTAGTGATTAACAAATCTAAGTTGTAGTCTCAAAGGTTATTTGTGTGTGTTCAAAATTTGGGCATAAATTAGTTTTCTAAGTTAGTATCAAAGGTTTGTCTCTACCGTTTCTAGGATATAAATGTTTATCATGGTATCAAAGGAATCTGGCCCTAAATCCTTGTGAGTTTGGGCATTTATGCTTTGGGTGTTGAAGTTTCTTGTGTACGAGAGATGGCTAGAGATGAAGGAAAGAGATAGCAATAACCACCATTCTTTAATTGACAAAACTATGATATTTAGAAAAAAAATATGAAGACCGTCATCGTTGCAAATGATATATGGGAGCTTGAGGTCAATGGGTTTGTAGATACAATTCACCCAATTAGGTTTGCATCCCTCACAAACAACTAGAAGACTAAGTTGAGGGAGACAAGGAGGAAAGATGGATAAGAATTACATATAATTCAAAATAGCCTTGAAAACGGTAGTATTTCTAAGAATAGAAGAAACTAACTATGCTAAAGAACTTTAGGAAATCGTCCAAACAAGATACAAAAGGGATTGATAAAGTCAAACTGGTGAAGTTGCAGATACTTAAAAGATATTTTGAGACTATCCAAATGAAAGATGGTGAGTTTATTTTAGAATTTCACACAAGAGTCTTTGGTTTATTGAACCAGTTGAGGACAAATAGTGAAACCATGGAGGGACAAAGAATTGTGGAGAAAATCCTTTGTAGTTACCCCCTTAAGTTTGAAGGACCTCTCTACTTTGATGATGGATAAGTTAATAAAATCTCCTCAAACCCATGACAAACATGTTGTTATATGGAACCTAATCAGACTCGGAGGTTAAATTTTCCCTACTTCTATCAATGCGATTTCCCCCATATTTTTCGATGGGGATTTGGGGGTAGCGCTTCCAAGATGAGGTCAAGGGACAACACCCCTGGTGTGCTTTCTATCACAATATAGGATGACGTCGAGGGGAAATGCCCCAGGAGGCCAAAAAGACATTATTTTATAAAGGCATTAGATCTTTTTTCTCTATTGGCTGACATTTTGTAACCCTAACTTTGCAACCAACATAAGTTTTGATAAAAAGGCTAAGGGTTAGGTTTTTTGGTAGAGATTTTGTAGCATTTTGTAGTAGTATTGAGTTGCAAGGGGATTGTTCATTGAAATTAGTTTTGATTTAATGGACAATAATATTGGACTCTCTATTTGGTAGATGTAGCCCAAGATTGGGTGAACCACATTAAATATTGTCTCTCCATTGTTATTATTTATGTGTTTTTCATTCCTATGTTTAATATTTATCTACATATAATTGATATTTTTTGCATGCAATTCCTAACAAAACACCTAAATAGATTTTCTACATCTTCCCAAGAGTAAGCCTTCAAATCTTAGGCCAATGCAAGAGGTAGGGGGAAAATAAACAATGTTGGACGAAGCTCAACATGTAGAGGTCATGAAAAATATTGACAAGGAAGTGTTAGAGGAGATAGCTCAACATGGGCTCACAATTAAGAGGGAGTGCACAACTCTTAGCCAGCTCTAAATAGGGCAAGAAGAACAACACTTTGAATTAGATGTATGATAAAAGAAACGTTGAGTGTTATTATTGAAGTAAATTTGGGCATTATGCTAGTGAGTGTTGGAAAAAGCACAATAATCAGTCCAAGAAAAGTACAAATGTGGCTTATGTGAATATAGCTAACAACAATAATTATAAATAAATAAGAGACCAATTCACATTTCTAAAGGGATAGAGATACCATGCTATTTGATCCAGCCTATCTTCACAAAATTATGCCTAACAACTACTAACCCATCTTCTCTAACTATTTAAGCTTCCTCTTTAAATGTTAATGATATTTTTATATGTTATTTTTAATAATTTTGTAATGGTTCAAATTTATAAATTAGGGTTTTAATGATAAAACCACAAGCAATCCCAAATTGACCATTATATTAAGAAAGATGGGTGATCCTAATAGATCTATCCCCAATCCCACTAAGGAAGGGCTGAGAATTCTGCTTAGATTCACATGGTGTTTGGTTTGACTTCCTCTTTCCTAGGAGTTGAATTGAATTAATTGAATTAGGAAAAAATAGGAGATTATTGAAGTGATTTGGTAGAAATAGTAAGCTATAGATATCCCATGGATCCACTAATATGGATCTAGGAAAAATAAGATGTATGCAATCTATTTTTAGAAGTTCAACCTAATATTTTATGACTATTTAGTATCAATTTAGCATAGTCCTCCGAATTTTCCATCATTGAAAGTTGAACATGTTTGTCTCTGTGAACTTTGTAAATACTCCTGAGTATAGCTTTGCAACTATTTCCTACACATAAAAACTAAGGAAAATATGATGGGGATAGGGGTTTGCCGAAGTCAAACCTCGATTTAGGAATTAACCTTGAATGAAATATTGTAATTACTAAAATAAATTCTGAATAGATATACCTCAGATCTGCAATTATTGATGATGATGCAATTCTCTTTGAATGTAATCACAAATGTTAAATGTAATGGCATGACAAACACATGAACATGAAAAATCCTAATCACACAAACATGTTTGCACAAGATTGATGTAATTTTGCTCCGCAATGCTTCGAGGATGAATATGTAGCTTGGAAGATCTCTAAAAAAGCTTGATGATGAGTTATTCATCGATGCATGAGTCTTAGATTTCTTATGGATGGAGACTTATATCTAAAATGAATCGATATAATGTATTTTTATAGAGTTCCCTAGGTAAATTACCGACTAGGCCGACCTCCAATGGTCATGTGTAGCCATGAGGATCAGTTTCTGGTTGGGAGATATAACATCTGCTCTAATTCAAATTTGGGCCCATTGAGAGGCACCATGGTATTTTGGGGCACCGTTATCTAAACTAAGGCATTCTACCTCTGCAAACAAGACCAAAATAAGATAGAAGGGGGAAGGGTACTTCACCATGGGACCCATCAATGAGTGTTCATGGCATCATAGATAGAGAATAAGGTCAAAATAGACCTAGAGAGGGAATGAGGGTAGGACATACTAAAGTGGGAGCACAAATATGAGATGTATATTGGACCGACAATAATTTACAATGCTACATTTATCTCCCACTCTAATTGGAGTATGAGCCTATGCAAATACTCATGGTAAAGTAGAAAGATGAGGGAAAAGAGAAATTAGGAGTGCAATTACAAGGATTTAAGACATAATTGTTGGATATTGTTGGAATAATGCTTCAAATATGTGCTTGAGAGATATCTGAGAGATGTGTTGTCAGTTATGTTAGCATATTTCTTTGTTTGTGACAATGATGCTATGAAGTTCAGTGAGTTAGTTATCTTAGTATATGGTGAAGATCAAATTTTGTGGATTAAATGGTTTGTATATGATTGTCTACAGTTGATTCAGTTCAATTTGTAGAGGTCCACATGAAGGTTTGATTAAGCTATGAATATCTATGTTGTGGCTAGTTGTTCAGTGGTGACAGCATTCAGTATTTTGATCTGTATTTCTCTGCATTGTAATATCTTATTCTATGGATTTGGTGGTATGTTTGGGATGTTGATGTGTCTCCTCAATTCAAGTGGTTCATGGTTTGGAGGGCCACAAGTGATATTTCCAAGTTGACAGTCATTGCAGTAAGTGTTCCTAAGGTCTGGTATGATGATGTTGGTAATTCTAGTAATTTGAGTTCGCGTGGGTGTTGTTGTACTAATTCATGATGCTTGTGGATGTTTCTAAATCATCTACCTTCTCTGATGGTGGTTCGTATTGGTCATTGAGCTTGTAATTGATTATTTACTTTGGTATATTGGTGTTCTTCATATTCTTGGTCGACTGGATGATTGTAGCATGTTGCAGATGATCAAGGCATAAATCTTGGAGGTGTAGCATGCTCGAGGTGGTGATTTAGGTCCATTCTATGGATTAGCCAACATTATTTTGGTCCGCATGTGACAATTTATATTTTATCAATATCTATATCATTGTAATTATTCTATATGTATTGAGCTGACTTTGTTGATTATTCCAAGGCTGATTTTTTGTATAAATAAATGTAATAATATTGTGTGAGATGTGTATGAGCAAATAATGTATTGATCTTTCCGAAGCAGGGAAGAAGAGTGAAGAAGAAAGAAGAAAGTTGTTATATGCATGCTTAACTGGAACTATAACCAAGCATTAAGGAGATACTATTTCTCAGTTCATGATCACTGGATATGATCCAAATCTATTTGTAAGGCACTGAGTCTTCCCTAGGTTGTATCTCTTATTGTTTTTCATAAATGACTTATAGGAAGTATGCCTGAATGCATGTGCTTTTCCCATTTTAATACTTATAACAAAGTACACCTTTCTTGTGGGTTTCATCCCCATCGTGGTTTCTCCCCTACTAGGGTTTCCACATCGAAAATCTTGGTGTTATGTGTGCTTATGATGTGTTTTTGATTTATGCCTTCTTGCTTAATTATCAGATCTGAGATTAAGTTAAAGTTGTGTAGGTTTTTGGTGAAAATTGATTCACCCCCCTCTTAGTTGTTTGTTGGTATCAAAGTTATTTCATCAATTGGTATCAGAGTAGGTTCCTCTGAAGAAGCTTGATCACTTGAGATGATCTGAGATTGTAACCTACAAAAAGGATAGTCTGAGAGTTGCTATCAGTAAGTACTCTCTTTGGAATTATCGCATGGAGTATCTCTTGAGATGCATTGGCAAACCCTACTAGACAATTACTAAAGACAAGTATACGATTACTCCAAATATTCCTTCAACTCTGAATGAGATAAAGGAAGTTGAATACAATATTAGGGATAATGTAGCATTGTTGAGTTCTCTAACTAATCTTGAGATGAAAAATGTTATGGAATTGAAGACTACTCATGAGATTTGTAATAAGTTGGAAACTTCATATGAAGGTGACAACTATGTGAATATTGCCAAGTTGCAAAGCCTTAAGGGTAAATATGAGATGTTGAAGATGAGTAAAGATGAGAATATCACTTCCTTCATGCAAAAAGTGAAAGAGCTTATGTGCAATATCAGATATGCTAGTGGAACATTGGAAGAATCAGAGATTGTTGCTAAATTGCTCAGATACTTACCTACAACACACAAACACAAAGTTGTTACTATTGAGGAGATCCAAACTATGACTAATGTGACTAGGGATATGTTGATTGGTAATATTTCAACCTTTGAATTGAGTTTGGTGACTCCCTTCCTAAGACAAAATCTGCATTCAAGGCCAACATTTTTGAAAGGGGAAAGCAAGGATATAATCTAGGAGAAATTTCTTCAAAGAAGATATCTAGCTATGAGAAAGTGATGAAGGAAATAGATGAAGAAGAGTGATAGCTTGAGGATCTTGAAGAACTTATTGCCAAGAGACTACCCAAAGGAGCCAGTAACTATGAAGGAAAATTGCCTCTTAAATGTTTTTCTTACAATTCGATAGGGCATTTTCCTTCAAGGTGTCCAGAAAGAGTTCTTAAGCCAATACCTAACAAACCTAGATTTCAGAAGAGATTTTATTACGCTACTAATGAAGGTGTGTTAGATGATGAATTGAATCAAGGTGGCTCAAGTGATGATATATGGGTGTTTATTAATATCAAGGAAGGTGATCCAAAACCTACTAATTCCGCTAGTGGCATGAATGTGGAAAGAGATTTGATTTCACAAGTTGAAGAGAAAGAAAAATGGTTGATTGATAGTGGATGTTGTCATCATAAGATAGGTGATAAGAGTAATTTTGAGATATGAAAAAGTATGAAGGTGGAATTGTAAGGTTTGGTGATGATAAAGCTAGAATAATCTATGGTAGAGGTTCCATTTCTCTTGATGGTGAGAACAATACTGATTATGTATATGTGGAAAATCTAAACCATAATATTTTGAGTGTTGGACAGATGGTTGACAAGGGATATGATCTCCAATTCAAGAGTGGAAAGTGTAGAATCTTGAGTATCTCCTGAATTGAGATTGAATTAGGTACAAAGACTAAAGATAATATCTTTCACTGAAATGTTGGTGGTAAAAGTTGTTTGATTGCTCAAATTGATGAAAGTTGGTTATAGCATAGAAGGATGTGTCATGTGTTTTTTGTTAAAATTATCACAATAAGTTCTACTCAAGTAGTGAGAGATATTCCTAAGTTGATGAAACCTACTAATCCTATATGCAAGGAATGTCAGTTAGGGAAAAAAACTAGAATTACTTTCAAGAGTAAAAAACATTATTCAAATGGATTATTGGATCTTGTGCATACTGATTTGTGTGGTCCTTCTAGAGTCAAAAGCTTGCAAGGAGACATATATTTCATGTTGTTGAATGATGACTATTTTAGAATGATATGGGCTACTTTCTTGAGGCAAAAATCTGAAGATCTATATAAGTTCAAGATTTTCAAAGATTTGGTTGAGACAAAAACAGGTTTGAAGCTGAAATGTTTGAAATTTGGCGAGGTGGTAAATTCACTTCTGATGAGTTCAACACATTTTCTGAAGAGAAGGGTAAAGAGATAGTTGTCTACTCCTAGAACACCTCAGCAGAATGGAGTTATAGAGAGGAAGAATAAAACCATTCAAGAAGTTACTAGAACCATGATGTTGGAAGGAAATGTTATGCATATCTACTAGAGAGAAGTTGTTAGTACTGTTGTTTACACTCTTAACTAGGTGCATATCAAAGGTGATGTCGGTAAGACTCTTTATGAACTATGGTTTGGTCATGCTCCTCATATTAATTTTTTAGATTTTTTGGAAGTAAATATTATATCAAAAGGGATGAAGATCTAGGGAGGTTTGATGCTAGATGTGATGAAGGAATATTTCTTGGTTATTCTACTAAAAGCAAGGCCTAACAGTGCTATCATAAGAGATTGAGAAAAATAGTTGAGAGTGCAAATGTCAGGGTTGATGAAGGTAAGGAAAGATAGTACAAATCCTATGGATGTGATTCAGATAATTAGAATGATAGTTTATATAAAGGGAAGCAAGTTCAAACTCAAAACCAAGTGCAGATCATTGTGAAAGAAGGAACAAGTGTAGTTCTTGAAGAAATAACACAAGAAGCTAAATTCAAGAAAATCCTAAAATTCCTAGGTATGTAAGGTTGAATAATTTTGAAAAATCAGATCATAGGCGATATAAATAAAGGTTTTAAAAAAAAAAGAAGAGTTGTTGAAGATCAAGTTGAATATTGTTTGATTTCAAATATTGAACCTATGGATGTGAATGAAGCATGTAAAGATGAACATTGGGTAAAAGCAATGGAAGAATAGTTGAATCAAATTGAAATGAATAGTGATACAGAGCCCCAAGGAACAAAGGCTTTTCACACAAACTCACTCTAAAAGACCCCCAATTATGGTCTCAACATTCTTGTCTACAACATGCAAGGAAAATCCTATCAACAACCTACCAAGGCAATTCTATACTCCCCATTGCTCAATGGACCCTCTTTTGATCCCTAAAGAACTCATTGAGATAGAACTTCTTACATCAAGTCTCTACTTGACATCAACTCTCCTATAGTCACATATGATCAACTGAGATTATAACACATCCACCATTACAGAGGAGGTATGGACCCTATAGAACCTCTGTTCCAACCCTAGAGACATTGACCACAACCAAGTCAACACCCTTTTGTTTGTACAGGTTCAATCAAGGTGACTTGCCCTGTACCAGACACCTATTTCTTGTAGCCCTGGTTTGAGCCTTCAAAGGGGAAAACTTTGAAATTATCCTAATGAAACACTGGACTCTTGACACTTTTAGATGTCCCCTTTGGTAACACAAAACACTTCCATAACTCAAACCCAAACTCATGCATTGACCGAGTCAAACTTTGCTGCAACATGAGGCCTAATAGGGCTTTTAGGTCACTTTCACAAAGCAACCACACACCAAAGACTTCATACAATGAGACCAATGAATGGAAAAGGTTTTCACACATCCCAAAACACCAAATCAACTATTATATAGGGTCCACCACTCCTCTTACCTCTGCACATTTTTTAACAGTCAAACCAGTTAGTCACATGAGGATGCCTAGCCTAGGGATTGATCGCGAAATTCACCAATTCAACGGCCCACTCAAAAACCCTAAAAATATTAAAGTAAATTTTCTCCCCTATCATTACCTATATTTTGAGCCAATTTGTCCAGAGGAATGTGGGGTTAAGAATGCATTTCCTCTAAAGCCCTCGTTTTGGAGGGTTTTCAGACCACCTTTCATAAAAATGCAAATATCTCCCTTATTTCTTAGTCTTTTCCTAGAAAATCAAAGCCAAAAGAACATGAACATAGAGGGATATTCACATAAATGACTTATCCTATACATGGAGTCCATACAATGACTGTATAAGGCATCGTTATAGCGAATTTGTGTAAATTTCTTAGTGTTTATTGAATTTGATCATTATTTTACATCCTTGAAGCTTCATCAGAACTTCATCAATCCTTCCTTCTCAATCTCCAAGTTCTTAAGAAATGTCTCTCTGACCTCCTCAACCAATTCCAACTTAAATTTGAACTAAGTAGCCATTGGAGGGAGATTAGTCACAAGTTGACAACTAAACTTGTCAACCAAACTTGACAATCTATGACATTTGTCTATGTAACCTATTAGGATACACCATAAACCTTACAAATAGGCTACAAAGGAGCCAAAATACAATTATTTCCTCATTTAGGAATTTTGGATGTCATTTGGCCATGGTTGACAAAATAGGTCCTAAGAAGTTCACACTACAAAATGGAATCAAAGCCTTAGATGGCTAATCAAAACAAAATGAATGGTATTGAAATACCTTATGAGAACTCAAAAAATTAAAGGAACCTATAGAAACCTCTAATATCTTTCATTTCTCAAATGGTCTTCAAAGTCTAAAAGCTACTGCTATACCATACTCCCAAGGGAAATAGAAAACTCAAGTCTCTTGAGGAATGAGGTCTACAATAGAATGCCCATGCTTTTTAATGTCATCTTCTATCATCCACATGAAATATTCATCAGATATTTGGTGTAGAGGAACTTATAAAATTTGGGTAACTTTGTTTCCAGGATGTTGGAATCATATTTTTACTTTTTTAATAAGGCCAAGAGGCCATTGCGTGTGTGCTCAAATGACTGTAAGGGCCCTAAGAGTCTTTGTTTGGCAAATGTTGGCATGTCAACTCTTAAGGGTGCTAGGTAAAACACTTAATAAGATAAGTTGTTATTGTGTTAAAATAGGTTGGTTGATGTGATTTTGAAGTTATTGAGGTCATAGGAATCAATTAAAAGTTACCAAGTTTAGGTTTGACCAAAGTTTCTCACATATGCAACAAATTGCAAAAGTTGCAAAAGTTGCTCATAGAAACTTTGCAACATTTCCATACACCAACAACTAGTTGGTTGACACAGTTGGTTGTGAGAATATGTAACTACTCAAATTATAGTATAAGGTTTGGAAATACCAATGATAATTGGTTGTTAAATAATTGAAGCAAAAAGACAAGTTTGGTTTCCCTTTTGTTGTGTTCTTCTGAGTTTTTGTTGTTCTTTGCAAGTTTGTATGGCCTGTACGGATTGCGAATCCTAGAAAAAGGACATGGATTATTAGACTGGTGTCTTACCTTCATTTTTTTTTATTTGGAGTCTTGAAATGTTGTAGTTTCTGAATAATCTTCATTTTGTTGCAAGCGGGTTCAAACATCCTAAAAACCAGGGTTTTGAGAGAAAAATGGCTCCAACCTAACGATCCATGGTGGATGTTCTCTTTGAAACCTTGTGGAATGTTAGATTGATATTTATAATATGTTTACAATTTGGTTTTGAGTCAAGGGAAGCTAAACCAAATATTTGCCACCATACCCTAGGCTTGGCACATTGAATTGGCAAGCATTAGGAATCATGGATAACAGGCCCTAATTGGGTGAATCCAATGGGTGGAGGTGAAGCATAACTAGAATAGAATACCATATGGAAACAAAGACCCAAAAAATATCATCCATTCACTCAAGAAAATAGACTGGTGAAGGTGTTTTGACCAATCCCTACTTTTTAGGCCTAGAAAGGGGCAACTATGCCTAATTAGCCCGATAAGGGTTAGATATGTTAAATAAAAAACCCACCTCTGGTTTTGATAAATTATAAGTAAACCCCAAAAGGGTGTCCACAATGTAAAAGAGTTCATAGGGTTGTTAATGAAGTTTATAATATAAATGTAGAATACCCCACTGATAGGGCTACTAGAATTAGGTCTCCTATTAGGCCTAAAAGTGCAGTTTGTTTGTAAAAATTGGAACTGGTAAATGTAAAACCTCTTGAGGAAGGAATATGGTTTGGAATCCTTCCAAAACCATCAATCCTTATGTATGTAGTGTAGGGAATGAAGATCATGTGGTAGAGGGGTTGAACTCTTAGGTTGAGTGTGAAAGGGAGTGGGAAAACTAGGTCTCCTAACCAAGAAAATGGAACTCACAAAACAATAAGTGCTTATCCTAGCCTAAGGACCTTGTGAAGATCAGAGAGGGTAATTATTGTAGACCCTTGGAGGGTATGAGGTGTAGAATCATTGGATGATTATTGTGTAGCTCGGAGGAGATACTTAGACAAGGTAGCACAAATAGGTGAAGAGTCAACTCACTCTACATCAGATTGGTATCAGAGCCAATTGATTGAACAAAGTAGTGTATGTTAGACCCAAAGGTAGATTCAGAAGCCAACAACATGCCACCAAAGGAAATGAGCCAAGAGGCTATCAGGAAGTTGGTCCAAGACATTCTTAGTGAAGCCCAAGAGCAAGAAACCAAGAAAGGAAAGGGAAAAATCACTAAATGGGGTGATGAAACTGATGATGAAGATTCATATGTGATAAGAGTCATAACAGAAAGAAGGAGTTGGACAAAGATCAACAGATCTTCTTGGATTCCTTCAAGTCACTCAATAAAGACAACATAGAAGGTTTACCTATCTACAATTGAAGCCTAAATGGAGAAGAGTTATTGGATTGGATAGAAACCTTGAGGAATCATTTTCAATACAAGAAAGTTGTAGAAGAAAAGAGGGTCAATTTGGCCAAGTCAAGATTGAAGGGATCAACCCTAGTATGGTGGAACATGATGCAAGAGGAAAGAGAACAAACTAGGAGGAAGAAGATCACCTCTTGGGAGAGAATGAAGATCAAGATTAAAACTCAATTCCTACCTATAGATTATGAGGTGCAGATGCACAAGAAGTTACATAATTTGAAACAAACAGAAATGGATGCGAGTCCCTGTACAGAGGAGTTCAACAAAATTATCCTAAGAGCTAGGAAGAAAGAGGAAGAAGTGGAGAAGGTTTCAAGGTACTTAAATGGCCTTAGAAAAAACATTCAAGATGAGATCAACATCATAGCACCTGACACGGTCCATAAATGATTTTAGTTAGCCTTGAGAGAAGAAGATAAGATCAAAAGGAAAGGTGAACATAATCAAAGGGGGAGAGGTGGAAAAGTTTACAGAGAAAGAGGTACCTTTGGAAGGGGATATAACCTCAACAAGCATGATGAAGGCAATCACTCAAAGAACAGTGATGATAATCCTAACAAAGGAAGACAGTTTAGAGGAAACTCTAGAGGGAGAAATAGCTATAGAGGCATATTTGGCAATTCGGGCAGAGGAACCATAGTCTTCACTGGAAAATGCTACCATTGTCATCAAGTGGGGCACACCATGAGTCGGTGTCCTGAAAAGACTTCAATAATTCACATGGGAGATAGGAGAACTTAGTTGGTGCAAGAAAAAGATTGTCAAAGTGTTACCTCACCAATTAACAAGATAGGACCAATCCTAGATTGAGAGAACCCGATGCTAATAAGGACCTTGTTGAAGGTACTATAGTCCAAAGAACCTACACAAAGGAAGACAGTTTTTGAAACCACTTGCAAATCTCATGGTAAGATTTGTAAAGTTATGGTAGATTCAAGGTCTACTGAGAATATTGTAGCAGTTGAGATGGTAGACAAACTAAAATTGAAAAGGTTGCCACATACCACCCCACATAAGGTATCTTTTGTTGGAATGCATTTTACCCATATTATCTTTTGTTGAGATAGTAGATTACAAGGATAGTGTGTTATGTGACATATTACCCATATATGCATGTCACCTATTGTTGGGATACCCTTAACAGTATGATGTCAAAGCCATACATGATGGGGAGAAGAATTCCTAGGTTATCACCAAGGAGGGTAGAAAGTTTCAAATGGATCCCTTGATTGATCAGGGTGAAGAAAGACATGTTGGATCAAGTGTTATGTTGCTCAGTGGGAAATATTTATTGAAGTTGTTGAAGCATGAAGGGAACCAGGTATGTGCTCTCATAGTGAAACCCAAAGAAGAGACAAAGGCTGAAACCAAACTGGTGATACCTCAAGAGGTGTAGACATTGCTAGATCAGTACAAAGACATAGTTGTAAATGAGAGACTATATGCCTTAACCCCTATGAGAGAGGTTAACCATCAGATAGACCTCATACCTGGTTCAACTTTTCCAAACAAAGCTGCTTACAAATGACACCTACTCAAAATGACAAAATAGCAAATAAAGTGTAGGAATTGATAGATAAGGGGTTGATAAAGAAGAGTTTAAGTCCATGTGCAGTGACTACTATCTTGGAACCTAAGAAAGATGGCAAGTGGAGGATGTGCACTGATTGAAGGGCCATAAAAAAAATCAAAATTAGATACTGGATCCCAATGCCAAGGATTGAGAATCTAATGGAATACCTAGGTGAGGCTTGCTACTTTTCTAAGGTGGATTTGAAATCAGGTTATCATCAAATTAGGATCAGACCTGATGATGAATGGAAGACAACCTTTAAAACAAATGAAGGTCTCTATGAATGGTTGGTGATGCCCTTTGGGCTCACAAATGTACCTAGCACCTTCATGAGAATCATGAATGAGGTTCATGTAGAGTTCATTGGTATGTTTGTCATTGTTTATATTGTTAACATTCTGATTTTTAGCAGCTCAAAGGAGGAGCATATCAAACACTTGAATCAATTTTTGAGGAAGCTACATCAAGAAAAGTTGACGATCAACTTGAACAAATGTGAGCTTTTTTAAAATGAATTGGTGTATCTTGGTTTTGTAGTTCCTCAAGGTTGTTTAAAAATGGATCCATCAAAAGTGGAAGCAATAGTGAATCGGCCTCCTCCTAAGTCAATAGGAGATGTAAGAAGTTTCTATGGTTTGGCTTCTTTTTATAGAAAATTAATTAAAGGTTTTAGCCATATATGTGCACCTATCTTGAACACCATCAAAGGTGGGATAAAATGTTAGTTTAAGTGGACTAGTGCAGAAGACAAGGGGTTTGATTTGATAAAATAAAAGGTAGCAAAACTCCCTTATCTTAGGCTCCCCGATTTCAATCATCTCTTCACTGTGGAGTGTGATGCTAGCAAGTTAGCTATAGGGGCCATTTTGAGCCAAGAAGGTCACTCGGTTGCATTTTTCTCTAAGAAACTCAATGAAGCAAAACAAAAGTATTCTACCTATGATCTATAGTTATATGTCATGGTGCAAGCACTCAAGAAGTGGTGGCATTATTTGTTACCTAAAGAGTTCATTGTCTACACTGATAATCGTGCACTTAGTTTTTTGAATGGGAAGGAGAAATTGAATCAAAGACACCTCAAGTAGGTTGAGTATTTACAGGCCTACACCTTTTCCATCAAGTACAAGAAAGGAGTCACCAATAAGGTAGCAGATGCCTTAAGTAGAAGGGTTCTAACCATCCAAGAAGTGCAACTACAAAGTGTGGGGTTAGATGACCTCAAAGACCTCTACCAAGGTGAAAAAGATTTTGGTGAAGCATATGATGTTTGCTCAAAGTTTTCTAATGCTTTTCATGTTGCCTATTCTAATTTTATGTTGCAGGAAGGATTATTGTTTAAGGGACACCTACTTTGCATACCACCATGCTCTATGAGAAACAATGTCATCAAGGAGAAGCATCAAGGCAGTCTAATTGGACATTTTTGTCTTGACAAGACCTTAGAGCAGGTTGGCATATTCTACCACTAGCCTAAACTACAATCAGATGTTAGAATATTTGTGGAGAAATGTGTTATTTGTCAGAGGGCTAAGGGTAACTACAACAATGCAGGTTTATATCAGCCTCTAGCCATATGGACAAGGCCATGGGAGTGTGTGAGTATGGACTTTGTCCTTAGTTTACCTAGAACTCCAAGAGGATATGAGAGTGTCTATGTCATAGTGGATAGATTCAGCAAGATGAAACACTTTATGCCTTGAAAATGCATTAATGATGCCTCCTACATAGCAGGGTTGTTTTTCAAAGAGATTGTAAGGATCCATGGTTTGCCTCTTAGCATTGTAAGTGATAGAGATACAAAATTTGTGAGCCACTTTTGGTGAAACTTGTGGAAGAAGCTTGGTACTAATCTTTCTTTTTCATCTGCATACCATTTACAATTTGATGGTCAAACTAAATTAGTGAATAGGTCCTTGGGTAATTTACTAAGATGTCTCACCAAACAACATAGTCAAGTTTGGGATCTAGTATTGGGACAAGCAGAGTATGCCGACAATGACTTTGTCAATAGGAGCACAGGATAGAGTCCATTTAAGATTGTATATGGATTTCATCCAAGGGCTTAGAATTCAGATATCTTAGTTCCATGGACCATAGGAGTGACCAAGGTGAAAAATTTTCAAATAATATAAAGGAGATCCATGAACAAGTCAAGAAAACATTGTAGAAGAACAATGAGAAATACAAGATACAAGCAAACAAAACAAGAAGAAAAATACATTACAAGGTAGGTGATCTATTTATGGCCTACCTGAGAAAGGAGAGACTCCCTAAGGGGAAGCCTAGAAAATATGCATGAAGAAGATTAGACCTCTTAAGGTTGTGCATAAGTATGGCACTAATGCCTATGAGGTGGAACTACCACCAAACTTGGGTATATCACCAATCTTTAATGTATGTGATTTGTTCCAGTATAAGGGAACTCAGTCAGCTAAAAACCAAGAAGAGTCTACTACTAGTGAAGATGTAGATTAGATACAAGACCTCCCTCCAAGCCAACCAGTGTCATTGGATTGCATTCTAGATTCCAAGATTGTTAAAAGGAATAGGAAAGGAGTCTATAAAGACCACCTAGTCAAATGGATAGGTCTCCCTAAATCTAAAGCTACATGGATGTCTAAAGGAGATATACTTCAACATGGAATGACTGTTCGAGCCCTATTCACTCAAGGGACTTGAGTTCTTCCTACCTCGGGAGTATGGTGCAGGGGCACTTAGAAAATTTTGGTAACTTTGTTTCTAGGATGTTGGAATCATGTTTTTAGTTTTTTAATAAGGCCAAGAGGCCTTTGAGTGTGTTCTCAAATGATTTTAAGGGCCCTAAGAGTATTTGTTTGGCCAATGTTGGCATGTGAGCTCTTAAGGGTGCCAGGTAGAGCACTTAATAGGATAAGTTGTTTTTGGGTTAATGTAGGTTGGTTGATGTGATTTTGGAGTTGTTGAAGTCATAGGAGTCAATTGAAAGTGACCCAAGTTTGGGTTTGAGAAAAGTTGCTCACCTATGCAACAAATTGCAAAAGTTGCAAAAGTTGCTCATAGCATCTTTGCAACATTTTCATACACCAATAGCTAGTTGGTTGAAACAATCGGTTGTGAGAATATGTAAATAATCTAAGGCCGGTATAAGGTTTGTAAAGACCGATGATAATCGATTGTTGAAGAATTGAAGCAAATAGAAAAGTTTTGTTTTCCCATTTGTTGTGTTCTTCCAAGTTTTTGTTGTTCTTTTCAAGTTTGTACAACCTGTACGGATTCAAAATCCCAAAAAAGGGACATGGATTGTTATATTGGTGTCTTACCTTCATTTGTTTTTTGATTTGGATTCTTCAAGTGTTGTAGTTTGTGAATAATCTTCATTTTGTTGCATACGGGTTCAAAGGTCCTAAAAACCAGGGTTTTGAGAGAAAAATGGATCCAACCTAACTTTTGATGGTGGATATCCCCTCTGAAACCTTTTGGAATTTTACGTTTCTATGTATACTATGTTTTCTTCTTTTTTTTGAGTCAGGGGAAGCTAAAACAAATATTTGGCAAGCATTGGGAATGATAGATAACAAACCTTAATTGGGTGAATCCGGTGGGTGGAGGTGAAGTATGATTGGAATGGAATACCATATGGAAAAAGAGACCCAAAATGTCATCCACTCACTTAGGAAAATGAATCGGTGAAGGATTTTTTACAAATCCCTACTTTTTATGCCTAAAAAGGGGCAATTGTGCCTAATTAGCCTAGTAAGGGTTAGATATGTTAATGACAAAACCCACCTATGGTTTTGAGATATTATATGTAAACCCAAAAAGGGTGTCTGGAATATAAAAGATTTCATAGGGTTGTTAATGAATTTTAGTAGATAAATGTAGAATACCCTGCTGACAGGGCTGCTAGAATTAGGTCTCCTATTAGGCCTAAAAGTGTAATTTGTTTGTAAAACATGGAACTGGTAAATTTCAAAGCTCTTGAAGAAGGAATAGGGTTGGGAGTCCTTCCAAAACCATCCATCCTTATTTCTATAGTGTGGGGAATGAATAGTTTGTGGTAGAGGGGTTGAACTCTTAGGTTGAGTGTGGAAGGGAGTGGGAAAACAAGGTCTCCTAACCAAGAAAATGGAACTCACAAAATAATGAGTGCATATCCTAGCCTAAGGACCTTGGGAAGGTCAAAGATGGTAAGTCTTGTAGACCCTTGGTGGGTGTGAGGTGTAGAATCATTGGATGGTTCTTGTGTAGGTTGGAGGAGATACCTAGACAAGGTAGCACAAATAGGTGAAGAAAACTCACTCTGCATCAGTATTCCACTCCACTTGACAAGGTACTCCTTATAAGTCTTATTTACTTCTTGACCACCTTTGTATCCACGATGCTCTCCAACTTTAAGGGTTGGTTGTTGGTAGATCCTTGACCCAACCTTTGTCTCCATCTGATGGGAAACCTACATCTAAACTTGCAACATCACCTTTGTAAGGAAAAAAATCTAAAACATTGAAAATGGAAGATATTCCTAAGCCTTGAGGAAATTCAATCTCATAGGCATTAGAGCCAAATTTAATGCACAATCCGACAAGGACCGATCTTCTTCATGAGTAACTTTGTTGGCTGCCCCTTTGGAAGTCTCTCTTTCTTTGAGTGTGCTATCACCAAGTCTCCCACCTTATACTACACATCTCTCTTCCTCTCATTTTCTTTCTCTTTTTTATTTTTCAGTGTTCTTGTGTAGTGTTTCTCTCACCTTCTCATGGATGCCTTTCATGTCCAATGCAAAATCCTCTTCTTGAGCACTTCTTCTCTCCAATCCCTGTAGATCCCTTAATTCAATAATAACCCCTAGATGAATCCCATAAGCCACATCAAAAGGACTTATTCATGTGCTTCTACTGATAGAATCATTATAAGCAAATTCATTTTGAGGGATGATCATATCCCGAGCTTCTCCATGATACTTTGTGAGACATCTAAGAAAATTCCCCAATGACCTATTTGCCACTTCAGTTTGGCGATTAGTTTGAGGGTGATAGGCTAATGTGAAGGACAATTGAGTGCCCAACGTCTTCTACAATGTACGCCAAAAGTGTCCCACAAACTTAGAGTCCCTGTTAGTCACAATGTTGAGAGGCAAACCATGGATTCTAACAATTTCTTTGTAGAATAAGCCAAAACTATGGGAGGCATCATTAGTACATTTACATGGAAAAAATTGAGTCATCTTAATAAATCTATCAACCACAACAAAAATGCTATTAAAGCCTCTTTGAGTCCTAGGAAGACCCAAAACAAAATCCATGTTGATACTCTCCCATGGACTATTAGGAATAGGGAGTGGTTGATATAAACCTGCATTTGATGATGTTCCCTTAGCCCTTTGGCATATGTTGCAACTTTCAACAAACTTCTTGGCATTTGATTGCAACTTTGGCCAAAAATAGAACCTTTTCACTTGTTCTAGTGTTTTATCAAGCCTAAAGTGCCCTCCCAAATTGCCACAATGTTTCTCCTTGATAATGTTCTCCCTCATTGGGCATCTAGGGATACACAACTAAATCCCTTTGAACAACAACCCCTACTGTAACAAAAAATCAGAAAAATCAGAATGATAAGAATCTAAAAATTGAGTGCAAACCTCATATATCTTACCGAAATCTTCATCATCCTTGTAAATTTTCTTAAGGGAATCAATCCACACACTTTACAAATGGATTTCTTGCACCATGCACACCCTCCTACTCAATGAATTTGACTCTTTATTAGCAATCCCCTTCTCGTGTTTGATGGTAAATGTGTAGGCTTGAAGATGTTCAACCCACTTCATATGCTTGTGACTAAGCTTTCCCTGTCCATTCAAAAAACTGAGAGCATGGTTGTTAGTATAAACAATGACATCCTTAGGTAAAAGGTAATGTATCCATTTCTTCAAGGTGTGTACCATTTCATACAATGCCAAATCATATGTATAATACTTCTTTTTAGCATCATTGAGTTTCTGACTAAAGAAAGCCATCAGTTTTCCCTCTTGACTCAAGACAAACCCTATGGCAAGATTACTAGGATCACACTCCACTATGAACAACTTGTTAAAATCAAGAAAAACAAGAATGAGTTGTTGTGCTACTCTCTTTTTCAGATATTCAAAAGATTCATTTTCTTCATTTGACTAAGAAAACATACACTTTTGACCTCCCTTGATTTTGTCTAGGATAGTTGCACATATATGATTGAAATTTTTGATGAACTTTCTGTAAAATGTTGCCAACCCATGGGAACTTCTCACATCACCTATTACTTTAGGTGTTGGCCATGACAAGATAACCTCCACCTTTGTTGGATCCATCTTCAAATATCCCTTGGAGATTACAAAACCAAGGTAGACAAGCTCCTCCTTCATGAAGACACTCTTCTACATGTTGATCATCAAATTTTCATCATGCAACTTCTTCAAAACCAAGTTCAAGTGATCCAAATTCTCCTCCTTTTTCCTACTAAATATAAGAATATCATCAAGAGAAACAACAATAAATTTACCAATGAAATCCTTCAATACCTCATTCATGAGGCACATAAAGGTGCTTGGGCCATTGGATATCCCAAAAGGCATCACCATCCACTCATAGAGACCTTCATTTGTCTAAAAGGATATCTTCCATTCATCCCCTTCCCTTATTCTAATTTGATGATAACCACTATTGATATCAATTTTGGAGTAGTAGCAAGCCCCTCCCAAACGGTCCATTAAGTCTTCAATTCTAGGCATAGGAAACCTATATCTTATGGTAATCTTGTTGATGGGCCTAGAATCAGTACAAAGTCTCCATTTACCATCCTTTTTAGGTGCTATGAATCTTTAGACAACACATGTACTGAGACTCTTTCTCACCAAGCCCTTATCCAACAATTATTGCACTTTCTTGGTAATCTCCTCATTCTGGGATGGAGTCATCTTATGAATGGTTTTTTTGGCAATGTAGACCCTAGTATGAAGTCAATTTGATGTCTTATGTTCCTAATGGGTGGCAAAGTGTTAGGCATTTCATCCACCATTATACTCTTATAACCATCCAACAATTGTTGAACCTCCTTGGGAACTTCTTCCTTACCATTACTAGGCACATTAGAACTATTTTTGGGCTTCAAAATCAGAGCATACTCGAGGGTTCCTTCCTTCTTTAGGATGTCTAGAAAATATTTTCCACTCACTATCATGACACGACCCAACATTCTTATCCACACCCTCATCTAGTGAAGGATCCATCTTGTATTTTCTCCTATTTCTGGTTATGAGAAAGGAGTTTATTTTCCCATCATGTTGGGATTGTACATCATATTGCCATGGATATTCTAGCAAAAGATTGCAAGCACCATCGAGATCACATCATACAATATTTTGTCCTTATACTCCCCTATCTAAAACTCTACCCAATATTGTTCATCCACTAAGACCTATTGCCCTTTATTCAACCATGACACCTTATAAGGGTTAGCATGAGGTAGCCTATTCAAATTTAATCAAATTTAATTTGTCTACCATCTATGTGGAAATAATATTTTCAGTAGAACCTGAATCAACTATTACCTTACATAGATTACCATAGGGCTTACATGTGGTTGTGAATAATGTCTTCCTTTGAGGGTTTCTTTCACTTGAGGCACCTTCAACGTGGTTCTCCTTATCATTAAGATTTCTCCATCATGGATCAGGGCTGCACTTACAATTGGGGAATTGACACTTTGGCAATCTTCTTCTTGAATCAACTGGTTCCTTCTCTCTCCTCCATGAGAGTTTGAGGCTTTCTCAGGACACTTTCTTGCAGTGTGCCCTACTTGGTTGCAATTAAAGCATCTCCCTATGAAGACACTAGGACCTCTTCCTAGTCTTCCAAATCTACCCCTTCCATTGGGTCTCCTTCCTATAAAGCTTCCTCTTGAACCTGAGTCTCCACTTTGTTATTGTTGGCTAGACTCACCTTGGGACTTTTGAGACTGTCCTCTTTTCCCAAAATTTCCTTTTCCTCTAAAGTTCTTGTCTCCTCTTTCCCTATGGTTTTGTTCACCTTTTCTTTTCAACTTATCCTCCACCCTCAAAGACATTTGGAAGCATTCATCTACTATTTTAGGAGTCATTAGACTCATCTCATCTTGAATATTGTGTTGGAAATATGTTGGATCTGGTTGAGTGTTGTCATTGATGTCAACATTGTATCCTGGTTGCAGACTATCCCGGTTAGTCTTGATGATCTTCTCGGTTTTTGGCTGTGATTTTGATCCGGTATGATCAGATCTCTGGATTCGGTTTTGGATTCTTATTCTAGTTAGTTAAATACTTTCTATATTCTATTGGTTCATGATTTGGTGCTTTGGTTGTTATCCCTTTTGGTATTTGCCTTTACTAGCTTGCCTCTAACTATCTTGGTTAGCTTTACCAATATGCATTATTTGGTGACTTGGTCAGTGGATTTTGGGTCCAGCTTATGGAATTGGTTTCTTTCATGTTGAAGGTGTTTCCTAATCATATCCTAAGATTTTGATGACTTTGCATTGGATGGTGTGTTGTTATGATGGTCCTATTTGGATCCGGTTAAACTTTTTGTTATTTCACTAAGGGTTTCTACCATGTGGTGAAGCGTGTTGGATTCTGGTCTTAACAGAATATCCGGTGGATGTAATTATTTGGTTACTTGATTTAGGGCCACACAATTTAATGTAAACCATAATATTGGCCGAGTGGTATCATGTGATATAATTTTTGTAAATATGGGTTTAGGGTATGGCCGACCTTGTCAATAAGCTTTATGATTTGTATTTATAGGTGACTTATTCGTGTAATTTGGATATCAATGGGATAGATGGCTATGTCTGTATTATCAGAGGAAGGATTATGTGCGAATAAAGTCATATCATTACAGTAAAGGTTGGAAAGGTTTTTTATTGCAGTGTAGACATTAGTGCTTAACCAGAATTGTATCAAGCATTAGTAGATGCTTCTTTCACAATTCATTTATTTTTGGATTGTAGTCTGATGTTTATGTAAGTTAGTGTGACTTCCCTTTCTGATAAGCAGTGTGCTCTAGGTTTTTGTCCTTTCTGCATGTGCAGACCCCATTATAATTATTCATAATACTACTGTAGAGTTTTCATCTTACTGTGGGTAGGGTTTCCCATCTTGGTTTTTCCCTTTACTAGGTTTTCCACGTCAAAATATTAGTGTTATGTGTGTTGTGATTTCATGATATATCTTTCATTGTGTTGTGCTCCGATATAAGGTTTATAACTGAATTAATTGTTGTACTCATGAGTAAACTAATTCAACCCCCCCCCTCTCAATTTACTGTCGGTATCAGATCATTCCAACAATTGGTATTAGAGTGAGGTCCTCTCTACAAAAGCTTAACCGCTTGAGGAGATCCGATGGCAACTGCATAAAGTTCCACATTCAATCCTACCAGAAGGAAACTCCCAGATTTGATAGTACTAATTACAAAATATGGAAGGAGCGAATGAAGATTCATCTCAGATGTCTTGGAGCTGAATTTTGGGAGATAGTGGAGAAAGGGTATCTACCTCACGTGATCCTAATTCTGGAACACCGACACCTGCTAATGAAAAGAAGAGAGCTAAAAATGTTGTGAGAGAAAAAGAAGCATTGTTAAGCATCCTATCTGATGAAAATATATTGAATGTCAGAGAGTTTAAGAGTGCTGAGTTGATCTGAACAAAGCTTGAAACTCTTTATGAAGGTGACCAAGATATGAAAATTGCAAAAATTGAAGGTTTTCAAGTAAGATATGAAACTTTTAAGATGGAAGAAGATGAGAAAATAAGTTCTTTCATGGATAGAGTCAATGAGATTGTCATGGGTATCAAATGTTGCAGTGGATCGGTTAGTGAGCATGAGATAGTGTCAAAAGTTCTGAGAGTTCTACCTCTAGCTTATAAGGTGAAAGCTATTGTTATCAATGAACTCCAGACAATGTCAAGCACCCCTATGACTAGAGATACATTACTTGGTAAATTGACTACTTTCAAACTTAAAGATCTTGGAGATCAGATTGTTGCTAAAACTGAGACTGCATTTAAAGCATCTACCTCCAATAAGAAGAAGATAGATTGGAAGGAGATGTATGCTAAGGATATGGAGCAAATTGAGAGAGAAGAAAGAGAACTTGAAGAGCTAGAAGCCCTGATTACTAGAAGAATTCCTAAAGGACTAGTTGGATGAAAGGATGAAGGAAAAGCCTTTTAAATGTTTTTCATGCAATAAGATTGGTCATTTTGCTTCTAGATTCCCTAAAAGAGCTACTAGGAATCATGAAAGATTTGTGAAGAGTTATAAGCCTAGTCCTGAATATCAGAGAAGACCTAGATTCAGAAGGATTAAGGATAAATCATGTTATTATGTTGGTGATGATTTTGGTATTTCTCACAATGATGATGATGAAACTGTGAGTGGATCCAGTAATGGATCCTCATCCGACAAAGATTGGGCCCTTATTGCTATTAAGGATGATTCTCCAGAATTTGTCATTGAAGTAACTCATACTGAAGAAAAAGCTTTAGCTGCAAAAAATTAAGAGAAGGATGAATGGGTCATAGACAATGGATGCTCACATCACATGACTGGTGGCAAGAGAAAGTTTTTATCATTGCAAGAATTTGATGGTGGATTGGTCGGATTTGGAGACAACAAGGCATGTAGGATCAAAGGCAAAGGAACAATATCATTGGATGGTAGGACTAATACTGATAATGTCTATTATGTTGAATGCTTAAAGAATAATCTTTTAAGTGTAGGTCAAATGGTGGATAGAGGATTTCGTTTTCAATTCAAGGATGGAAAATGTAAGATCATCAATAGATCTAGATTGAAGATTGCTTCCGGAACTCAGACCAATGGAAATATTTTTCATTTGAACTCCAATGAGAAGGCTTACCTGATTCCTCATATTGATGAAAGTTGGTTATGGCATAACAGGATGTGTCATGTAAATTTTGATTGCATAGTGAAGATCAGTTCAATATCAGTTGTCAAAGATTTGCCCAAGATTGTTAAACCTCATAATCTGGTATGTAGAGAATGTCAAATGGGTAAGCAAGTTAGAACTTGTTTCAGAAGTATACATGATAAATCTAATGAAATTTTTTATCTTATTCATACTGATTTATGTGGACCGGCAAAGACTAAAATCTTTCAAGGTGGTAGATATTTTATGTTACTTATTGATGACTATTCTATAATGATGTGTGTAGCATTTTTGAAAGAGAAATCTGAAGCTTTTGAGAAATTCAAAATCTTTAGAGCTATGATTGAGACTGAGATAGGACTGAAGATAAAATGCTTGAGATTAAATCATGGCGGTGAGTTTACATCCAGTGAGTTCAACAACTTTTGTGAAAGGAATGGTATTAGGAGACAACTTTCAGCACCTAGGACTCCACAACAGAATGGATTAGTGGAAAGGAAGAATAAAACAATATTGGATGCAACAAGGACAATGATGATAGAAGCTAGATTACTTGATATCTATTAGATGGAAGTTGTCATTACAACGGTATATACTTTCAACAGAGTAAACATAAATGGTGATACCGGTAAGACTCCTTATGAATTATGGTTTGGTCATACTCCTACTGTCAAATTTTTCAGAATCTTTGGAAGCAAATATTACATTAGAAGAGATGATGCATTAGGAAAGTTTGATCCTAGAAGTGATGAAGTAATATTTTTGGGTTATTATACTAAGCAAAAAGCATATAGATGTTATAACAAAAGATTGAATAGGATAATGGAAAGCATAAATGTCAAGGTGGATGAGCATGACAATAATCAAATCAATTCATTTGATTATGGAATGGAAGATGAATTTATCAAACCAGAACTAGTAATGTAAGAATCAGTTCAAAACAATGAACCAGTGACACCGGTAGCATTAGAAAATTCAACAGTGATAGATGAATGGCAAAATGAGTCAGCAAATCAAGAAAATTCAAAGACACCCAGGTATGTAAAACTAAATCATTCTTAAGCTCAAATTATTGGAGATAAAAGGAAAGGTGTGATGACTAGGAGAAGGTTAGTTGCTAAAGAGGTATGTTTAATTTCTCAAATTGAACTGGAATCATTTATTGAATCAAGTAAGGATGAAAATTAGATAAAAGAAATGGAAGACGAATTCGATCAGATTGAAAAGAATAAGACATGGGAACTAACACCTAGACCTAAAGAAAAGAAAATTATTGAAATTAAATGGGTTTTCAGGAACAAATTGAATTAGGAAGGTCAAGTTGTAAAGAACAAGGCTAGATTGGTTTGCAAAGGTTATTCATGGGAAGAAGGAATTTATTATGGAGATACTTATGCCCGGTTTCTATAATTGAAGTGATAAGAGTTTTTCTTGCTTATGATGCATACAAGAACTACAAAGTATATCAGATGGATGTTAAATGTGCATTTCTAAATGGAGATCTTGAAGAGGAAGTTTAGATTGAGTAACCTGATGGATTTTCCTTCTTAGAAGACAAGGACATGGTTTGCAGATTGAAGAAAGCTTTATATGGACTAAAACAAGCCCCTAGAGCATGGTATGCTAGATTGGATAAGTTTCTTTCAAAGCTTGGTTTCACTAAAGGTAATACTGATAGTAACTTATATTACAAAATTGAGCATGATGACATATTGATAATTGAATTCTTTGTGGATGATATCATTTTTGGAGGAGAAGAAGGTCTATGCATGAAATTTCCTAATGATTTGAAGAATGAATTTGAAATGTCTATGATTGGTGAGATAAAAAAATTCTTAGGTTTCCAGATTAATCAGATTGATAAAGGTATTTTCATTTGTCAAAATAAGTATGTGAAGGAGTTAAGAAATTTGGATTTGAGAATTCTAAACCTGTCAGTACTTCTATGATAACCAGTTGCAAATTGTCAAAGGAAGATGAATCCCCTAAAGTTAATATAAGAAGATACAAATCAATGATAGGTGGTTTGTTATACCTAACTCAGACTATACTTGATATAATGAATTCTATTTGTATTTCTTCTAGATTTTAGGTATATCCTAGACAAACTCATGATATTGTTGTCAAGAGGATATTTAGATATTTGGCAAGTATAACAAACTTTGGGTTATGGTATCCAAAGAATGTTGACTTCACATTATGTGCATATATAGATTCTGATTGGGCAGGAGATGTGGATGACTAAAAGAGCACTATTGGATGTGCATTCTTTCTCAAGAAGAAGTTGGTTTAATGGCTTAGTAAGAAACAATCATGTACTTCATTGTCTACAGCTGAAACAAAATATGTTACAAGTGTTACCAACTGTAATCAGATTTTATGGATGAAACAAATGTTAAAAGGTATAAGGGTAAGTTATGATGAGCCTATTGTTATTCACTATGGTAATACCATTTCTATTGTTATGTCAAAGAATCCGGTATTTCATTCCAAATCAACACATTTCTATAACGTATAATTTCTTGAAGGAAAAGGTTGAAGCAAAGGAAGTCAGATTGGTTTATGTTCCTACAAAAGACATATTGCAAATATTATAACAAAACCATTTCCTAAAGATAATTTTGAATATCTCAGAGATCAGTTGGGGGTTACCAACCCTCCAAAAGACACTTAGTGATGCATGAATGTATCAATATGGTAAGCTAATTAGATATTTTATTTGATCCAGATTGATGAATAATGGTGCTACTACTCAGGGGGAGTAGTGAGATATTTGGTTCAATATTCTTGGTCTGGTATCTATCCTTTGTCATTGATGTCAAAGGGAGAGAGGTGGCATTCATGTGAAAATCAGTCATATCTTTGAGGGGGGTTGTTGACATTCCTTGGCACTTGGATGTTTCTCACATTCAGTGTTGCCATCAATGTCGAAGGGGGAGATTGTTGACAATACATTGGATTTGGTTAAGTGTAGTCATTGATGTCAATATTGAATCCCGATTGGACACTATCTCGGTTAGTCTTGATGATCTTCTTAGTTTTTGGTTGTGATTCTGATCTAGTATGATCAAATCTATCTCTGGATTCAGTTTTGGATGCTTATTATGCTCGGTTACATACTTTCTATATTTTGTTGGTTCGTGATTTGGTGCTTTGTTTGTTATCATTTTTGGTATTTTCCTTTACTAGCTTGCTTCTAGCTATCCTGGTTAGCTTTACCGGTATGCATTATTCGGTGACTTGGTCAGTGGATTTTGGGTCTAGCTTATAGAATCAATTTCTTTCATGCTAAAGATGTTTCATGATCATATCTTGAGCTTTTGGTGACTTTACATTGGATGACATGTTGTTATAATGGTCCTATTTTGATCCAGTTAAACTTTTTGTTATTTCACTGAGGGTTTCTACCGGTTGGTGAAGCGTGTTGGATTTTGGTCTTAGCGGAATCTCCGACAGATATAATTATTTGGTTACTTGATTTAGGTCTATTCTATGTAATGTAAATCATAGTATTGTTTGGTGGTATCGTGTGATGTAAGTTTTGTATTTATGGATTTATGGGTTTAGGGTTTAGCTGACCTTGTTAATAAGGTTTATGATCTGTACTTATAGGTGACTTATTCATGTAATTTGGATATTGATGGGATAGATGGTTATGTCTGTATTATCAGAGGAAGGATTATGTGTGAATAAAGTCATATCATTCAAGTAAAGGTTGGAAAGGTTTTTTATTGCAGAGTAGACATCAGTGCTTAACCGGAACTGTATCAAGCATTAGTAGATGCTACTTTCATAGTTCATTTCTTTCTGTATTTTAGTCCAATGTTTATGTAAGTCAGTATGACTTCCCTTTGTGATGATAAGTGCGCTCTAGGTTGTTGGCCTTTCTGCATGTGTAGACCCCATTGTAATTATTCATAATACTACTACAGAGTATTCATCTGATTGTGGGTAGGGTTTCCCACCATGGTTTTTCCCTTTACCAGGATATCCACGTCAAAATATTGGTGTTATGTGTGTTGTGCTTTCATGATATATCTTTCATTGTGTTGTGCTCTGATATAAGGTTTATAATTGAATTAATTGTTGTACTTATGAGCAAAATGATTCACCCCCCCCTCTCTCAGTTCACTGCCCATATCAGATCATTCCAACATGTTGAACTTGATTCCATTCAAGTACCTAGCAACCTTCTCCTTTTCATCTTCACAATACCCTGATCTCAAACTTAATTTGTGGAATTCCTCTATGTAGGAAGCCACATCCAAGTTCTTCTACTTCAAATTTTGCATTCTCTTGTAGAGTTGCACTTCATAATCAGTAGGCATGAATAGGGCCTTGAGTTTGGACACCACAATGTCCCAAGAATGAATCATATTGTTTTCCTTCTTGACCCTTTCACCTTGAGTATAGTTCCACTGAGTTAATCATGTACCCTTTAGTTTGGTCTCTAAAAATTTCACTTTCTTCTCCTCAACCACTTCCTTGTAGTCAAAATAATTACTCAGGGAATCTTTCCAATCTACAAGTTCTTCAGCATTCATCTTCCCACTATAGGTAGGAATCTCCATCTTGGCTTTGGAAGAGTCTTTGCCTATTGTCTTTAGGGCTTTAATAAATGGTCTTTGATTAGTAGGTATCTTTGGCTCCTACCTTTGGGGTTCTTGTTCTTCATCCTCTTGCTTCCCTTCTTCATCAATCTCCTAACTTGGCCCTTTTCCTTTCTTCATTACCTTTAGTTCAGCCTTGAGTGTCTCCTTGACCCCGGTCTTGATCATCTCTTTCATCTCTTGGAATTTCTTAACCACCTTTGTGGAAATCCCCTTTGGAGGCATTATTCTAGACCCTTCTTGGCTCTTTTCTACTGACATACACCAAAAATTTTCCTCCCAATGATTAGACTTTCTCTGATACCAATATGATGCAAAGCCCTAAGGAACAAAGGCTTTTCACACAAAATAACTCTACAAGAGCCCCAATTAAGGTCTCAACATTCCTATCAACAACATGCTAGGAAAATCTTGTCAACATCTTGCCAGGGAACTACTACACTCCCCTTTGTTCAATGGAGCCCATTTTGATCCCTAAACAACTCATTGAGATACAACTTCTCACATCAAGTATCTCCTTGACATCAACTCTCCTATAGTCACCTATGACCAACATGGATTATAACACATCCACCATTACAGAGAAAGTATGGACACTATAGAACCTCTTTCACAACCTTAGAGACATTGACCACAACCAAGTCAACAACCTTTTGTTTGTACAAGTTCAATCAAGGTGAGTTACCCTCTATAAGATACCTATTCCTTGTAGCCCTGGTTTGAGCCTTCAAGGGAAAAATTTGAAATTTTCTTAATGAAACCCAAGAATATTAATAATTTTATATGTCTCCTTTGGTGACACAAAACACTTCCAAAAATCAGACCCCAACTCTTGCATTGACTGGGTCAAACACTATTGTTACAAAAAGCCTAATAGTGCTTTTAGGTCACTTTTACAAAGAAACCACACACCAAAGACTTGATCCAATGACACCAATGAATGGGAAAGGTCTGTACACATCCCAAAAAACCAAATCGACTATTATATAGGGTTCACTACTCCTAGTCTTACCTCTGCATAATTTTTAATAGTCAAAACTGGCTAGTCACTTGAGGATGCCTAGCCCAGGGCTTGATCCAAAAATTCACCAGTTCAATGGACCACTCAGAAACTTTGAAAATATTAAATTAAATTGTCTCCCCTACCATTCCCCATATTTTGATCCAATTTGACCAGAGGAATGTGGGGTTAACAAGGCATTTCCTATGAAACCAAGGTTTTGGAGGGTTTTCAAACCACCTTTCACAAAAATGCAGATATATCGCTTATTTCCTAGTTTTTTCCTGCCAAATCAAAGACAAATGAATATAAACATAGAGGTCTATTCAAATCAATGACTTATACTACACATGGAGTTCGTACAATGAATATACAAGGCACTCTTATAGTGAATTTGTGTAAATTTCTAAGTGTTTATTGAATTTGATCATTGTTTTACATCCAAAGCCTCATCAGAACTTCATCAATCCTTTCTTCTCAACCTCCAAGGCCTTAAGAAATGTCTCTCCAACCTCCTCAACCGAACTTCGAACAAAGTAGCCATTGGAGGGAGATGAGTTAGAAGTTGACAACAAAAGTTGCCATCCAAACTTGACAACTTTGCACAAAACTTGACAATATATGGCATATGCCTATGTAACCTATTAGGAAACAACATAAACCTTACAAATAGGCCATATAGGAGCCAAAATACAATTCTTGCCTCATTTAGGAATTTTGGATGTCATTTGACTATGGTTGACCAAATAGGTCCTAAGAAGTTCACACTACAAAATGGCATCAAAGCCTTACATGGCTAATCAAAATAAAATTAATGGTCTTGAAAGCCCTTATTAAAAATAAAAAAATTCAAGAAACCTATAAAAACCTCTAAGAGCCTTCATTTCTCAAATGGTTTTCAAAGTCTGCAAGGTGATACTACACCAAATAACACATGGGATCTTGTTCCCAGACCTAAGGACACAAATGTAATTGGTACTAAATGGTTCTTTTGGAAAAAATTGAATGAGAAAGGTGATTTTGTTATAAAAAAAGAAAGCCTTGTTTGTAAATGATATTCACAACTAGGAGGAATTGATTTTGAAGAGACTTTTTGGTGCAGGAGCACCTAGTTGAGCAAAACTCTCCTTTTTGAGTAATTTATAAATTCATGTTTGTAATGTCTTGTGAAAGGGTTTTAATGTTTTTTTAGGTTTTTTTGTGTCTTTTCTAGTGGTTTTTATCTCATTTTGGCCTTAAGAGGTCAAGTTTTCCCTTTCAAGCTTTGAGTTGACAATTTTTTACATTTTTTGGCAAAAATGTGCAAAATTGCCTTAGAGGTCTCCATATGATTTCCAAAGCATTGAAAAATGTTTAATAAGTGGTTTTAATCATTTCTAATTTATTTAGATAGTTTGATGAGGTGAGGTTGTCAAAAATGTCTTTTCTAAGCAAGAAATGTTGTCATTTGGGCTTTGAAAAGTTGTCAAAGTTGTCATTTTTGGATTTTCCTAGGACAATGTAGTTGGGGAAGCCTCATATCCATATGGGGATTGATAAATAATTTGATGGAATATAAAAATACCTCTCTTTTATTTGAAGAAGGTTGGTGATTGTATTGATTAAGAAAACTCAATAAAAAAGATGAAATTCTAGTTCTTTTTTATGGTTTTTCCTTCCTTGGAGTAACAATCCATACTGTAGCACTTGTGTCCATACTGTACCTTCTGTGAAGTGTTCCTACTGATTATTTAATTCTCCCCAAGTGATCATTGTACTGGTTTTTCTATTGGAAGTTGGTGTAATAAAATTCCTTCCATTTTGTGTGCTCACTGCCCTGTCAAGGGTTTGGAGTTGGAAAATGCCACAACTTGACTAATCAATGTCTAGGATCCCACAAAATGGATTTAGTCAAGTTTGTATGCATGTATATAGTGTAAATATTCTTCATTTTGGTCCATAGTTGTGTATGGAAGAAGGATTTGAGTGAATACTAGGCAAGTATTGATTACTCGGCTAGTAGCATGATCAAAACTCAAAATTTGCACCCAAAAGTAATTTGGAGTGAACAAATGTATGAGGCAGAGTTCTAGACATATGGCCAAGGGTGTTGAGAATCACCTTGGTTTGTTAGAGTAGCTTGTTCCTATTGAATATTCTCAGTTTGTAAGCAAAACAGTGAGTTCACTATTTTTGTAAATTGTGTTTGTCAAAATGCTCAAGGAATGCTTCAAAGCATAATCCAAGCCTTATAACTATGAAGGATATCTAATAGGAAAGTTCATTAGTGTTTTTCAGACCTCATTGAGGTATATTTCCAGTTCAATCCCCTTGTTATGCAGGTCCGAAGAGGTGGCAGCTGCTGACTAGTAAAAGGGTAGCATTTTAACAGTGACAGAGACATCCCACTTCTTTTCTCAGATGTTTGCCTAGTGTTTGGCATAATGATTGTATGGAAAAGGTAGGGGAAACATTTTGAAGACATTTTAGAGGTCTTATGAAGATCTAGGCACTTTTAGTGGTGCACAAGAATACAAACCTAGTGGTTACACCTCAAAACCCTCCAAAACCCTACTTTTAAGCCCAAATTTGTGGATAGTAACTAAACCTTGTTAATGGAGCCTAAAGCTTGAAAAATATTTGAGCATAGACCTCTAAATCATCATCCAAGTCAAGCATGTGGGAGGTTTTAACCATCATTGAGCAGAATAAGCAAAAAAGTGGCAATTAGCCCTCCACGGGCTAGTAGTCCTTTTTGACTATTTTTGTCAAAAAGTATGAGCCCAATTGCAAGGAGGATTTTGGGACTTATGGAACTTTATGTGATCACTCTAAAATAGTGAAGGAAGTGTATTTGAGACCTTGGGTAGTGTGTAATCTCATTTGGGGGTTTTTGACCTTTGATTGGTGAGTTGGGTAAGCTAAGAGCTATGAGCATTAAACTAAGTTGGTTGTCAAATCTTGAGTAAAACCTTGTTGCCTCCACATGACCATGTTGGAATTTCCTAATGCACATTGGAAAATATAGGTTGAATGTCCAGTAAGTCAAGGGTTGAGAAATGTGTAGGTGGGTGAAGTGAGGAGTTGGAGTAAGTTGAGCAAGGGTGTGAGCTTTCACCAAGAAGGGAGGTTGATGGTGGAGACTTGTAGAGAGACCTATCAATTGTAACTAATCTTGTTATTGTAAACATAAGGATCAGACATAAACAATATATTTTTGTTTCCTTTTGTGGCCTCTTGACCAAAATTGGCCTCTTGAGAAATCACCAAAGCAACCTCCCTATCATAGTGGTATCAGAGCCAAAGAAAGATTCAGGAGAATAGGATCATTAGGAAAACATGGTGACTAATGCTGAGTTAGCCAAGAAGGTTGAAGACCAAGAAGAGGAAAATAGGGCACTTAGGGAAAGATTGGATCAACTAGCAATGAAACTAGTTGAAGTAGAAGTCAAAACTGAAGAAGTCCATGATAAGATTGGAGATTAGGGTAAAATGGTGGCCATAGAAGATGAGGTTCCCATACCTGGCCCTATTATTGAGCAAGAACCATTCTTGAAAGCCTTGAGAGCTATGAGTGGTAAAACCTTAGAGGGAGTGGCTCTTTTTAGTGGAAAGATGGATCTAGATGCTCTTATATAGTGGAATGAAGGTCTAGAAAACCATTTAGAATGTGATGGAGTAACTAAAGCACAAAAGGTCAAGGTAGAAAAATCAAGGTTGAGAGGGGAAGCCTTAACATGGTGGAAGTTCATCCAAGAGGAAAGGGTGAAAGAAGGTATGAAACTAATAGCCACCTGGAAAGCAATGGTAGCCAAAATAAAAGAAACCTACCTTCCTGAAGACTATGACATGCAACTTCACAGGAAAAGACAAAATTTGAGACAAAAAGACCTAGATGTTAGTAGCTACACTGAGGAGTTTCAAAAACTGTGCATGAGATCTAGAGTAGTAGAGGATGAGAGTATAAAAGTGGCAAGGTACTTGAATAAGTTAAGATGGAACATCCAGGAAGAGATGAGCTTGTTATGCCCACAAACAATACACAAGTGTTATCAACTAGCACTTAACGTGAAAGAGAAAGGTAGGAGAAAGCAAGAACAAAATAATAGAGGAAGAGGTAGGGGAAGAGATGGTAGAGGCCATAGAGGAAGTTTTGGGGGGAGGAGCATAGATCAATGATCCCAGGGAGAGCCTAAACTTATAGAGTAAAGTGGGGATTCTTAGAGAAAACCCAACTATAGGGGTAGGGGATCAAGCAACCTGAGTAGGGGTAGATCTAATGGACCAAAGAGAGGGTCCTACTTCTCAACCATGAAGTGCTATAACTGTCAAAAGTTGGGCCACCCTGCCTATAGATGCCCAGAGAAGCCTAGTTCATCCTATGGTGGTGAGAAGAGGGTAAATTATGTTGAGGAAGATGGAGGGAATACCAGAACTTCAGCATTGAACCTAGCTTTAGAAGATGGTGAGAGTTTAATGATCAAGAGAGTTTTAATGAAGAAGCCACTCAGTACAGAGGTCTCATAGAGAAGAGCATTGTTCAAGAGTGTAAAAATATACGAAAGGTGTGTAAGGTGATCATAGATTCAGGATCCACAGATAACATCATATCAGAGGAAACAGTAAGTAAATTGAAACTACCTAGGATACAACACAAGGAGCCATACAAAGTCACATGGTTAAATAAGGGACAACATGTGTTAGTAAATGAGCAAGCCTAGGTAGATTTCTACATAGGTGGATATATGAATAGGATCCTATGTGACATCCTTCCTATGGATGCTTGCCACCTACTATTGGGTAGACCATGGCAGTTTAACAAAAAATCACAACATGATGGGGAAAGAAACTCCTACTCATTTCAGAATGATGGAGTAACCTATCAAATTTAATCCCTCAATGAAGAAGAAGAGGGCAGCAATAAGTGCCTAACATCTTGTTAGTGAATGAGAAAGAATTCATAAAAACACTAGAAGAAGGTGAAGGAATGGGATTTGCACTCATAGTGAATCCCAAGGAAGAAAAGGTAGAAAAGAAAGTTGAGATACCATATGAGGTGCAGCAAATCCTTGATAACTTCAAAGAAATAATCAGTGATGGTACACCTACAACCTTACCACCTCCTAGAGCCATTAGCCATCAGATTGATTTCATACCTGGAGCCTCTTTACCAAATAAGGTAGCCTATAAGATGACCCCTAAACAAAATGAAGAGGTAGCAAGACAAATACAAGAACTCTTAGACCAAGGGCAGATTAGGAAAAGCATTAGTCCTTGTGCAATACCTATAGTGTTGGCATTGAAGAAGGGTGGAACATGGAGACTTTGCACAGATTCTAGAGCCATAAACAAAATCACCATCAGTTACAGATTTCCCATGCCCGGGATAGAGTATTTGATGGAATGTTTGGGGGATGCATAGTATTTCAATAAGATTGACTTGAAGAGTGGTTACCATCAGATAAGAATCAAAGAGGGTGATGAATGGAAGACAACTTTGAAAATGAATGAGGGTCTCTATGAGTGGCTTGTCATGCCATTTGGACTCTCTAATGCTCCCTTCACATTCATGAGACTCATGAATGAAGTTTTACATGATTTTATTGGCAAGTTTCTTGTTGTGTATCTAGATGATATTCTTATTTTCAATAAAACTAAGGAAGAGCATCTGAAGCATTTCGCTATTGTTTTGAGACAGTTATCTGATGAACAACTAACCATTAATCTAGAAAAATGTGATTTCTTGAAGAAATAATTGGTCTATCTTGGTTTTGTTGTATCATGAGGCAATCTTAAAATGGATCAATCTAAAGTTGCAGATATAACCAGTTGGCCAACTCCAAAAATAGCCAGTGATGTTAGGAGTTTCCATGGTTTGGCACAATTTTACAGAAAATTCATCAGGGGATTCAGTGAGATTTGTGCTCCAATGTTAGACACCATCAAAGGGGGTGTAAAGGTAAAATTTCAACGGACAGATGTAGCCAATGAGGGGTTTGAATTATTGAAAACCAAAGTAGCTACTCAACCAGTGCTCATTTTACCTAGTTTTGATAAGCTTTTTACTATTGAATGTGATGCTAGTAATATTGTTGTAGGAGTTGTTTTAAGTCAGGAAAATAGACCAGTTGCACTCTTTAGTGAGAAGTTGAATGATGCCAAGAAAAAGTACTCTTCCCATGATTTAGAACTCTATGCATTAGTACAAGCACTTAGGAAATGGAGACACTATCTTCTTCCTAAAGAGTTTGTTGTATACACAGATAATCAGGCACTAAGTTTTTTGAACTCACAGAATAAACTGAATCATAGGCATGTTAAATGGGTAGAGTACTTGCAAGCTTACACTTTTACTCTTAAGCATAAGAAGGGACAGTTGAATAAAGTAGCAGATGCTTTGAGTAGAAGGTTGTTAACTATTCATGAGATTCAAGTTCAAAGCATTGGTATTGATAGTTTTAAAGATATGTATCCTACTGATGATGATTTTGTTGAAGCTTATAAAGTTTGTCAAGATTTTGAGAATAATTTCCATGGTGCATATGTTGATTTCACTTTCCAGGATGGTTTTTTATTTAGGGGTGGACAGTTGTGTGTTCCAAAAGGTTCTATGAGAGAGAACCTCATTCAGGAGAAGCACAATGGGTTCTTAAGTGGACATTTTGGTCTCAACAAGACCTTAGAGTTGGTTCAAAGGTTCTATTATTGGCCTAAGATGCAGAAAGACATCCGGAGGTATGTTGAGCAGTGTTTGGTATGTCAAAAAACAAAAGGTAATTCCTCCAATGCTGGTTTATATCAGCCTCTTCCCATTCCACATAGGCCTTGGGATTGCATTAGTATGGATTTTATGGTAGGATTACCTAGAACTCAAGCAGGATTTGATAGCATCTTTGTAGTAGTTGACAGATTTAGCAAAATGGCTCATTTTATTCCTTGCAAGACAACACATGATGCAAGTCATATTGCTTACTTATTTTTCAAAGAAATTGTTAGAATACATGGTTTGCCTACTAGCATTGTTTCAGATAGGGATGTTAAGTTTCTTGGTCATTTCTAGAAAACATTGTGGAAGAGATTGGGTACTAATCGCTCTTTTGGTTTAGCTTATCATCCACAAATTGATGGCCAAACCAAAGTTGTGAACAGGTCTCTTGGGGACATGCTTAAGTTCTTGACAGAGGAATATGGGCAGAGTTGGGATCAGCTCATTCATCAAGCAGAATATGCCTATAATGATAGTGTCAACCGATCTATAGGTAAAAGCCCTTTTGAAGTTGTTTATGGTATGCATTCAAGGGGTATAATGGAGTTGAGGGATATCACTAACTTGCAGCCTAAGAGTGGAACAACAGATGGCATGGCTCAATCTGTGAAGGAGGTTTATGAGCAAGTGAGAAAAGCTCTCCAAGATACCTCCCAAAAGGTCAAGGCAAGAGTGGATGCTACAAAGAGGGATATTCAGTTTTCCATAGGATATTATGTGATGGTTCATTTGAACAAGGCAAGGCTAAAAAAGGGAGTTCCAAGCAAAATTCAGATGAGGAGAATAGGCCCTTGCAAAATCTTGGCTAAGTATGGGTCTAATGCTTACAAAGTTAATTTGCCTACCGATGTTTCTTTGTCTCCCATTTTTAATGTTGCAGATTTGATTGCTTTCAAAGGGCAGCCACCTGAGGAGATTCAAAGAGTTTCAGATATTTCACAATGTCTTTCTGATCTATCTCTCCCTTCTCTTTCTACTCCCCAAGCAGAACAGGTTCTAGACTCAAGGATTCTCAAAAAGACAAGTAATCACATCTATATGGAGCATCTAATCAAATGGAAGGCTAAGCCTATCTCAGAGGCCACATGGATACCTGAAACTGACTTTCATAATTTTGGAGTCTCTTCTTCTTTGTTGCCTCAAGGAGTCACATGAATTCTTTGTTTTTGGGGGAGTATGGTGCAGGATCACCTAGTTGAGCAAAACTTTTCTCAGATGTTTGCCAAGTGTTTTGCATAATGCTTGTATGACAGAGGTAGGGGACACATTTTAACAGTGACAGAGGCATCCCACTTCTTTTCTTAGATGTTTGCCAAGTTTTTTGCATAATGCTTGTATGAAAGAGGTAGGGGACACATTTTGAAGACATGTCAAAGGTCTTATGAAGATCTAGGCACTTGTAGTGGTGCACAAGAATGCAAACCTAGTGGTTACACCTCAAAACCCTCCCAAACCCTACTTTTAAGCCCAAATTTGTGGATAGTCAATAAACCTAGTTAATGGAGCCTAAAAAATGAACAATATTTGAGCCTAGACCTCTAAATCATCATCCAAGTCAATCTTGTAGGAGGTTTTAACCATCGTTGAGCAGAATAAGAAAAAAAGTGGCAATTACTCCTCCACGGGCTAGTAGCCCTTTTTGACTTTTTGTCAAAAAGTATGAGCCCAATTGCAAGGAGGATTTTGAGACTTATGGAACTTTGTGTGATCACTCTAAAATAGTGAAGCAAGTGTATTTGAGACCTTGGGCAGTGTGTAATCTCATTTGGGGGTTTTTGACCTTTGATTTGTGAGCTGGGTAAGCTAAGAGCTATGAGCCTTAAACTAAGTTGGTTGTCAAATCTTGAGTAAAACCTTGTTGCCTCCACATGACCATGTTGGAATTGCCTAATGCACACTAAAAACAATAAGTTGAATGTCCAGTAAGTCAGGGGTTGAGAAATGTGTAGGTGGGTGAAGTGAGGAGTTGGAGTAAGTTTGAACAAGGGTGTGAGGTTTCACAAAGAAGGGAGGTTGATGGTGGAGACTTGTAGAGAGACCTATCAATTGTAACTAATCTTGTTATTGCAAACATAAGGATCAAACATAAATAATACCATTTTATTTCCTTTTGTGACCTCTTGACCAAAATTGGCCTTTTGAGCAATCACCAAAGCAACCTCCCTATCACTTTTGCTCCTGTGGAAAGGATTGAAGTTGTTAGATAGATTCTTTCTTATGTGATTTACAAGGATTTCAAAGTCTATCAGATGGATCTCAAGTCAACATTCCTAAATGGTGAATTGCAAGAGGAACAACTCATTGATCAACCGGGTGGATTTCAGTTGACTGATCAAGGTGGTATGGTTTGTTAGTTGAAGAAAGTATTGTATGGATTCAAGAAATCCCCAAGAGCATGGTATTCCAGATTAGATAAGTATTTGTTGAAGCTAGCATTCAACAAAGGTACTGCTAATAGTAATCTATATTTTAAGATTGATAATGATATTATTCTAATTGTTGAATTTTTTGTTGATGATATTATTTTTGGTGGAAATAAGATCCTATGCAAAAATTTTACTGATGAGATGTAGAATGAATTTGAGATGTCTATGATTGGAGAGATGAGATTATTTTTGGGATTGCAAATTACTCAGTTAGAAAAAGGAATCTTTATATCTCAGTCCAAGTATGCAAAATAATTGTTGAAAACATTTGGTTTGGAAGATACAAATCCATTTGGTATTCCTATGGTGACTGGATGTAATTTGACTAAAGATGATGATTCTCCTTAGGAAAATCAAACTAGATACAAATCTTTGATTGGTGGATTTCTCTATTTGACTTAGACCAGGCCTGATATCATGAATGTCATTTGTCTTATTGCTAGATTTCAAGCCAATCCTAAGGAATCTCATGTTGTAGTTGTTAAAAGAATTTTAAGATATTTGAAAGGGATAGTTGATTGTAGTATATGGTATCCTAAAGTTGATTATTTTACTTTGAGTTCTTTTATTGATGCAGACTGGGTAGGAGGTGTTGATGACCGGAAGCGTACTAGTTGTGGTGTATTTTTCTTGGGAAAAAGATTGGTTTCTTGGTTGAGCAAAAAGAAGAACTCTATTTGTCTATGTATTATTGCTGCTAACAAATGTACTCAGGTGGTATAGATGAAGTAAATGTTAAAGGATATCAAAATTGAGTATGATGAGCCTATTTCTATATACTGTGAAAATTCAAGTGCAATCAAAATTTCTAAGAATACGGTGTTGCATTCAAAGACTAAGCATATATCAATCAAGTTTCACTTTTTGAGAGATAAGGTGAGTGAGAAGGAAGTCAGATTGTAGTATGTGCCTACAAAGGAATAGATTGTAGATATTTTCATGAAGCCTTTGCCTATACCACAAGGACCATTTTCTCTAAAATTTAATAGCCTTCTTTCTATATTTTTTCTTCTTTTTCTTGGAAGTACTCAACACACTAGAGAAAAAGAGAAGAAAATAGTATAAGTAGAACTAATGATGGCTCCTAGTGGCTCAACATGACTAACATTTGGAGTATGTGAGTAGTTGTGTGGGATCTAATTTTTGACATAATGCCTGTGGTTATAAGATTAAATTTTACAATATATTTAAATTATATATTATAAATAATTAGTTCAGATGTAAGTAAAAAATAATAATTAAATATTACTCAAGATGGACACATACATGGGAATGACACCACAATGCAGCGATTAGTTGTGAGCTTCCCACATGGGAGTCTTGGGTTCGAGTCTTCTTGAGAAATGGAGATATAAGGTGAGTGGACGATACAAGGAGATGTAAGGGTGTTGATTCCCAAAAAAATGAGGATGAGACCCTTCAAAAATGTGGTATCCCTACTTCATAGCTCCAATCAAAAACGATTCGGCTCGGCCCATTACCGATAAAAAAAAAGAAGAAGATGGACACATACATCGACACATGAGAACCTATTAATTTTATATTAAAGGACATAAATACATTCATTAACAAGTGAAATAAATAATATTCTTATGTGTACAATTAGTGGGATAATGATGTACATTCATTTAAGTATTCATACTAATAAAGCTTATCCTATTACAACTACAAAATTTGACCATAATAAATATCTTGTATTTTCTCATTAAATGTGAAGGATTGTTAAAATGTTTTATGATCATTTAGAGTTGAATATAAGTTCTGATTAGATAAAATCGAGAGAATTGAACATAGGTTGTAATTTAAAAATTATTGTGTTATTTTTTTATAACAACAAATAGGTTTTTTGTGTGTTGGATATAAATCTTAGAGATCACAAAGTTTTATTATTATCATAGGTTATTGAAATTGTTTAGGTTTCATTTCATTTATATTTTAAATAAAAATATAATATTATTACAACAATAAATGATTTTTTTTGTTCAACTATTAGGGATCTCATTATTAAGTTCTAGTCAAATGTTTAAAAAAGTTGATTTTTCGACACTTCTCACTAGATGTGTTGATGTAGCAAGCTGCATGATGAGTCACACCTCCAAACCATAATTTTAAATAAATAAGAGACCAATTCATATTTCTAAAAAAATAGAGATCCTATAATAATCGATCCAGCCTATGGTCACAAAATTAGCCCTAACAATTGTTGTCCCATCCCCTCTAACTATGTAAGATTCCTCTTTGCATGTTCATAAAATTTTCATGTTGTTATTTTTAATAGTTCCACCATCTAATCTATTGGTTTAAAGTGATATGATTCTACACAGTTCTCAATATTTCCATAATAAGGAGGGTTAGATTTCGAATTGGAAAATTGATAGAATGGATGGAAAGGAAAAATCACACATTTATGTACTTGGAGGTAGTATATACAACATGAGATCTGGTCATATTGTAGGATAGTCCCTACTTTCCACTATCAAATCCTCAATTGTTTGGGGACAAAAACTAGTCTTAAGTGTTCGATTCTATTTGCAATTGATTAGGTAATTAATGATGTTGCCATTATATTCAGTCATGATCTTGTCATATAATATCAATGTTATTGGATTTCTACTAAATGAAGGCTAATATGAGGTTTTGTAGGCTTGTTGAATAGACTTCAAGATTCAAAGAATGTTTATTTTAACCATTCTTGGAATGAAGAGCTGTGAAGGGAAAGTCACGTGTAACCCTCACATGATTTCAATGCATGTCTAAAGCAATATAGGGTATGTGGTGAAGCTAGCATGTAAATCTTCCTTTGTCATGGCTGAAGAGGGGAGAAAGGAATCAATTTGTACGAAGGAAAAGGGTTTTCAATATAATCTAGTGGCAATGCAGTTGAAGATGGAGGCAAGGAGATCAAACAAAAGGTTTGTGGGATTCTTAGAAGATTGAAACCCTATCCTAGAATAATGGTGAAGAGGCTACTTATGACCTGTTAGAAATTTGAATTGTCTAAGCCTCTCATAGCATGCCTACCTTGTTAGAAGAAACTAAGAGTAAATGTAGTCTATAGAGGATTGTAGATGAAGATTATTTTGGGGATCACTTTCCCCAAGTTGCCTCTAACATTCCAACAATAACAACTCTTTGTTTGATAGTGAATTAAATTTTTTAGGTGATTTTGAATCCAAATTTTGAGGAGGAATTTTTTGTGTGGACAACAAAAGACAAAAAAGGAGAATGTTCTCCAAATCAATTAATTGGTGAAGTTTTTGTGTGCAATAGTAGAGAAGAATATTTTTTGAGCTCTGAGTGATTTAGAGAAGAGAAACAATAACTATGCAATCATTGGTTGAGATCAATGATTCCTCTAGATATTGCAAGATCCAAGTGAGAAGTTAGTTAGTGAACTAAGTGTAGCTCCAAGTGTTTAGCATTTGGGAGAAACTCTAGAATGTTGTAAGTTAGTTTGTAGACAACAATTTGTAATTAGTAATTTCTAAGTTTAGTTTATTTATAATTTGTCATTTTTAGAATTAATAGAAAGAAACAAAGAACTATTCACATGTCTCCAATTGTGTGTATGTCTCCATTTTATTTTCTTCTATTGTGTATTGCCAATGATTGGCAAATCTGAGTTGCAATCTCAGAGGCCATTTTTTTGTGTTTCAGATTCTGACATTTTAGTTTTCTAAGTTGATATTAGAGCTTTGTCTCCACCCTTTCCAGGAATTTTAAATCTTTATCATGGCATTAGAGCCATTTAGCCCTAAATCCTTGCAAGTTTAAACATTTCTTTTTTGGGTGTTGAATTTTCTTGTGTAAGAGACATGGCTAGAGATGAATGAAATATCTATTAATAGCCACCATCCCTTAATGGAAAAAAACTATGATATTTGGGAGAAGTAGATGAAGACCATCATGGTTGCAAAAAAATTATGGGCATTTATGGTCAATGGGTTTGTGGATACAACTGACCCAACTCAATTTGCAACCCTCACAAATAACTTGAAGACTGAGTTGAGGGAGACAAGGAGGAAAGATCTGTAAAATAATTACGTCTGATTAAATCAGCCTTGACAAAGTCAATATTTCTCATAATAGAAGTAGATAACTATGCTAAATAATCTTGGGAAATCCTCCAAACAAGCTACAAAATAGATTCATAAATTCAAATTGATGAAGCTCCAGATGCTCTAAGGAGATTTTTAGACTATCCAAATGAAAAATAGAGTTTATTTTACAATTTCACACAAGATCCTTTGGTTTATTGAACTATTTGAGGACAAATGGTGAAACCATGGAGGAGCAAGGAATTGCACAGAGACTTCATAGTTTTCCCTTTAAGTTCGATGCAATAGTGATTCACGTTGAAGAGGCAAAGTACCTCTCCACTTTGATGATGGATTATTTAATAAGTTCTCCTCAAACCCATGAGAAATGCCTAAATAGGTTTTCTAAATCTCTCAAAGAGAAAGCCTTCAAAGCTCAGGCCAATGCAAGAGGTAGGGGGAGAAGAAATAATGTTGGATGAAGGTCAAGAGGTAGAGGTAGTGGAAACTCTAGACAAGGAAGTGTTGGAGGAGATAGCTCAAGATGATCTCACAACTAAGAGGGAGTGAGAAACTCTCAAACCAGCTCTAGACAAGGCAAGAAGAATAATAATTTAAATCAAAGGTATGATTAAATAAATGTTGAGTGTTATTGTTGTAACTTAAATTTGGGCATTATGCTAGTGAGTGTTGTGAAAAGAACAATAATTTTAGTCCAAGAAAAGTGAAAATATGGTTGAAGGAAATTAGTCCACAACCTTCAACATGTGCAATGTTGGTGAAGAAGGAAGCCCCAAAGTTTGGTATTTGGATAGTAGTTGTAGTAACCACATGAGTGGTGATGAAAGTTTATTTTATTTCATTGATAATAATGTGAATTCTAAGATCAAAATGGTGAGCAATGGAATAGGTCTAGTTATAGAAAAAAGATCTATTATGATCCACACCAAGCAAGGTGATAAGAAAGAATAAAAGAATGTTTATTTTTCCCTAGGTATTAAGCACAGTCTAATGAGTGTTGAACAATTAATTCAGAATAGATACAAAGTGTTGATGGAAAAGGATGAATATGTCATTTTTCACAAAGATGGGAGTAAGAAAGTTGTTGTAGTAGTTCAAATTACAAAGAACTAGATGCTTTTGTTGAGGATAAAGATGTGCTTCTCTTCTCAATCAGTTGTTGCACCTCCTAACTAGGGAAAATGTACAACAGTGTAGCAAGTAGCTTTCAAGAGTGTCAATCAAGACCCCTCTAGGCTATGGCATCTCATGTATGGACACTTAGGCTATGTTGGTTTGAATGTATTATCCAAGAAAAGAATGCCAGATGGTTTGCCAAAGATTGTAAGAGCATAGTAGCAAAGAGTTCCCCTTGTATTTTTTGTCTTCTTCACTTCCATAAGATTATCCTAGGATATGTTGCTACTAATCCAATAGAAAGAGAATAATTTAATGTGTGTGTAAGAAACAAGTGAAGGGAAGTTGCATGTAATAGCCTGAGGGTGAGTGGTTGTGTATGTGTAGTAAATTTATTTGAATAAGGAAAGAGACTAAGATTGATATTTTTTGTATAGTCAAGGATCTTAGCGTACATGTATATGAGTGTAAATAAAGGAATCACAAGTCTCTACATGTAAAAGAAAATAAGTATTTTATGTAATCATATATGTTGTTTGTATTAGTTATTTAGTGGTTTCCATATGGGTGCATTTAGGTACTTATAGGATTTTTCTATATTATTGTGTATAGTTGTTATAGTGGTGGTATTCTCAGGGTGAAGGTTGTCATGTGTTCTATCTTTTGCAATTTGACTTGTAGTAAAAGGGAGAAACACTATTTTTATCCCATGTAGTTGCACAAAGAATTCAAAAGTGGGCTAACAAGTGTTTGTGATATGGCTTACATCAACTTGATTCTAGAGCACTCAAAAAGGCTTGTATTACTAATTCAAATGAAAATTTTACATTGATATCTTTTATCAAACTTAAAACATTTAATAAGAGTCTAGAAAAATTGACATGTTTTTTTTGCACAATATAGTTTTGATTAGATAAAAATGGAGAGGTCCAAACCTTTACATAAAAATCATAGCATTTTTGCACAACATAGTTAACAATGAGATAAAAGATTAATTTTTTTACTTTGATTAATTTAATTTATAATTTAAAAATAATTTTAATTTTTATTCACCATTCTTTTTAATTAGAACTAATTCTAAGTTTTCAAATAAATAAATAAATTATTTTAACCATCAAAATACACATAATACAATAACAAAATTAATTTTAGACAACAAAATTTTAAAAAGCCATAAATTTTAATAAGAATAATGTTTTTCACATAATTTGATTGAAAAATAAATTTAGAAGTATACATGTATGTGTGTCTGTGTAAATATGCATATACATATACATATAAATATACATATACATATACATATACATATGTGTGCGTGTGTGTGTATGTATATGTATATGTATGTGTGTGTGTGTGTGACACACATACATGCACATGCACATATACACATATATATGTATATATATAATATATATACTCAAATAGTTTTTCTAAAGGACATTCCTAGAAAACCAAAAGTATGTGAACTTTTCACTAGGGTTGTAGAGAAATAACTTTTTTCTTTCTTTTCCACACCACTAAATAAATACCTTGCATCTCTTAGGCCAATTTATCCAACTTTGCATTGACCTATTGATATATTATCTCTATGGATGTGACTTGTCTCCTACACAAAACACATAACATTTATGGTCTTCAATCCAACTACATCCTAGAACTTTTTTAATTATTTTATCTTTCATCAATTTCCTTACCATTTTCTCACACCACCTGCTCACTTCTGCATAGATGTTTGAGAGAAGAGCGTAAGTCACATGTCTTTTAGGATCCAAATTAAGATGTAGCTTCGCTATAAATACTCCTAAGTTTATAGGAGAGAGGGGCCAGTAGTTGTACAGTGTCCAATAGTTGTACACCAGCTTGTGCTTATGATATCCAATCTTGCCACATATTTATACTATTTATTTTAGATAAATAATCCACATGTAAATAAAAAAATTACCAAATGTTGGTCAAAATTGATCAATACTTGAACACAAGAGAACCTATAATTGCTATATTAAAAAGGCATAAATGCATTCATTAACAAGTGAAATAAATATTTTTTTATTTCAAATAAAACATCATAGCTATCCATCATAAGTGTGTCACTTATAAAATAAGATTCTCACTTAAACAAGTATGCTACCATAGTGAAAAAATATTAATACCTTGTTTTTTCTATGACATGTGATAGGATTGCCCAAAGGTTTTAGTGATAAACAAATGGTCCCTTTGTGTTCAATATAAATTGTATTTTATATAATAACAAAAAATATTTTGTGTTCAACTATTGGTCCTTTGGTCTTGGATATAAAAGTTAGAGACAACACACATTTATGATTACTAATAGGTATTTAGTCCATTTAAGTTGCATATAAGTCATATTTAACATAAAAATAAGATATTATACTAATTGCAAATGTTATTTTGTTATTAAAATACTAGGGATTTGTAGATTTAATTTTGGTTAAATCTTTAAAAAGTCATTTTTTGGACACTTCACATTAGACACGTTGTTTTGACGAGTTGCATGATGAGTCATGCCACCAAACCTTAGTTGTAGATAGTTAAGTGTCCATTTTACATTTCTAAAATAAAATGAAGGTCTTATGATATTCCACATGATGACTACAAGTTAACGAAGTTAGCCCTCGCGACTATTAGTCCATCTCCCCTATTCATATGTGATTTGCAAGGAACAAGAAAACAAATCCACAAAATCGCCACATTATTAAATGACATATGATAAAATTTATTATTTTCTAAAGATATCCAACATAGGCAATAAGGCAAACCATGCAAGAATAATGATCAACCATAGGGATAGTGTAATAAGGTTTAATCATGAAATTGAAATATGTACAACTCTCATCCACTAAACCCGTATAGTTGCATGCATATACACACCCAAAGATTGCAATGTTAGAATGTGTTCTAGAGTGCTTCATCAAATTAAAGAATTTGAGTGTCCTTGCAAAATATATTTTGTGCATATCTTGCAATCATTGCATTCCATGAAATGATATCTCTCTGAGGCATTTTGTCAAATAGTTCATGCACTTTACCTATATGCTTCCACATTTTGCAAACATATATACTAGATTGTTTTCAACTATATAATATGACAAAAAATATGTTTTTATTAAGCTTTGATGGATGTCCATACATAGATTAAAACCTTTTGTGTTGGCGTAAGCAAGGAGGGTGCTAGCAAAGGTTGCAGAACATGGCTTTACACCTACCAATTGCATTTGCTTGAAAGTTTCTGAAGCCCTTTCAATATATCCATTTTGCATATATCCCGCTTTATCATGATACCATTATCAGAAGCTCACATTTTAGCATGGTTAGTGAAAGGAAGCTAAGTTGCGAAAAATGCTTCCTAACACTAAACTAGTGGGGGAGATATTGCAAATTTGCTTACAAATATTCAATTATAGAAATAGAAACGCATTCATAGAGAGATAGTAAACATGCATAAAGATAAACAATGAACACAAAATTTATCATGGGGAAAACCCTTTCAAGTAAAAAACCCCACACTCCAAAAGCACAATACTTTGTATTCCAGGAATCAAAATCTTACAATACAATGCCAACACTTAGCTTCTGCAACATTAGTCTATAACTACAACTCACAACCTGGATTAATTCCGGCAGCATAACGCTTCACCTACAAATATTAGATATCTAACACTCCTTAAGAATACCTTTTATAGAGAAATAAAATTCAAGAGGAAGCTTCAAGATGAAGCTTCTAGATGAAGCATCAAGATGGGGTCGTCCATAACATTTGGCCCCATCAAAAAGCATGCAAATGACACATGTACATCTCCAAATGACTCCCCATTCAAACCTAATAAGTTGAGAATTCAAAATTTACTATTTCGAGGTATGACAGATGTTCTTACACATCTTACAGCTATCATAACTTACAACGCTTACAGTTGTAAGAGAATCTGTCATAAATGACTAATTTTAGCTTATTCTCTTACAACTCGTCATAACCCTCTTCATGCAAAAGGTATCTCTTGCCACTTGTCCATTCTATCATAGAATCTGTCATAGGCTGATACTTGTCAAGATCCTCACGTGGGATGCCTAGCTCCATATGTACAGGATATGTGTCATACAATCATTGACAAGTAGGATGCCACAAGCCCTGTGGATCCCACGAGATGACTAGACATTTGTAGGCAATAAATAAAATAATAAATTAATAAATAAATGCATTAGCCAATGTCAGGATTTCAAAGGTTGAGACACCTTAATCCCAACAATTAGAAGTACACTATCAAACCTCGTGAAGTACTCCAATGCATGAAGTAAATGAGTTTGAAATTAGTTTCCCTATGAATGCAATAACGAAACTACTCATACAAACATAAAATGAAAACAAACGTAGATAACTGAACGAACCCACAAGAACCACTAAACACTCTGTCAGCTAAGTGTGTGATCAAATGTGGAGACTGATGACTTCTACGAAACAAACTGGCACTCTTCCAGTTTCTCGGAAGGACTCTGAAACTCACTAACAAAGAACACTATTTATAAGCACAACTAGTGATGAATCCATCCAGTGGATCAACATGGCTAACATTTGGATACCAGGGCTCAAATTCTCCAATCCATTTATCATATTTCAAGAGATCAAATAGTTTGAGAAGCGTGTGATCATTAAGTAGGGCTAGAGAAAACTAACACAACTTTCACTACCATACATCCTTAATTTTTGTTTTTTTTTTTTTTTTCATGGCGATTCTTTGGATCAGACCCTAAGCTTGCCTCCGGAGGACATTTTAAAATGTTTTCATCTGTAAGTATTACATTTTACATAACATTGAACAACTACAAAGATTACTATATTGTTTGTACAGTTTTTAACCTTTGACCTCCTGCCACTTGCAAGTTAGAAGTTTTAGCATTTTAGTCACTGATGTGGGCATATGTTTTTTTTAAATCGTTTGCTGGTTTTATTCAAGGTAAAGTCTAAAGCAGAACACACGTATTGTTTAAGCTATTAGGAGTAATTGTACTCCCCTTCTCTACAGTAAGTTTTCTGGGCTTAATCTGTGACTAAAAAGTGTTATCAAAAGTACAAAGAAGAGTTCATTGTTATAAACATTTTCAAAATGGTTTCGTTAATTCTTGGATTTTGGTGCAGGTTGTTTGTGGATGCAGAAAAAGATAAAGGATCTCGTCCAAAGCATGATAATCAACCAGTCAAGGCTCCAGAAAAACCAGCCAAGGATACAGGGTCTGATCCAGATAATCGCCATGAAAAACCAGACAAAAATTAAGTAGAGGACGTAGCATAGATGTACGGTAGTGAAAGTTGTGTTAGTTTGCTTTAGCCCTGCTTAGCGGTCACACGCTTGCCAAACTGTTTTTGAAGTCTTGGGATATGATAAATCAATGTTCTGCTAAAGTTCAGAATGATCTGCCTTGTTTGTTCTGCCATATATAAAGCAAGCCTCGTGATTGTACCTAGTTATTTTATACATAACTAGTGCATTTAACCTGAGATACCGTTCAATATCAGTCTCTTTAAGCTAATAAACTATCTGAAAATATTATACTTTAAAACGTCTTGTGAAACTATCTCAGGGACATTTGAACAATGAAATGCATTCATATTGAAAGGGGTGAAGTTGGACATGACCGCACAACTTCCATATATCAACTTACTCTAACCATGCAAGAACATGCAAGGGAAGGTATGTGAGGGTCTGTTGTTTTTCATGAAAACCCTGCATAGGGTCTTTTGTAATGAATATTGTGTGTACTACCATTTATTTATGTTTCGATATTTTCCCTCTTCTAATGTTCACTATCAGATTTGAAGGGAGTGAGGCACACTTACATAGGGTCTCAAATAATCATTAAATATTCGCATGCACGGCCCTTGATCTTTCCTTTATTAGATCTTGCACTAAAGGTATCACTAACCATGTTTATTATTAAAACACTCATTTCAAGTTGTTTAAATCTTGCTTATACCCTAACTCGCACATGGAGATTGTCAAACATGGTAAACTTATTGAAACCCTTGTGTTATCAATCTATGAACCATCAAGATTCAAGACTCTACAACAATTTCATGGAGTTATTAAGGGTTTTATTAAGGTGTATCTAAACCCTAAATAAGAAACCCTTGAGCATGGTGAAAGAAGGATAATAGTTGGTTTGCTGGAAATCTCAAATGAACAAACCTAGAATCAAGTGTGTGTGCCCTTAACCATTATTTGATGGAGTGAAGAAAGATGTAAGATACAATGAGCTTAGAAATAGAAGACAAAGTTCTATGCAAATTATTCCATCAAGACAATGCTACGAGCTAGCTAAGATAGTTCAAAGTGTATATTTCATGATTTAATAGTCAATAGGATGTAGTCACCAAGAAATAAAGACACAAGATACAGTAATATTGAGTATTTTCATATATGATAATGTCATCATAATCTTCATATATGATAGTCAAGTGGCATGATGATATTACTATATGCATAAGGGTAGACTTAAGACTTGTAATACTATTCATGAAGTCAAGAAGAATGATGAATAACAATAAAGTCATAGTTATGAAGACTATGGAGAATGTGTGTCAAAATTTTGAAGATGCAACATAGTATCTCAAGTGGTACATCATCCTTTAAACCTTGTGAGATCTTGTGAGTTTGAATAGTAGGTCTAAAAGCTCATCAATACATTAATAAGTTTCCATTTCTATTTTTATGAAGCATCAAATGGCATAGACCATTCAATAGGAACATGGTACCCATAATGGTTTCAAATTACATTCATTTTAAAACTTATTAGTTAAAATAATAATGTCTCATGATGATAGTATAGCCTACACCAGAATATGGATTAAAGGAGAACAAATAATATCTAATTGTGAAAGACAAAAGATTATGCATTTAAAAGGAGAGTAGTAATGAAAGAGCATGAGGTTATAAGAAATGTGAATATAATATAATGTACACATGTTATTTCTTGAAGGATATGAAAGAGAAGGCATAAATATGACATAATATAATATAAAACTAGAATATATTCAATGATTTCAAAGAAAATGTGTTAGAGTTTTTAGAAAATATAAAAGACATATAAGAGGAAGAAAAACATTAAAAAAAAAACTTGGATACTAAGCCCTCACTACATCATGGATCAAGTGAACACTAAAACCATTACAAACAACCAACAAAAGGTTATTAGAAAAATAAAATAGAAATGAAACAACCAAGACAACTTAAACATTAAAACTACACAATGATCTAACCAAAGAAAAGTTGAGCGCATAAGAAGCCATTTTACATCCATATTACATCCAAAACATAAGCATCCAACCAAACCTAACTTCTAGACATGTAGACCATAGAACCTCTTTAAAATAGATAATGAAAAAATAATAGGCACAAACACCAAGAAGAGCAGCAGAAGAAGCATCTAGTTGTGATGTACAAACAAGATAAATAGTATAGTGAGTAGTAGGAAAAATACTGAAGAGGGAATGGTTGGTGACCTTCCCCACTTAATCTTATCAAAACCATGAAATTAAAAATAGGAACAAAAACTTTCAAACTGGGACTTGGATATGCAAAACTAAAAATTAGAAGATGCATACCAACTTTGATATAAGTATTTCAATTGTGAAAAATATTTAGAATGAAATTATAAATTCTTTTAGACATTATTGAATCATTTTTACTAGGGGATAAACTAATTTTTTCTTAAAATTCTACCAAACCAGAGCTTTAGGTTTAAATCATTCACTTAGTCATAGATCAATAATAAACCATTTCCAATAATTTAGAATTATGGTAATAAATTGGACAATAGAAACATTTTTCAAGTAAATCAAGAAGAGGAGTACATATATAATTCAAATATTTAAAACAATTCACAATCATGACTAGTGATATTACTCTTGTACTCTAAATAATTTTGAATAATAGCTAGATATTTGAATAATTTGGGCTTATTTTAGATATTTTTAAAATTTACACAATCTATAAGTCTATATTATTTAAATAGTTTATTATAAACAATTTATCATTGAACTATGTAGATAGAAAGTTGGGATAAGAGGCTAGAATTAGGTAAGATACACTAGAAATGAAAATCCTCATTTACAATTATGACCTAGTTATTCTCACTAAAATAAAATCATATATAAAAATACTATATTGCTTACAATTATAAAATATATATATATTTGGGAAATTTTGAAGGTCTTAATGAGTGGCTATATGTGTGTCCTTACTAATTTATATGATATAGGTTCTCTATGATAGTTGTGATGGCACTAGTGCTCAGGGTGTTGTTGATCTACCTTGGAAAGGAATGAAATCTATCTTAATATGTTGATCAAATCCTAAAATTATTTTACATGTACAATCTATTTTAATTCTTCAAAAAATCAATTGAAAGATAACTTTTCATAATGTAACCCTATAAAATGGTTTAGTCAAAGGGCTAGTTACCTCAATCAACCTCCTTCAAGATAATTTAAACATAGTTCCATGTGGTAATGATGGTGGCATAATAAATTAACATCAATAGTAAAAAAAATTCTAATTAAAACACTAAAATGCTTACTAAATAAGAGGTGCAATATACAAAAGTAGGCCTTAGTGGGAGAAGTGTTGGGATTTGGTGTTGTTCATGATTACATAAATTGTTATATTATAACATTTTGATTAAATAATTATTTATTTGTGATACATCTACGAGATGTGGTTAGCCACAATGGGTAATTATTTGTGCATCCCTTGTAAAGTGTTCTTTGAAATGTTAGGCTATTTATCGTATGTGTGTGCGAGACATAGAATAATTAATTAGGGAAAAATATTTAATTCTTATATCACAAATTAATTGTGGGGTATGTGTTTTTTGTTCTCATGAGTTTTGACACATATGACTTTATCATACCACTTGAGTATACTTATGTGAGCTTGATTCTATGCAAGCAGTCACATTTTTAGTATTTAAGGTTGGCTCAATGAGGGGGTTGTCATATTATTTAGTCTTTCTAAGGATTGCATATGAAAAGCATGGTGTGGGATATGTGGATTCATGCCTGGACACATGGAGTATGCATTGGAGAGGCGTGATGTTTAATAAGTATTCATTGTAACTATGTAGCTGCATGTATTATTTATTTACTAAATAATAGATGAAATATAGATGCATTTGGAGACTAATTTTTTTTTCCTTCTTAAAGGTTTTATTGGTTTATTTCTTGCACATTGTCTTATGTATTGTAAATTTGATCCATCGATTTGGCTATATGAAAACTTGTATCCATTACTTTCTCTCATGGGGTTATGATGAAAATGGATTAAATGTAGATTATATGCATGATTTCTTGACAAGAAGGAAATTAGAGAAAAGATTAAAATAAGGAACAATAAATTTGATACAAGATTGGAAAGAAAAATAGTAAACTGGGGACAATTATAATAGATCATAAACAAAATATGACAAGGATAAGAACAGGGTGAATGAGATGAAAATATTAAACAATAAGACTACACAAAATACTATATGGCTCTAAGATGATACATGAGCAAGATCCAAAGCTCCAATGATAGATCAATTCTTTAAGGATCCAAAAAATTTAAAATAGCATTGCAAAAATTATAAGATTACAAAAAGGATATTAGTTAGTCAAGCTCAAAATTTAAATACATGATAAGAACAAGATTTTGTAGTGCTCAAAATATAGTTTCTAAACTATTATTATATTTTAAAAATGGGAGCACATAAGTTGGTCCTATTTTAATTTAAAAAAATTATAACATAGTGTCTAATATGATCCCACATTTTTTTTTACTTTTCTAACTATTTCAAAAATATATTTGGTGAAAAACTAGATAGATCACTTATTTTATTTCTAAATTATATAATAATATTTTAATAAATATATTAGTTTTTACTAACAATGAAAATTTGAACATGATCCCACAAGTCTTTTTGAAAACTAATTCAAATATATATGTTTAATGTACACAAAATAGAGTAAATGTTAACATATAATTCATTTCAAATTTAGATTAATGGATGAAAATCAACAATAAAAATAGTATATATGAGTTTTTTGGAAAAAAGAAGACACTAACAAAAGAAATTGAAGGTCAAAATCATAACCTATTTGGAATAAATAAATAAAAATCTTAATAGTTACAAATTTATGAGAGGTTTTAACATATATTGATTTTCATATTAACTTAAAATATGTGCAAATATGATAAAGAGCATGCTCAACACTTAGTTTTTTCTATATTTTACAAAAACCATATTTTTCAAGATATAGTGTGCAATTTTAATCATTTTGGGCTAGATTCCTAGAGAAAATAAAATCTTAAGGATTATTAGTTTGCTAAACAATAACTATAATACAAGCATGTTATAAAACACTCACATTTTGTGAGTCATAAAAGAAAAATAATGGATCATAAAACATGACCATTTATGACATTCTCACATTTTTTAACCCTTTTTCTTTTCTTTTATGTATTGAAAACTATGAGAACATTATAATGCACAAATATTATAATATGGGAATGATGTAACATACTTGTGTTATATGCTATTAAGACAAAAAAATAATTTTCAACACTTTTGGTCCCCCATTTTTGTGCACATGCCTTGGTGTGCATTCTTAAACTGAGGGTAAGAAGAATCATCTATGGATTTTTAGGGATGATATTTTGTTACTTTGAGTTGGAACCATTGAAATAAGAGAGGGTAACACACATGTGCTCTTCTATTGGTATAGCCCATGTGTCCCATATTTAAAGGAATGTGAGCTTAGGTAGGAAGGAAGTGATCACCAAAACAAGATCAATATAGGTGGTTTAACTCAATTGAAATTTAGATTTGAAATTTATGGAAGAAATAAGGTGAAAATATATTAGAGGGGATATAAAAATATTTAATTTTTGGAGTAATAACCTAGGAAATGATAATATGGCTAGACAAGTGTCAAGTAAGTTTACAAGGAGATGTAGAGCTACGTGAAAGAGAAAAGGGGAGAATAGGGATAAGGAATAGATCCTACAAATTGAACAAGACATAAAAAAGGGGAATGCACTAAAGAGACAAGGAAACTAGGCTAGAATAGGGTCAAAAGGAATAGATTAGTGGAGGGGGGGTACCCGGAAGCTAGAATGAGTACATAATAGATAAATTCAATTAGAGGCCATTAAAGTTATGCCTTTATAGTACCTGAAGGAATTGAGATACCCTTGTTCTAAGTTCACATTCAACTAAATTTCTCTTTCAAAAGAATCCTGTTTTGTCAAATTCATCATGTCACAAGATCTATTATCTTTACATGTTCTATTATTATGATTGGTTAAATTGTCTCAAAGGAAAATAAATGTTTTATGATAATAACCAAAGAATTTACAAAGCTAAGATTTTATATTCAATCCATATATAACAAAAAAATCACAAGATAATTGTTTATAATTTATAGTTAGATATTAACATGATTTCATTAAAATAGATACAACATAAAAGCAATTAGATGGCAGTAAAGTTAAGCTTTTATGGTACCTCAAGGAATTGAGGTACCCCTATTCCAAGTTCACATTCAAATAAATTTCTCCTACAAAAGAATCATATTTTGTCAAATTCATCATTTCACAAGATCTATTCTCTTTACATGTTCTATGATTATGATTGATTAAATTGTCTCGATAGAAAATAAATATTCTGTCATAATTACCAAAGGTTCACAAAATTAAGATTTTATATTCAATCTATTTATAACCAGAAATTATAAAGATAATTGTTTATAATTTATAGTCATGTTTGAATATACCTTAAAAAAGATATTAACACAATTTCATTAAAATAAATCAAATTTTTACCATCTTATAGACAGCTATAGAATTTATAACCTTATTGGTTAAACTTTGAATGCCTTCTAAGCATACAATAGAGTAATAACATTTATACCAAACTCCTCCCGACAATGACTCTTCCTTGATAGACAAATTGAAGTATTTTCCGCCAATCTATTGTCAATTTAGCCATTAACTAGATAAAAATCAAAATAGCTTCAATTACTAAATACGGTCAAATATACAGTCTGATGACTTCTGCGAAACAGACTGGTTTCCTTCTGTAGTTTCTCTGCTCTTTCTCGGAAGGACTCAACTCACTAGCGAAGAAAAAAATATCTTATAATAAGTAGAATTAATCATGACTATTATCACTGACTCAACATGGTTAACATTTGGGTATGACGGTTCAAATCCTCCAATCCTACTGCTCCGAGGAATGTAGGTTTTACTTTTATTCAATGCAGCAATAAGGATTGATTAACAAGCATCATTCATTTTATACTATTGATTTTGTAATAAATGATTGCGATTGATTAACAAGTCGCTATCACGCTGTACAAAAGATCTATTTTGAAACCAACATAATTTCGACCCATTTTGCTCATGTTCCAAAGGAACATACTCGTAAGCTTGCTCAGATTCCAGTCCCCAAGGAAACCTTTAGAAAAGATATTTTCTCTCTAAATCAAATTATGAATACATATAGATCTTTCTATGTCATTTCTGGTTGTTCTTTTAATTTACAGTATTTGGCTTTGGGTGTGTTTTCTGAGGAGAAGATGCCAATATGGGTGAGAAAACTACCCGTATCTTTACCAGGAAAGCAAAGCCTGCCTCTGGTGGACTGATTCAAAAGTTTTCATCTGTAAGTATTACATTCTCCATAACATTCAACAACTACTTGAGATTGCTATATTATTTGTACTGTTTTGAACCATTGACCTTCTACCACTTGCAAGTTAGAAGATTTAGTGTTTTAGTTACTGATGTGGGCATAACTTGTTTTACTTGTTTGTCTGTTTTATTTAAGGTAAAGTCTAACTCAGAACACACAGACCGTTTGTCTGTTTTATTTTAGGAAAAAAAGGAAAAGATTTTTTACCTCATGAAGTCTTGGGATGTGAGAACACAATTTTCTGTCGAAGTTTAGAAAGATCTTTTGTATTAATCCCTCCCCCAACTCCCCAAAAAAAGGGTTAAAAGCAATGATCTGCCGTATAGTAAATGTTGCATTAAATTCGTATATGTGGTTATTTTATACGATATTCTAAAATCTATAATTATTGCATTTAACATCAGCTGCTGTTCAGATGCCTGTATTGTTCTCTTAATCTAATTCAATGAATTGAGATTATTGTACTTCACAAGGACACTGCAAAACATTAAATAGAGTCATTTCAATCAAGAGACTATTTGATATTCAGGAAGGTGATGTCTATTCAGGAAGGTGATGTCTATTCAGACATTTAAACCATATTTATTTACTAGAAATTGCATCTTGGTGTGTAATGGGTACACCGAAAAGTAGTTTAATTAGAGATTATTTTGGCATATACCTATTTGTTTAATACATGGACTAATTCAATTATGCATTCACTTTAGTGATCCAAAATGACTGAAATAAAATCTTTGAATTAGACTCTATTTTCAACATGCTCAAGCTACGCTTGCAACAAGGAGAGGAGAGGGAGGGAGAGGTATGGATAGAAACATAGAGAAATAGAGAAGGTAAGGAGATAGAGATAGCAAGGAAAATAGATATAGAGATGAAGATTCTCAATTTGTTTATTATTCTTTTTATTTGATTGTTTTTTCAATAGAATAGTTTATATATATTATATTGAAAAATAGTATATATTAATTATATATCATTAATATTGTTTTTTCAATAGAACCCCATATTGAAGGATAGCCATTTGAAGTATTATGGGTAGCTATGAGTGTTTGTGTGAAAAGGGGTATTTCCGATTAATTATCTCCCTTTGTAGTATGAACAACATACATTATCCGACTAGTTCCTAGTTATGACCTTTTGATAGATGTTCACATGTTAAGTTTACTTAGTGAGTTAGGAATATTTATAGAAGTCTCTTGTAGATGTGTGATCTTACCCTTTAGTTGTCACATGACATAGGATTAAGGAGGTTGTCATCATCCTAGTTAGCCATATCACTCAAACTTTTCTATATAAGTAAGGTCTCATACATTGTATCGCACAATGTAAAATTTTGCCATCAACCACTACAATATTTTCATTTCAATTCACAATAATTACCCATTTAACCAACCAAGCATCTTCCATCTAAATTATAAATGCTATTTTTAAAATTCTACATTCACCATATTAGTGACAACTCAACAAGTGCAATACATGTTGTTACACAATTATTAGGATGTCTTTCCTGCCAAGTACTAAGGGATAGTTAATTAGGTGTTGTTTCTACACATATTTTGAATATTTTTATTTTGTTAGTTAGTTATTCTAAGGTGTTAGAAATTGGTTCTTAAGTCTATTATTAAATTTGCTTCAAGACCTTAGCCGACTCCATGGCCAATGGATATGCAAATAAACTAGTCTTTGAAGTTTTAAAGGGAAAGACATCCACAGAGGTCATCAAAAGCTTTACTCTATTTTTTTGATTGGTCTAAATAGTCACACCAGTTAAGTGATGTTGTTTCAATGAGGTTTTCGAGAAATTAAAAAACTTAAATTTTTTTTATGGATTATTGAAAGATAAAATGCTTTTCCTATATTAATATATTTGAGTCATATTTTCCTTTTACAAATGTCTTAGCATGTGGTGAGGTTTCCAAAAACCTAAAAATTATGAAATGCTTTTACTTGGTCAAAGATCTATTTGCATGAGATTTTGGAGGGAGTTTTGGATGAAATTAATTTGAGTCCAACTTGACTAGGTCGAGCTTGTAAGTTTGATCAAGATTTGATTTTATTTGTACCTTATTTTTTAAATATAAGGATGATTAGTGTTGATAGATGTTTAATGAAGGTTTCTCTTGATTAATGCCCAAGATCTAATTTGCACTTTTAAAAGAGGATGTATGTAACATGGATTTTCCTTATTTAAATTTCTAGTTCCATTAAATTTCTATCTTAGAGGCATGTGAACAATGAAATACATTCATATTGAAAGGGATGAAGTTGCAAAGGATCCTAAAACTTCTATAGATCAACATACTCTAAACATGCAAGAACATGTGAGGGTAGGTATGTTAGGGTCTATTGTTTTTCATGAAAACCTTCTGCAAGGTCTTTGGTAAGGAATATTTTGTTTACTACTCTTTTATTTATGTTTTAGTGTTTTTCCTTTTCTAATGTTAGCTATCAAATTGAAGGGAGGCATGATTTTATAGGATCTCAAACAATCAATAAGTATTCACATGCATGACCCTTGATTCGTACTTCATTAGATCTTGCACTAAATGTGTTAATAACCTTTTTTATTGTTAAAACTCTCATTTAAAGTTACTTTAAACCTTACTTCTGGCCCTAAATCACACATGGAGACTTTCAAACTTTTTAAACTCATCAATTTATGAACCATCAAGCTTCAAGACCCTACAACTATTTCATGGAGCTATTGAGGTGTAATAATTTTACATTATTATTATTAGGTGTATCTAAACCCTATATAAGAAACCCTTGAGTATGGAAAAGGAAGGATAATAGTAGGTTTGTGGGAAAGCGAAAATAAACAAACCTAGAATCAAGTGTGTGTTCCATTAAACATTATTTGATGGAGTGAATAAAGTTGTAAGATACAATAAGTTTGGAAATAGAAGAAAAAATTCAATGCAAATTATACCATCAAGACAATTCTACACTCAATAGGATATTCACCAAGAAATACATCTATGATACAATCATATACGGTAAGGATATACAACAATGTCATGATGATATTGATATATGCATAAGGGTAGACTCGAGACTTGTAATACTATCCATGAAGTCGAGAAGAATGATGAATAACATTAAAGTCACACTCATGGAGACTATCGATAATGTGTCAAAATTTTGAAGATGGAAAATAGTATCTCTAGTGGTACATCATCTTTTAAACCTTATGAAATATTGTGAGTTTGAATAGTAGGTGTAAAGGCTCATCCATACATTAATAAGTTTCCATTTGAATATTGTATTTTTATGAAGCCACACTTAACAAACCATTCAATAAGAACATGGGACCAATAATGTTTTCAAATTGCATTCATTTAAAAACATATTAGTTACAATACTCATGTCTCATGAAGACATTATAGTCTACATAGAAATATGGATAAAAGAAGAACAAAGAATATCCAATTGTGAAAGACAAAATATTATGCACTTCAAAAGAGAGTCATAATGAAAGAGTGTGAAGATATAAGATATATGACTATAATATAATGTACACAAAATATTATTAGTGATTTTGAAGAAAATGTGTTGGATACTTTAAAAGTAACAGACAAATAAGGAGAAGAAGAATATTTATCATGCATAGAACAATTATCATTATCAACATGAATATTAAAATTGTATTAAAACCTTTGGTATCTAATGTGTTATATACAAAAGTATTAATAACTTTTGTTTCCTTGTATTTTTAGAATCTTCATGTTAAATGTGTAGTAGTGGAGATGATCAAAGTTGTGTTTGATCATATTTATGATGGGAATCAAGAGGTGGAAATTTATGGGTGGAAGTGAGTAAGGGGTGACTTCATTTAAGAGCAAATATAGGTAAGGATATCATCTCATAAGAGTATACAAAGATGGAATTTTCATTCGTGAGAGAGAAATGAAATAATAGAGGAATGAATTGGAAGAATGAAAAGAAGAAATTGAAAAATATAAAAAATTGTCTAATATGTTCCCACTAAAATTTTGAATTTTCTTACTGTTTCAAATATATCTTTGATGAAAATTAGTAAACAAAACTTAGTTTAATTCTAATTTATATACTATTTTTTTGATAAATATATATGTTCTTACTAATTTTCAAAGTGGATACATCCTAAAAATGAAAATTGAAGCATTCTCTCCCTAGTCATTTTGAAAACTAATTAATATATATGTTCATTGTGTACAAAATAGATTCTAGAATATAAAAATATAATTCATTTCAAATAAATAAATAGGTGAAAATCAACAATACAAATTGTATGTATGAGTTTTTGGAAAAAAAAAAGACAGTAACAAAAGAAACTGAAGATCAAAACTATAATATATTCTAAATGTATAAAAAGACAAAATAGTTACAAAGTTAAGAGATAATTTGACATTATTGTATTGATTTTTAGATTAACATTAAAAAAATCCAAATTTGATGGAAAGCATGCTCAACATTTATTATTTTCTATATTGTACAAAAACCACAATTTTTCAGGAAATGGAACATGCAATTCTAACGATTTTGGATTGTATTCTCAAGAAAAATAAAATCCTAAGATAGAAAGTGAGCATTTTATAAAATGCTCACATGTTATGAGCCATAAAATAAAAATACTAGCTCATAAAATATATGCATTTTATAATGTGCTCACATCTTTGGACCTTTTTTCTTTTAAGGGTTGTGAAATGTGAGAACATTATAATGCACAAATGTTATAATGTGAGCATCATATAGCATACTCGTGTTATATACTATTTAGACCAAAAAAAAAAAATTGACCACTTTTTGGTCCACCATATATTTGTGCACATACCTCGGTGTACAATCTTCAAATGAGGTTGGGAAGAATCCTTTATAGATTTTTAGGGACAACATTTTGTTATTTTGAGTAGGAACCACTCAAATAAGAGAGGGTGACACACATGTGTTCTCCTATTGGCAGGCAATGTGTCCCATATCCCAAAGAATGTTAGCCTCGGTGGAAAGGAAGAGATGACCAAAACAAGATCAAGAAGGTGGTTTCATGGTTTTAACTTGATTGGAAGTTATATGTGAAAATTATGCAAGAAATAAGGTGAAAATATACTAGAGGGGATATATAAATATTTAATTCTATTTGATGATTGGCTAAGCTAATGAAAAAGTTAAATGCAATGAATGCGTAAGTATTCCTTAAGGGGAACTAATAAATATTCTATAATAATCAATAAAGATTCACATAAAGATATAAAATTATATATTCAATCTAAAAAATTGTTTATAATTTATAATCATATTTGAATAAACTACGCTTTTTCTTTCTTTCTTTATGAATATCTTATAAAGTAGAGGAAGCCTCCAAAAATAGACGAATGTCGCCATAAATGACCAAGGCACCTAATAAACACAATTTCATTAATATTAAATAAAATTTACTTTATAGACAGCGACAGAATTATAAATTTTGAATGCCTTTAAAGCATACTATATAATAGTTGCAACATGTAGACCAAACTCCTGCCGACAATAGTTGTACCCTGGTAGAAAGATTTGCAATAATTTCCATCATGCACGCCACTTAACTACAAACGAAGTGATAAAATGAATCTCTTTAAAGATATTTCAATACTGAAACTTTTCTTACCACCATCGTAAACGACAAAAATAGGTTATTACGCAGAAGCTCTATCTTATATGGGACAAAATGGAGGGCTTTCCACGAATTTATTGCACACATTTTTATTTATTTTATAAGTAGAAGTGGAAATATCGATGACTCCTACTCTGAGAAATGTAGGTTTTATTCAATGCGGCTTTCCCCATGTTCCAAACGGACATACTGGTAAGCTTGCTCAAACCCCAGGCGCCAAGGAAATCTTCAGAAAAAGTTTAATTTCTTAGTCAAATCTTGAATAAATATTTCTCTTTCTACCTATACCATTCTTCTTCGTTCTTTTAATTTACACTTATTTGGATTTGGGTGTATTTTCTCAGGAGAAGATGGCAATATGGTTGAGAAAGCTACCAGTATTTTCACCAGGACACCAAAGCCTATCTCCGGAGGACTCATTCAAATGTTTTCATCTGTAAGTATTACATTCTACACAACATTGAACAGCTACTTCAGATTACTTTATTGTTTGTACAGTTTTGAACCATTGACCGCCTACCACTTGCAAGTTAGAAGTTTTAGTGTTTTAGTTACTGATGTGGGCATAACGTGTTTTAATTGTTTGTCGATTTTATTTAAGGTAAAAGTCTAAGTCAGAGCACACAGATTGTTTAAGCTCTTGGTTGTAATTGTACTTCTTTACGGCGTGTTTTTGGGCTTAATCTGTGACAGAAACGTGTTCTCAAAAGAACAAAGAAACAATTCATCATTTTACAAACTATTTCGTTAATTCTTGGATTGTGGTGGTTGTTTGAGGGTCTAGGCTCCAACAAATCCAGGCAAAAATACAGGATCTGGTCCACACCATGATGATAAACCAGGAAGCAAGAAGGGTACAGGAAAACCAGCCAAGGATACAGGATCTGATCCAAAGAATCTCCATGAAGAACGAGAAGCAAAAGATAGCTAGAAGATTTAGCATAGATGTATGCATAGAGTAGAGTATAAGTGCACTTGGTGTTAGTTATAATTTAGGTTGTGTTAGTTTTCTCTAGCTCTGCTTAAGGATCACATGCTTGTCAAACTGCTTTAAGTCTTACAAAGATATCATAAGTCAATGTTCTGGTAAAGTGCAGAATGATGTGTCTTGATTGTTCTGCCACATATTTAGCAAGCCTTGTAATGTTGAATTACATTCGTATATGTTCCTTGTTATTTAAAACGATATTGTAAGATATATAACTATTGCATTTAACCTGAGGTACTGTTCAATAAGTGCCATATGAGTCTCTTTAAGCTAATTCAACGATTTGGAATTATTGTACGTAACAACGCCGTATCAAAAACATAGAATAATCATCTTCAACGATTTCTTAACTGCTCTCTTAAAAAAAAGAATGGGAAGAAGATGAACTCTGAATAATGGTTGTCTGGTTTGAAATCTTTTTCCGATTTTCGCCTAAGAAACTTAACAAAATTTTACTAGTCGCTTAGGGTTTCTATGAGCTCTCAGAAGTGGGATTTCAAAAAAGTATATAGGATTCCAAATAAATAAACTCTTACCAGGCGTGTAGTATTTAACAATAGTAAATGCAAATTTTGTTTGTCGTCGCCCAAAACTAAGAAGACGATACGATCTGCTAAGAATTGACGGCAGCATACATCCCACCATTTTAAAAGAAGAATAACTATTTTAACTGCGAATAGATGCGTGAAAATCGAGGTTGTCGCCGTACAAAAAATTTAGAAGTATATTGTGCTATGCAGATTTAGCAAAGCTGTAGGAAATACAAGTATGTAAGTGTGCATTTATTTTTAGCATAAGATGTCTTAAATTCAAATCTAATATCATCCATGGAAGATCTAGGTAGTGGCTGACAATATATTTGGCTGGGGATCAAACTCACTAATCTGTTTGTCAGTGATTTTTATGCGGAAGGCGTATACAATATGGAATGGACAAGCTAATTGTTAAAATCAATGGTTCAGATCTTGCAAAGTGATTGGAATGATTTCATCAGTAAATTTCAGAGTTATAATAACTTCACTAGTAAATTCAAGAGTAAAGGCACGTACAATCCAAATGGAATCGTGGACAATAATGTTTCAGATCTTGCAAAGTGATTGGAATGATTTCATCAGTAAATTTCAGAGTTATAACTTCACTAGTAAATTCAAGAGTAAAGGCACGTACAATCCAAATGGAATCGTGGACAATAATGTTTGAATGTTAAGTGAGAGCACGCTATTTAAAAAATTTGGTTTACGTTACTGTGATCCATCCATTACCCCCCTGTTAGAGAACCACTTTTCTGCACTGCCTGCAATAAAGTCTCTCTTTTTCCATGCTTGCGGATTTATTGAATCCTTCCACTTCCAACACACAATCTGGTCCTTTTGATTGACTGGTAACTCTGATAAGGATGTGATTGTCATTTTATGCGTGTGATAGGAGAGATTTGATTTTTTCCAATATATGTCGTACGACGATGCTCCACATTCGCCCAAGTATGGCCAACTTACCACCAGTAAATGAATGAATGAATGAAAAGGGTCCATTTACTTCATCATTACTCCAAATGTTCTCGGTTTTCCTGTGTAAAATATAGCCATTAAGAGGAATAAATGATAAATGAATTTACAGGCCTATGATCAAGTAGAACCGTGAGGAGACATCGATAGACTAGCTTCTATATTATTTAGTGGCATTATAGTAAAATCTAATTTATATATAATATTATTATTAAAGTTTAAAAATTAGTTTTATTTTTTATTTAATTATCTAATAATTTTATTTTTTTTACTTTAAAAAAAAAAATTTTGATATAAATTTATTTTAATTTTTTTTAATATTATCAATTTATATTCTTTTTAAGATATATTTTTTTAATATTAAGAAATCTAATATATTTTAAAATTAGTGTTTCTTTAACAAAGAAATCATAAGAAATAATATTTAATCATTAAAAAAAAAAAGTTGTATTAAAGATCGAGAGTAAACAAAATGCAACCAGTTGTAAATATGGGAGGCTATGCCTCAACCACCAAAACCACCGAGGATCTGGAATACATTACTGAAAGTAGTCCAAAGTCAAAAAAGGACAGAACAAAGGAGAACCAAAGCACTACTACAGAATGTGGTCGAATGGATCGACCCAAGTGGTCCACCCTTGGGCCCCTTCCATCTAGATCACCTTTTTTCGATCTTGGAACTGAGTCAGCATGGCAATGTGGTCAACCTCGGGCATCCTATTGTTGTTAATCTCTTTTTGCAGCTTCTTTAGAGCCTCTTCAAAGGAAGACTAGTTGTTCGCGAGCCGCCTCCACTCGTAGTCATCCTTCATTTCATATATGAACATAGTGGCGTGACCATCTTGCAGGAACCGAAGGAACTTATGTCTTTTGACATTCATCAAGAAGCAGACCTGCGAAGCAATTTTTTAAAAAGTGAGTTTACGAAGAGACTCTATAAGACATCTGCCATTGCCATTCAATTTGTCCTCATTTCGAAGCTTCCAAATGAACCAAAGGATATAGGAAGATAAGATAAACTAGAATAAATTAGCATCCTTTTTTAATCCATCAATATAACCAGTAATAATGTTAAAAATATCCACATGATTAGGAATGCAAAAACCAAACATTAACCAAACCTCCCTGGCGAAGGAGCAGTCAAAAAAAATGTGTCTGTCGGTCTCAGGTAATCTGCAAATGGAACACATATCAGTACTGAGGATTTATCCTTAATGGAAGTGTGTCAATAATAAGTTGCCACTTAAAACTTTGAATTTTAGGGGGAACTGGGCTTTTCCATAGACGAGTAAAGCACTTATACCAAGAGTTGTTAGGTAGATCCAAGTACCATAGCATGTTAACATGGTTAACAATAGAGTCATCATTGGAGATCAGGTCATATATGGCGCAACATTTAACATTGGGTAGGAGAGAGCCATATTTTCATTTGAAAGTCTAGAATTGATGAGAGTCTAGATTAGTAATAGAGGGCAGAGCAAGGGTATCGCAGGCATTATTTATCATATGGTACGTTCTTTTTACCTCAAGTAAATTTAAGGATATGAGAACACAATTTTCTTGCTTGCTGAACTCTTTGAACTCTTGGGATATGAGAACACAATTTTCTGCCAATGTTTAGAAAGATCTGTGGTATTAATCCCCAAAAAAGGGTTAAAAACAATGATCTGTAGTATAGTAAATGTTTCATTAAATTCGTATATGTTTTCTAATGAAATTTTCTGAATTCGATTGTGTGTATTTATGGAAATCTCATAGCTTTATTTGTATATGTTGTTATTTTGTATGATATTGTAAAATATATAATTATTGCATTTAACATGAGTTGCTGTTCAGTATACGTCTGTATTATTCTCTTCAGCGAATACGTCAATCGTATATTCAGAACGTCTATCCAGACATTTGAACCGTATTTATTTAGTACTTGAAAAGAATTGAAAGCTCTAGGAAAGATTAATGCATCGTCCACTCAAAACTGGCCTATGGTACTTCAAAATCCTTTCACACCCGGTTCACCAAGATTGTTGTCTCATCGTGATTAGATGATTTTCACGGCAGCTTTTTCGTACAAAATATTAAATAGATTTTTAGCCAATGTTTTAAAATGATATGAACCTACACAACTTTCGATATATAATGAGGACGACAAGATTTCCAAAAAGGAAATAGATAAGAACCAAAATGGATGGAAAGTAAAAAGCATTCATTTCTGTACTTGAAGGTAGTCTATACAATATGAGATTTGATTATATTGTAGGACACTCTTTCATTTACATTATCATTCCTTCACTTGTTTGGGGACAAAACTAGTCTTAAGTGTTTTATTCCATTTGCAATTGATTAGGTAACTAATCTTCAAGTCATCTTGATCATGTTGCTATTAAAGCTAGTCATGATTTTATCCTATCACATAGACGTTATTTGGTTTGCTACTAAAGAAAGGCTAATATGAGGTGTTGTAGGCTTGTTGCATAGACTTTAGGATGCAAAGCATGTAAATTATTTTAAGCGTACAAAACGTGTAATATAATGTTTTTAATTATAATGTTTCATGTCCTTTTTGATGACTGTTGTGACCTAAGAGAAGCTTGAGTCTTACTTAAATAGAGATTAAAGAGTTCAGTGCCCTCACTATGCATTACTTAAGTGTTGTCAATCTCTTTGCCTCAAAGAAATGTATCTACACGGGGAATCAAGTAAGGTAAGTAGCAACACACCCTACGATGACACATTTTTTTTCTCATATATTGTATTGGTTGATAGATTGCTATCATTATCTCGAACATGTTTTGATTCTCGAAGTCTTTGACTGAAAATAAAATAAAAAATACTCATCTTCTGGTACTTGTAGCTTTTAACTCTCCATTACCGACTCTCATACAACCTTTAAAAGTAGAAAATTAGATCATACTACTTCCCATGGAGGCAAATTATCTTAAAATCTAGCAAGATAACCTATTGTTGACATTCAACTCCTGAATTTCAGTATTTCCCTGATTGTATTGAGCTATCCAAGACCATTGTGAATCATGATTATACAGTTTTATGGTTGATAAGAAAAAGAAATGGGCTAAGGTACTTTTAGGTTTCAGCCATGGGCATAAAATATTAGATCACGTGGTCACAAAATTTGGCGTTATTGGGTGATTCAGAGGTGGGGTTTAAGTTCATAATCAATATTCCATTCTTATCTTCTATAAATTAAAGGTTCCTTCACAATGACACTATGCTTCAATGGCTACAAACACCAATTTTGGTTAGGGAATTCAGAACATTGGTTTGAAATTGGAAACATTCTAAATCGATCTAATATAACATAAATTAACCATCAACACCCTCCAAAGCTTCAAGATATCTCAACTTGTATCTTGTCCACACAAGTAAGCCTAGAATCTAGTAGCCCTTCAAATAGGAACAATCCTTCACAAATTTTAGATAAAACCTAATATACCGACAATAAAAACATATTTCAGTACTCATTTGGCTTCTTTAAAACATATCCAAAATTTAGGTAGGGTTATTTTGAACCAAACCTCTAAAATCATGACTTACTTTTGCAATTAGGTCTAACTTGGTTTGTTTTTTCAATCTAAGACAGGAAAATAGTCATCCACAATTTTTGAAAAACCATAATAAAAAAATCTCTTTGATGAGGTTGTAGATAAGATAGTTATTTACTTTCCCTGAAATTTTTATGAAGATCCAACAGTTAAAAAGGGAGTTATGGCATTTTTCCCAAGACTATGAACACTAGGCAGGGTTTTGATAGTTTTTGGGGAAACAAACATATCTCGCCAAATACTCCACAAAAATCCATAAAAAAGGATTCATCTAAAATATATTTCATTAACATATCATTTAAAAACATATTCATATCAAAATTACACCAAATGTGAGCCTCCATGGCTTTGTGGCAGTCACAGATTCCTTATGATAGTTTGAGAGTTTGATGCATAACCTTTGTCAAATCCCCTCCAAACTGCTCAACCATTCATTGGTTTTATAAAACCATTTTAAACTCCCTCTAACTATTCTATTTACCTAAGGACTAAACTTTTTCCCTTTTGCATCATTTTTGCACTTGTTTTTTCAATGTTGTAATATTGCAACTTTTGCATTTTTTGACAAAATAATACCAAACCTTGTAAAACCATTATTGGAAACCTCAAACACCATAAAATGGACTAAATAAGTCTTGTTACAACATTTCCAACCCTTTTTTGGACACTTTCACCCTTTGACCACTTTTGACTCTATCAGGACCTTATAGGTCTATTTGGACAAAATGGCTCTTAAAGCCTTACAAAATGAGTTGTTTTGATTCCCATGGTTCTTAGGACCTTACATAACATGGAAAACATTACAAAAGTAGGAAAAATACAAATTAACCTTTATGAGGCATTTCAAAGGCTAGGTGCTCCTGCACCATTGGGGGAGAGCTTGATAAAATTGATTGTTTAGAACATTTAGGGTGCTTTGGATACCACATCTACATGAGTTTGGTAATAAGCAAGGAAAAGGAAAATGTTAGAGAATATTAGAAAAAAATAAAAACTTGGAAGAATATTAGTTAGGATTGACAAAAAGTTGTTGAACTCTCCAAAAATATGGTGTGCGAGAAATACATAAATTAGTTTTGATATGTTTCTAGGAGATAAGGGATGTAAACTTAGTGAACGTAGAATCTAAAAACAATAATGAGTATGTTATGTGTCATCATAGATGTTAAAAAAGAACCAATTCTTTTCATCTACAAGTTCTATTGTTCATATGTGTTTTTGAACAATAATGAGTATGTTATGTGTCATCTACAAGTTATATCCTTTTCTTTTTAGCTAGATCCATATTGTGTTTCATAGATTTAGTTAAAATTTTACATGGTATCAGAGCACACAAGTGCTAGAAAGGAGCATAACATTTTTCATTTGCAGAAGTAGACACCCAAATCTATCCACTTAATCAAATGAATACTTAGTATTTATTTGATTATTTGACCATCGATCAATAATTAATTAAATATTTAATTAATTCATCTTAATCCTCTTCTCCAATTATTTAAATAAATTATTTAGTCTATTTGATTTAATTCACTTAACTAAGTTCAAACAATTAATTAAATAAATAAAGGATATTTGTTTAACTAACCCCCCTCTTGCATTTAAATAAATTAACATTGATTTAAATCCTATCTTTCAAGTTTAAATAAATCAATATTTATTTAAATTCTTAAAAGTCCATCCCTCACATTTATTTATTTAAATTCCTAAATCCCTCACCCACTTCAAAAATATCTAAGGCTCTTACAAAGCTTTAAAGGCCTTCTCCCTTCAACAAGTTAACCCACATGGGTCTTTGACCAACCTAACTCACCTTTAACCCTTGCACATTTCTGCAACCCTTGGTTAACGGCTTATCCCTTAACCTAATTATCCATGGTAGCCCTCAAGTCCCCTCAAACCTTAAAGGATTTGACCAATCGAACCCTTTAACCCTTGCACATTCCTTTACCCGTTGGATAAAAGCTTTATCCATGAACATGACCTTAACTTAACCACCCATAGTAACCATCATGTCTCTTCAATCATTTAATGTTTTGTCCCTCTCCTCTCAAAACTTCCCTTGTTGATACTTGTAAACATGAGATTTTCTTAAAGAGGATCACATGGATTGAGGATCACATGGATTGAGGATCACCACTTCCTTAGGCAATCCTAACCCTTCCTCAATTAAATCATTCTCAACCCTTGATTTTCATGTTTCCTCTATAAATAGGACTCATTTCTTCATTGTTGAGGATCTCTCACACACATTAGTTATCCATGCATTGTTACCTAGAATTCAAATATTTTGTAGGAAGCCATTGTATTATACTTTAGCTCTTCCACTAGTAGGAATTTCTATTTAGCCTCTAATACTTCATTTGCATCCTCATTCAACACTTATTGTTAGGTTCCAGATACAACTGAGAAGGGGGGTGGGGGTGAATCAGTTGTCCAATAAATTCAACCAAAATTAACTTAACCAAAACTTAATGCTTAATACCAGTAAACAAGGATGGAAAACACCTTCCATAGACAAACCCAGGAGAGAAGAGGGCCTCCATGTCACAATGGAAAGGGAAAGAGAAAGTGAACAAAATATTCTCTGAGAAAGGCACATGTGTGCCCATACCTTGAAGCCTCTATACCCCATGTGAGCTAGAACGTAGCCAAGAAAAAGATGCTCTGGACCAAAGACAAAGTAGAAGGGAGCAACGAACAAGCACCACTCATAAATGCTCAATGGGAAAAATGAGCAGCAACCCATCTAACCAAACCTACAACAAAAAGGAATCAAACCTTGACATAACCCTAGCCTGGACAACTATAGACAAGTATAGAAGACAAGCTTCGTGACAAGTCAAAAAAACAAACCACCCTAACCTAAAAACCTAGCCAGGGCCCCCTCTCCATCTTCCTCCCCATCATCCCCTACATCAACAACCTTCTTAGAAATCCTAGCTCCCTCTGCTCCTCTTCACATTCCTGATGCTTATGATGATGATTGAAATTAAATAGCATTTTTTTTTATTAATCAATAGAAATCTTCTATTGATCACTATGCATTAATTGATAATTAATATATTAGAATGTGTGTAATATACAATTATATACTCCATAATATATAACATTATAACATAAAATTTGTCTTTATTATAAAAAAATATACTTAAAATTACTTTAATTAAATTTATTAAAAGAAAATTATTTTTTTAGAACATAATCTTTAAAATAATAATCATACCTTGGTGTGTAGTTGGTACACTCAAGAGGTGTGAAAGGTTGATTAAGGAAAAAAGATTATTAGTTACATGCATTTGTGCAATACATGAGTTCAAATGGTACACCATTTGGCAAATGTTATTGTTAAAAAAGGCCTAAATGGAGAATTTATAGCTTAAAATTAACTATGCATGCAATTAAGGATCCAAACATGATTGAAAAAACCTTTGAATCAAGAAGATAATAAGGCTTCATTACCAAAAGTTTCATGCTATGTTTCTGATAGGGAGGGAGGAGAGATAGATGAGGAAGAATGAGAGAGAGAGAGGTTAAGGGGAGAGATATAGAGAGGAAGATAGAGATATACATGGAGATGGAGATAGAGATGGAGATGAAGAAGGAGAGGGATATGGAAGGAGGAGAGAAAGAGATAAAGGAGGAGAGAGGGATACATATATATATGGAAGAGATAAACTATATATAGAGGGAGAGAGAAGGAGACAATGATAGAGTGAGAGATAGAAATATTAAGATAAAGATATGAAGTGATATATAGAGAGGTACAAAGAGGGAGAGATATAGAGATGGAGGGAGAAATGGAAGAAGAAATATTGAGAGATATAGAAAAACTAAGAAATAGATGTGTAGAGTTAAAGGAAGAGGGAGAGGGAGAGAGAGGGAGAAAGACAAATAGATAGAGGGAGATATGTTTAGAGATATAATGAGATAGAGGAATATAGAGGGAGAGATGAAGGTAGAGGGAGAGAGAAGGACATATATAAAATCGAAGGAAGAGATAGAGAAATATAGATTTGGTGAGATAGAGTGATAGAGAGACAAAGATATAAGGATATATAGAAAGGGTGAGGGGGAGAGAGAGAGATGCAAATATAGATAGAGATACAAAGAGAGAGAAGTAGAGGTAGAGAAATAGAGAAGAGAGAGAGAAAGATAAATCAAAGGAGATAGAGAGGGGGAGATGGAGATATATGTGAAGAGAAAGAGAGAGATGGAGATATATGGGAGGATAAAGGGAGAGGGAGAGAGCAGAAGAGGGGGGAGATAGAGAGATGGGGGGAGAGATAGGGAGAGTAAGGAGACAAAGAAGAAGAGGGGGAGATAGTTCAATATATAGAGAGGGAGAGATATAGATAGAGGGTGATATAGAGATAGAGAGGGATAGGGAAAGAAATAAAGAGATAAAGTGATAAAGATAGAAAAAGATATAGACATAAAGAGATACAGAGAGAGTCCAAAGAGATGGATGAAGTGAATGAGATAGTGAGAGAGAGAGAGAGAGAGAGAGAGAGGAAAAGATAATATAGATAGTGTGGGTATAGGGAGGAGAGAGAGAGAGATAGAGAAGAGTGAGAAGAGGATAAAGAGTAATAGAGAGATAAAGATATAAAGTATGAGAGATAGAGTGAATAAGAGAGAGATAGAGGGAGAGATAGGGAGATAGAGATAGAGGGGGAAAGAGTGAGAGAGAAAGGTGATAGAGATAAGTAATAGAGAGAGAGAGAGATAGATATAAAGTGAGAATGATAGAGAGATTGAGATAATAAGGGAGAAACATGGAGTGTGTGTATATGAGTGAGAGAGATATGGGGAGTGATAGCAATATATATTAAAATAAATAAATAGAGAGACAAGCCGATAGATATAGAAATAGAAGGTGATGGGGAGAGAGGGGGAGAGGGGGATAGAAACAGGAAGTGATGGGGGGGGAGAGAGAGAGAGAGAGAGAGAGAGAGAGAGAGAGAGAGAGAGAAGGGGTGTATCTGTGTGAGAGACTGGGAGAGATATATAAATAGATATAGGGATGGGTAAAACAAGAATGTGCATATGCACGTGATAGAGATAGAGATGGGGAGAAAGAGAGAGGTGCAAAGAGATGGAAGGAGATAAAGAGAGATGGATAAGTAGAAAGATAGAGACAGGAAGATATATAAAGATATAATTTTTTTAATTCTCTATATCTCCCTCTCTAATGTCTTTATATTGTCCTCTCTCTCTCTCTGTGTCTCTCTCTCTACCCCCTTCTCTATCTCCCTCCTCTACTTATCATTCCCTTTTCTCTCCCTCCATCTCTCTATCTTTACCCATCTCTATCTCCCTCCCTCCCTACCCTCCCTCCCATCTTTCTATCTCTACCTCTCTCCCTTTATCTTCTCCTATATCTCTATCTTTATCTCTCTTTATCTTCCCATATATCTCTATCTCTCCCTCTCTCCACCTCCTCCAATTATCTCCTACTTATTTATGTTTGTTTGTCACTTTATCTCTCTTTGTATCTCCCCCTCTCACTATAACTCATTATTTCTCCATCTATTTATTGCTCCATCACACTATATATATATAGATATATATCCCTCTTTCTGTATATCTCTCTATCTCTCTATTTCTCTCCCTCTATCTCCCTCTATCCACCTATATCTCAAGACATGTTCCCCTCTCTCTATCAGTCCATCTCTCTCCATGTCTCTCTTCCTATACCTCTATATTTATATCTATTTGCCTCTCTATCACTATCTCTCCATTTTTTCTTCCATACATCCCTCTTCCCATACCTCTATATTTTATATTTGTTTGCCTCTTTATCTTTATCTCCCTAGATTTATATCTATTTGACCTCATGTAGACCACATTAATGGACCTCTACATTGTAACCAAGATTTGTAGATGACATTAAGGGCCACCTTACAATTTTAAACCTCTCTCTCTCTCTCTCTCTCTCTCTCTCTCTCTCTCTCTCTGTGCATCTGTCTCTGTCTCTATCTCTGTCTGTGTCTACTATCTCAATCTCTCCACATATCTTCCTCACTCACTATTCCCCTATCTAATATATATCTCTACCACTCTTTTCCATTCTCTTACTATATATCACTATCTCTTTCTTTCTCTTCCCAGATTTCTTTATCTCTCCCTCTATTTCTTTCCCTCTCTTTATCTCTCCATGTCTATTTCTATCTCTACTTCTCTTTATCTCTCTCACTCTACTTGTAGCTCCATCTCTTTATCATTATATCTCACCATCTATATATATCTATATATCTCCCTCTTCATGTATATTTTTCTACCTCTTCATCTCTATCTACCTATCTCTCTTTATCTGTATTGATCCCTCTACTTTTCTCTATCATCCTATTTGTTTTTCTCCCTTTGTCTCTCTTGCTCTATCTTCATCTCTATCTCTCTCTTTCCATATTCCTTCTTCCATCCTTGTCTACCCATATATCTCTACCTCTCCCGATCCCCATATCTCTCTTTACCCCTATATACCCCATGTTAGCAAACATTTATTTAAAAATTAGACTTTTTTTCTTCTTAACCGATCTTTTACACCTCTTTAGCACACCCATTGCACATCATGATGTTATTGCTAGTATATATATTTTAAAATCTTCTACAAATGAAGCAATTTCAAGCACACAAAAATAGAACATAAAAAAAATTAGAAGTATTAGTAGATCCAACAACAAAAAGAACACATGAATCATACTTTTTGTAAAATGAATACTATGCAATTTGTGGAGTCTTCCCAATCTTTGCAGGTTCAATTTTCTGCAGTTTTCAATCTTTGCAGTTATTGCAATTTTTTTGATATTGAGATTTTAATATTGTAGCATCTTCAATTATTATTTGAGAGACAAAAAATTAATATTTACTTCTGGGTACTCAATGACATAAGGTTTCTCTAGATTTTTATAGATTTTCTTATTCTATATCTTGTCGGATGAAACTCGTGACATAAGAGGATTTATTTTGTTGGAATATCTTATGGATTTTAAACCACATTTAATATTTAATCAATACAATGGCTTCCAAAATATCAGTATCATTGAAAAAAAAAAGGGGAAAAATCTAATTTCACAAGTGACTATTTCCATAATAAACCAATAAAGAAACAAATAATATTTTTTAAATGAGGAAAAATAATTTTCAATTATAAAATTGTAACAATATTTTTTTTTTTCTTGTATCTTGATTGACTTGTCACTGAAAAATTGCATGCAATAGATGCATGAATACTCCAGAGGAGGCAACAACTAATAAAAATAGAAAATATTATTTTGTATCTTCTAATCTATTATGGCCATAATTCTTGCGTCTAATTCTAATTTTCCTTTATACTGGGAAAATCCCTAAAGAGGCTATTCTGTGAATTCCATGGAATTCAAGATGTGACATTGTACCTATGTTTAGTCTTTTCTCATGTCACTTTGTGCCATCTGACCTATTATACATGTTATAAAGGTTCCAATTCAGCCACTGTTTATGCTGTGTTGTAACTCTTTTGGTTGTTTGAGTAGGTTTTGCCAACTGTGATAGATATTTGTGTTGTTTTTATAATCGGTTTGGATGCTGATCTAAGATTTTTCTTTCATTTTCTCCTATTCAATTTGAACTACTCATTATCCCTTTTTTTTATATAAGACTCGTATTCTACTTGGTTCAATAAAAGAGAAAAAGAAAAGAAAGATGTGTTGTGCACAATACAATAATTTCACTCGGTTGAAATAACTTAAAAGCATAATACATATATATATTGAACAAAAGCTACAGTTAAATACAGTAATTATATATTTTGCAATATCGTCTACAATAACTACATAGGTATACGAATTTAATGCAACATTTACAATCACGAGGTTTGCTTTCCATTTGGCTGAACAATCAAGACAAACTTTCTGACAAACAGTTTGACAAGCGTGCATAGAGAAAATTAACGCTACTTTGACTACATTATTACTAATCTATGCATACATCTGTGTCAGTCCTTTAGTTATTTTTTTCTTGGTTTTTCATTATGGTTCTTTGGATCAAACACTGTATCCTTGTTTGGTTTTTCTGGAGCCTTGACTGGTTGATTATCATGCTGTCGAGGAGGTCCTTTACTTATTCCTAGATGTTGTGGACCCTTCACACTTGCAGTAGCAGCCTGCATCCACAAGCAACCACCAAAATTCTAAGAATTAGCAAAATTGTTTCGAAAATGAAGATATGAATTAATTTTATTTGTTTTCAATAAAATAACAAGCAGATGAATAAATGGAACATTAATTGTTATAAATGTCTCAACATTTAGATTGAAATAGAAAAATGATGTTAGACAAAATAGAATGACAGAAATAAATACATTATGTCAAATAATTTAATACCATGTGGTAGCACGGTGAAAAATCTAATTTGAAGCTACAATTAAAAGTAAGGCTAGAGCTATAGTAACACAGCTGAAGACCAGCTCTCATCAACTTAAATTGAATTGAGTAGATGAACTACCTCCAAAGAAAAGTGGAAAGAAAGAATTTGTATCTTTTGTAGTAAAGACGTGCTTGAAGATATCCACAAATAGTTTAAAAATATTTTGAAGATAAAGAGTCTAAACAAACTTTTTGAATAGACAAGACTTCACTAATTAGCAAACTCCTTAATCAAGATTCATTATAAAAAAGTTTACATCAAAAGAAATCTACAAATATGTCAATACTGTGACTTTAGATCTTTTAGACAGCTCAATTTAATGAACATCATTAAAATTTGTGTGCATTCAATATTCTTTTGAGAAAATTTTTTAATCACATATTAAACCCAATTATTCCCGAGAGCTTCAATAGTCCGCGTGTTCGGATTTTGATTTTAACTTAAAGAAAAATAGAAAGCAATTAAAAATAAATTATGCCCACTTCTGTTGCTAAAATATAAAACTTCTAACTTGCAAGTGATAGGAGGTCAAAGGTTCAAAACTGCACAAACAGTATGCTAATCTCGAGTAGTAGTTCAATGTTTTGTAGAATGTAATACTTACAGATGAAAACATTTTAATGAGCTCTCCAGAGGCAGGCTTTGATTTCCTGGTAAAGAAAATGGTAGTTTTCTCACCCATATCAACATATTCTCCTGAGAAAATACCTAAGCCAAATAACTGTAAATTAAAAGATTAATGAAGAATGGTATAGGTAGAAAGAGAAATAGTTTTCCAGGATTTGATATAAAAACAAAAAAAATAAAAACCTTTTGTAAAGATTTCCCTTGTGCTTGGTGTTTGAGGAAGCTTATCAGTATCTCCCTTCAGAACATAAGAAAAGTTGTGTTGAACAAAATTTACATTTTTGAGAGTAGTAGGATTGGAGAATTTGAGCCCTCATATCCAAATGCTAGTCATGTTGAGCCACTGGTTGGATTCATCATCATTAGTTATCAGTCTTTCTGAGAAAATAAGGAGAAATTGCAGAAGGAATACCATTATGTTTCTTAGAAGTCATCAGTCTTCACATTTGACCGTATTTATTAATTAAATAAAAATCAGAATAGAAATGTGCAGGGTGATGGCTGCATAGACAATATCGTGGAAAATCCTCCACTTTGTCCCATATAAAACATGTTGTTTTTGTCGTTTTACAATGATGGTAAGAAGTTTGTGTGCATGGTGTGGTTTATTTATTAAAAACCTATCTATCAATGCACAATCATGTCGGTCGGAGTTTGGTATAAATGGAATTAGTCTATCGCATGCTTTAAAGGCATTCAAAATGTAACCAATAAGGTATAAATTATATCGCCATCTATAAGAAAAAAAATTCTTTATTTTAATGAAAATGTGTTAATATCTTTTCTAAGTAGTTTAGTCAAATTGAATATAATTACATAATTATCTTTTGATTTTTGTTTGGGATATAAATAGATTGGATATAAAATATTATGTTGTTATATGAATTTTTGGTGATTATGATAGATTATTTATTTTTATTGAAGCAACTTAATTAATCATAAACATAGAACATGTAAACAAAATGGATATTATGTCATGATGAATTTGACAAAATAAGAATCTATTGTAAGGCTGGTTTAGTTGAATTTGAAATTGAAATTAAGATATTACACTTTCTTTGAATACTATATGAACATAAATTTTTATGCCTTTTTTATTTTTTTTACCTATTTTGTGCCCACCTTTTTCCCCCTAATCTATTCCTTTTGACCCCTTTCCCACCGACCTTCCTTCTCCCCTTATTATTTTCCCCTTTTTATGTGTCTTTCTCTATTTCTAGGACCCATTTCTTATCCTTAAATTTCCTCTTCCTCTTTCATGTGTCTCTATATTTCCCTATAAGCATATTTCACACATGTCCAACCATGTTATCGTTTTCCAGGTTATTACTCCAAAAATTAAAATCTTCCATAGCTTTCAAATCTGAATTCCAATTGAGTTGAAACCACCTCTTCCTTCCTACCTAAGCTCATGTTCCTTGAGATATAGGTCACATGTTGTGCCATTAGGAGAGCTTATATGAGCCACCATCTTTTAGCTAAAAAAAATTAATGAAAGACTTATTCATTCTTACTTAAGCTCAATTCAATGATTCCTACTTAGATTAAAAAAATATGAACCCCCCAAAATCTATAAATGAGTCATCCTATCATCATTTTCAGAATACACACCAAGATGCATGCATAAAGATAAGGGACAAAAACATAGCCAAAATTATTTTTTGGTATAAACAACATATAACACTAAGTATTTTATATTATGCTCACATTGTAACATATGTGCATTATAATTTGATAGCATTATATAACATTCTCACATTTTGTAAGTCATAAAAGCCAAAAGAATGCTCAAAAAATATGAGCACTTTAGAAAATGCTCATATTTTATGACCCTTTATTTTACTTTTATGGCTCACAAAATTTGAATGTGTTATAACATGCTCACATTATAATCTACTTTCTAAAATACCAATTCTTAGGATTGTGTTTTCTTAGGCATCCAATCCAAAGGGTAGAAATGCATGTCATTTTCAACATGTGATATTTGTAAAAGATACAGAACAACTAAAATATTAAGCATACTCCCTATCAATTTTATAAATTATTTTATGTTGATCTAAAAATCAACACAATAATGTCAAGCCTTCTCTTAATATTCTAACAAGTCTTCTCTTAAAATTCTAACTATTTAACAATTTTACATTTAGAATATTTTAAGATTTATTTTTTCAATTTGTTTTCCTAGAGATATTTTTCCTTGGTTTTAGAACTCCATCTAAGCCCCAACATGACAAGGAACACAATATTGGTAGATGTTTGATGTGGTTTTTTAACTACCTCTAAGGTGAACAAAATTTTATTTTTCACAAACAATATCGACAAGCAAGGGGGGTTTGATATGCAATGAGGAATGTGACAGGTTTTGATTTTAAAAGTAAAGACAAGAATATGAGAACATTTAATTTTTAAGAAGGAATTTTAAAAGGTAGTTAAGCACTAAGTGAATTGGTGCTACTTTTATTCACTTACTTCTTATTGAGGTTGGGGAGTTCTCCTAGCTATTTACAATACTTCAAATAGTCACCCTTCAATTTGAGGTGCCTATTTTGGGAGAAATAGTTATGTGCCCTCAATTTGGTGATGCTATAAAGAGCCATGTCTAGTGATTGACACCTTGATGTTGATAAGATGAAAAAAAATATTATGATCATACACTTCCTAAGGGTCTTCCTAATCATTTAGATCACAAAAACAATCACCAAAAACACCACAATCATCGAAAATCATTCCAGATCAAAACATTACCAAAATACCCTGTTATATCGGTTAATTGCCTACCAGTTACCTCCATCTTCCTGAAAAGATGAATCATGACTACAGGATTGAATCACCAAGAATATTTTCCATCAATGATAACCCTAAACAAATAAGAAACTATCGGAAGTCACCTGAAATCACCGGATGAGTGCCAATTGCCAGCAATCTCCACATTTGGTATTGATGGCAACACTTGTGAAAAATGGTTAAGTGTTGAAACCTCTACACCAAATGAAAGAAAAAAAAAATTTAAGGAATAAAAGAATTATAAGGCTCCCCCTTACATCAACAATCCAAAAATATGTATTACACCGAATAGCACACTCCATACATACAATCAATCTATACATTTTTCACCTCATCTCTCCCCCTTTAATAGCAATGCCAAAGACAGGGTGTGCATCAAAATTTCTTGTACATATATGCACATTCATCGGATGATTAAATCTATACATGTTTCAGTATATCTACATATGCCATCTTAAGGAACCCAAGATATGTGTTCCATCTTGCTCGCAACTTCTCCAAAATTGAAACAAAACAATTTAAAACATAAGCATAAAATTCTATAATCGCAATCTTAGTAGAAGTCTCCTGAGACATGTTTTGAATGCAGTTCAACTTATAATACAGTAAGGTGTCCAACTGGGTACCAATTAGGCTCCAGAGTTCACCTGTACACCTGATCATCCTCTACTTCTCCTTCTCCTTCTCAAAATTCCTAATCTACTTGGTGATATTAAACAAGTTTTCTTCAATACTGTCGGTCAAGTTCATTGTAGGATCATAAGACTAAGAAATATAAGCTAATTGTCCTCTACAATTATCTATGTTCTTGTCTATCTCAGTAGCAAAGTTGGTCAAAATTAGACAATACATAAATTTTACCGTCTTCCACTAAGGCCTCATCAATTAGTTTTAATTCCTTATCTAGCTAGGCCTTATCATTACTAATCCTTTGCAAAAATGCTTGAATTTTAGCATCTTTAAATTTCTCCATATCTTGTCGAGTTGATGCCTTTGTCAAAGAATCAAACTGGGTGGATATATGATCAATTATATTTTGAAGCTTACTAGATGAATTGGTGTTTGAGTCAAATTGCAATTCCGGTACCACCTATTCCAAAACTTAACCAATTTTTCAATGAGAATATTCTCTTCAGATTCTAACTGTGCTAACTCTAGACTAGCTTGTTCTTGAAGAGAAGCAACAACTATCATTCTCTTTGTTGGATACATCTGATTGAAAGGTTTATCAAAATTGATATTTAACTGCAGGAAACTCCCTTGGCATTAGATTTTTGTTGTGTCAATTGCCACAAGGATTAGAGTCTCTATTACCTTACCCTTTCCTTTATCTGGTTCATTTGTAGAAGATTTTAAAATATATATACTAGCAATCACATCATGATGTGCAATGGGTGTGCTAAAGAGGTGTAAAAGATCAGTTAAGAAGAAAAAAAGTCTAATTTTTAAATAAATGTTTGCTAACATGGGGTATATAGGGGTAAAGAGAGATATGGGGATCGGGAGAGGTAGAGATATATGGGTAGACAAGGATAGAAGAAGGAATATGGAGAGTGAGAGAGAGAGATGAAGATAGAGAAAGAGAGACAAAGGGAGAAAAACAAATAGGATGATAGAGACAAGTAGAGGGATCAATACAGATAAAGAGAGATAGATAGATAGAGATGAAGAGGTAGAAAAATATACATGAAGAGGGATATATATATATATATATATATATATATAGATGGTGAGATATAATGATAAAGAGATGGAGCTATAAGTAGAGTGAGAGAGATAAAGAGAAGTAGAGATAGAAATAGACATGGAGAGATAAAGAGAGGGAAAGAAAAAGAGGGAGAGATAAAGAAATCTAGGAAGAGAAAGAGAGAGATAGTGATATATAGTAAGAGAATGGAAAAGAGTGGTATTGATATATATTAGATAGGGGAATAGTGAGTGAGGGAGATATGGGGAGAGATTGAGATAGAGACAGAGACAGATGCAGAGAGAGAGAGAGAGAGAGAGAGAGAGAGAGAGAGAGAGAGAGAGAGAGAGAGAGAGAGAGAGAGAGAGAGAGAGAGAGAGAGAGGTTAAAATTGTAAGGTGGCCCTTAATGTCATCTACAAATCTTGGTTACAATGTAGAGGTCCATTAATGGGTCTACATGAGGTCAAATAGATATAAATCTAGAGAGATAAAGATAAAGAGGCAAACAAATATAAAATATAGAGGTATGGGAAGAGGGATGTATGGAAGAAAAAATGGAGAGATAGTGATAGAGAGGCAAATAGATATAAATATAGAGGTATAAGAAGAGAGACATGGAGAGAGATGGACTGATAGAGAGAGGGGAACATGTCTTGAGATATAGGTGGATAGAGGTAGATAGAGGGAGAGAGATAGAGAGATAGAGAGATATAGAGAAAGAGGGATATATATATATATATGGTGTGATGGAGCAATAAATAGATGGAGAAATAATGAGATATAGTGAGAGGGGGAGATACAAAGAGAGATAAAGTGACAAACAAACATAAATAAGTAGGAGATAATTGGAGGAGGTGGAGAGAGGGAGAGATAGAGATATATGGGAAGACAAAGAGAGATAAAGATAGAGATATAGGAGAAGATAAAGGGAGAGAGAGGTAGAGATAGAAAGATGGGAGGGAGGGTAGGTAGAGAGGGAGATAGAGATGGGTAAAGATAGAGAGATAGAGGGAGAGAAAAGGGAGTGATAAGTAGAGGATGGAGATAGAGAAGGGGGTAGAGAGAGAGAGAGAGAGAGAGGGAGAGAGGGAGAGAGAGAGAGAGAGAGAGAGAGAGAGAGAGAGAGGACAATATAAAGATATTAGAGAGGGAGATATAGAGAATTAAAAAAATTATATCTTTATATATCTTCCTGTCTCTATCTTTCTACTTATCCATCTCTCTTTATCTCCTTCCATCTCTTTGCACCTCTCTCTTTCTCCCCATCTCTATCTTTGTCATGTGCATATGCACATTCCCGTTTTACCCATCCCTATATCTATTTATATATCTCTCCCAGTCTCTCACACAGATACACCCCTTCTCTCTCTCTCTCTCTCTCTCTCTCTCATCACTTCTTGTTTCTATCCCCCTCTCCCCCTCTCTCCCCATCACCTTATATTTCTATATCTATCGGCTTGTCTCTCTATTTATTTATTTTAATATATATCACTATCACTCCCCATATCTCTCTCACTCATACACACACACTCCATGTTTCTCCCTTATTATCTCAATCTCTCTATCATTCTCACTTTATATCTATATATCTCTCTCTCTCTATTACTTATCTCTATCACCTTTCTCTCTCACTCTTTCCCCCTCTATCTCTATCTCCCTATCTCTCCCTCTATCTCTCTCTCTTATTCACTCTATCTCTCATACTTTATATCTTTATCTCTCTATTACTCTTTATCCTCTTCTCACTCTTCTCTATCTCTCTCTCTCCTCCCTATACCCCAAACTATCTATATTATCTTTTCCTCTCTCTCTCTCTCTCACTATCTCATTCACTTCATCCATCTCTTTGGACTCTCTTTGTATCTCTTTATGTCTATATCTTTTTTTATCTTTATCACTTTATCTCTTTATTTCTTTCCCCATCCCTCTCTATCTCTATATCACCCTCTATCTATATCTCTCCCTCTCTATCTATTGAACTATCTCCCCCTCTTCTTCTTTGTCTCCTTACTCTCCCTATCTCTCCCCCCATCTCTCTATCTCCCCCCTCTTCTGCTCTCTCCCTCTCCCTTTATCCTCCCATATATCTCCATCTCTCTCTTTCTCTTCACATATATCTCCATCTCCCCCTCTCTATCTCCTTTGATTTATCTTTCTCTCCCTCTTCTCTATTTCTCTACCTCTACTTCTCTCTTTTTGTATCTCTATCTATCTTTGCATCTCTCTCTCTCTCCCCCTCACCCTTTCTATATATCCTTATATCTTTGTCTCTCTATCACTCTATCTCACCAAATCTATATTTCTCTATCTCTTCCTTTGATTTTATATATGTCCTTCTCTCTCCCTCTACCTTCATCTCTCCCTCTATATTCCTCTATCTCATTATATCTCTAAACATATCTCCCTCTATCTATTTGTCTTTCTCCCTCTCTCTCCCTCTCCCTCTTCCTTTAACTCTACACATATATTTCTTAGTTTTTCTATATCTCTCAATATTTCTTCTTCCATTTCTCCCTCTATCTCTATATCTCTCCCTCTTTGTACCTCTCTATATATCACTTCATATCTTTATCTTAATATTTCTATCTCTCACTCTATCATTGTCTCCTTCTCTCTCCCTCTATATATAATTTATCTCTTCCATATATATATGTATCCCTCTCTCCTCCTTTATCTCTTTCTCTCCTCCTTCCATATCCCTCTCCTTCTTCATCTCCATCTCTATCTCCATCTCCATGTATATCTCTATCTTCCTCTCTATATCTCTTCCCTTAACCTCTCTCTCTCTCATTCTTCCTCATCTATCTCTCCTCCCTTCCTATCAGAAACATAGCATGAAACTTTTGGTAATGAAGCCTTATTATCTTCTTGATTCAAAGGTTTTTTCAATCATGTTTGGATCCTTAATTGCATGCATAGTTAATTTTAAGCTATAAATTCTCCATTTAGGCCTTTGTTAACAATAACATTTGTCAAATGGTGTACCATTTGAACTCATGTATTGCACAAATGCATGTAACTAATAATCTTTTTTCCTTAATCAACCTTTCACACTTCTTGAGTGTACCAACTGCACACCAAGGTATGATTATTATTTTAAAGATTATGTTCTAAAAAAATAATTTTCTTTTAATAAAGTTAATTAAAGTAATTTTAAGTATATTTTTTTATAATAAAGACAAATTTTATGTTATAATGTTATATATTATGGAGTATATAATTGTATATTACACACATTGTAATATATTAATTATCAATTAATGCATAGTTATCAATAGAAGATTTCTATTGATTAATAAAGAAAAATGCTATGTAATTTCAATCATCATCATAAGCATCAGGAATGTGAAGAGGAGCAGAGGGAGCTAGGATTTCTAAGAAGGCTGTTGATGTAGGGGATGATGGGGAGGAAGATGGAGAGGGGGCCCTGGCTAGGTTTTCAGGTCAGGGTGGTTTCTTTTTTTGGCTTGTCATGAAGCTTGTCTTCTATACTTGTCTGCAGTTGTCCAGGCTAGGGTTATGTCAAGGTTTGATTCCTTTTTTTGTAGGTTTGGTTAGATGGGTTGCTGCTCTTTTTTCCCACTGAGCATTTATGAGTGGTGCTTGTTCGTTGCTCCCTTCCACTTTGTCTTTGGTCGTTTTCTTGGCTACATTCTAGCTCACATGGGGTATAGAGGCTTCAAGGTATGGGCACACATGTGCCTTTCTTAGAGAATATTTTGTTCACTTTCTCTTTCCCTTGCCATTGTGACATGGAGGCCCTCTTCTCTCCTGGGTTTGTCTGTGGAAGGTGTTTTCTCATGGCGAACGATGCTAATCCACTACCCGCTCTACCATTGGGATGAGGTGTTTTTCTTTTTTCCTTTTCATGGGTCCCCTAGCTCATCCTCTGCAATGGTTGATTGGAGTTGTGGTGGGTTTGTGGATTGGTTGTGTGGGTACCTTCCTCAGTGGGATTTGTTTCACTATGTGGCAGTTACTTCCCTTGTTTTTGCATCTCGAAGAAGCTTTTCTCTTTCCTTGGCTTCGAGTTTGTGCTTTTCTAGCATTTTTTCTCTTTCTCGTGTTGTTTGGCTCTCTAGTTTACCATTATGGAGGTGGGATTCTATGCAATTTAGGGTTTTTCTCTCGGGCTTTGTGGGTTTTCTGGGTTTGGGGCTTGTTTTTTCTTGGGGTGGTTTGGGGTTTTGGGAATTTGTGGGCTTAGTTTTTTCCTAAGGCTATTATTTTTCCTTTTGCTGCTAGTTTGTTGCTACAAGTGGTTGGTTGGATGAGGGGGATTGGTAATAGTCAGTTATCTTAGGAGCGCTTAACCAAAGTAGGCATTGCTCCCTTCCTACCTATTGCTATGTTTTTTCTAGACTCTTATCTGAAGCAATCAATCCTTCCTCCAGCCTTTTCTTTTTCCCCCATTGGTCCTCACCCTCTCATGTTACCTATCGTAGGTGCCATGTACTCTATAAATGGTGGGGTTTTGGTTTTTAGTTCTACGAATAATAGGCGTATAGAGGAAGCCCTTGTTGTGTTTCTTGTAGAGATCTTCACCAACAGAAGGTTAAGGGATGCCTTTGAAAACCCTATAGATTGTTTTGTTCTAGTCTATTCTTTAGCGAAACATGGTGAGTTTAGCTACAAGGTTGTGGGATGAATTTAAAAATCCATAGTGTGTTGTTTGTTTCCCTAGCTTTGTTGTTGCAAGCATAAGGGTTTGTCAGGAAAATGGTTTAAGGTGCTCCTAAGTCCCTATGTTTTTTATTGGTTAGTTTTGGTTTTTCAGGAACCTTGTTCTTTCTGATTTTGTGCTCTACCCAAAAGTGTGTTTCAAAAAGGGCTCACCTTTTTTAAGTTTTTGTTCTTCCTAGTGGTCTCATTGCTTGTGATTTACCCCTTGTGTGCTTTCTCAATAGTTATGTATCAGGTTTGGGCCTATCATGTCTTTTTCTAATTAAAACAAAGAAAAAAGGTTATTGTAAAGCAAGAAATCAAACCCTAGGTGTTCCCCCCACTCCGAGGAGAAAGGAGGTCACTAGGATTGACGGTTTTCACTTAGGAGAGACTTTGCATTCAAAAGAGGGGTTGAAACCCACAAGATCCAATCCCACACAATGCAAGATTGAATGCTGAATGAGTTTCAAGGGTTGAGACAGCAAGGCTACCCTCTTTTGTAAAGAATGTAGATAAAAGGATTGAACTAGGAATGCATGTAAAGTAAGAAAGATTCACTTATAAACAGAGATAGGGCTACAGGATGAAGCTGCAGACCTGGAATTAGCAGTAGAATGTCGAGACGATGTTGTTCTGCAAATTTGAGCGAAAGTTGACGGGATGATGGTGCCCGGAGTGCACACGGTCCTCCGAAAAATCCGTGAAACGAAGGGGGATCTGTTCGTCTCTGCACAAGGATTCCAGATCTTCAATTACAGCCGCGTACCTGCAACCTACACATAGAAAAGAGAGGACGATTGGGGGGGTTAGGGATTAGGGGTTTGCCTTTAGGTCAAACCCCGGTTTTGGAATTAACCAAGAAATGAGAATGCTGTAAATGTAAATGTTTGTAATGTAATAAAGTACTGATACCTTGTTGTAAGAATGTTTGTATTCTTACATGCGAAGGTGTAATGATGTTGTATGTTGTATGTGATCTCCTCTTCAATGGTTGAATCCTTGTCTTGAATGCAACACTTAGCCTTGAATGGAGACTTAGAATGAAGGAATGCTTGAATGTTTGAATATCGCTTCCGCCTCTTGTACGCATATGTTTTTCCTCTTACCATCTACCCTTTCTGAGAGGGGAAATGTAGTTTATATACTTGTCAATTAGGGTTAGAAGACTGATTTTTCCAACCTTAGGCTGACCTAGAAGAATTGTTTTCCGAATTGCAAACTTGAAGACCCGATGCCCCATAAGAGACCGGGCCCAAAATAGGGCCAGGGACTAGGCCGCTAGGCGCCATGGTCCCACCTCCCGAGACAGCAGGGTGCAAGGAAGGATCAGGCCACAGTGCAGAAATATGCAGTTTTTGATGTCACAAATAGGTTTCGGGGTCTCCATTCAGGTTCAGTGTTGTGTCGCCATCGTGAAGACCCAAATGCAGTGGAAATTGCAAGTGTCGCAATTTTAGGACGCTACAGTTATGTTTATACAATTGTTCTGAAGAGGTTGATTATAGGTGAGTCACTTGTTTCAAATCCCAGATACATGAATTCTTGCAAATATGTTTGTGTCAAAAATCACATTTTCTATTCATGAAAAGTTCACATTGTGAGTTGCATGTTTGCTGAGGGGATCGCTACACATAGAAATTGATCCTTTTATATTAGACAATATTGTGCAATTTTTTGGGTCTACAAATGGCTTATAGTATATGGGACTGCCTTGTATTCCATGTAAGAGGCACCTAACTATACTACAAACAAGGTGTACATACTCTCTCCCCTATATGGTTTGAACTTGTGACCTATCTTTCAAGAATAGAAGTTCTCCACCATTAAAAAAAATCGATAGTTGAAAGTTATACATTGACAAAAAAAATTGCAAAATGAAACAAAAATTAATTACAAAAGAAATTGCCAGTGCACCAAAGAGTTACCAAATCCATAAAGAAAATTGTGGGAGTATAAAGAATACCTAGCCAACACAAAAAATTAGGTATCTCACCCTCCATACCCCCATAGGAAAATAAATTAACAAGAAAACATGATGGCTTCGATGTGACATATGCTTCCACGTCCACCATGACAAAATAGTAGACTTGGAAGGTTCAAATTTTTGACATGTTGCCTCCATGGACGATGAGCTTCGGACATTGCGATGGTGGAAATGCAATTAGGTTTAATCATGGTGCATCCCATTTCAACTAGGTTTAAGTTTATTTTATTTAAGAAATAGGATATTGCATTATTAGTTTAGGGTTGCACAATATTGAAAATAAGTAATACGTCTAATAGGTTAAGGATGTTATTAGTAATATTAGGTTAAAAATTATTTAAACAATAATAATTATTATGTAAATAATTTATAATATTGTATTTCTATTAAATAACATCAAAGGAATTTCCTAATTGAATTGATACAGGTTAATTCTAGTGATCTATTGTTGATAATATTTGAGAGATGTGCATAATGATTGAAGGCCTACTTGTCATTCAATTTCATCATCACCATTGATGTTTTCTCCATTTTTTTTGTCCATTGCTTTCACATAAAATTCTATAAATACTTTGATAACCTTATAAAGAGAAACTAATGACAAACCATGTGGTGTACTTCCACATATTAGTTGCACACAATTACTTGTTGTAAAAGTAATTGTTGTTTTTCAAACTAGCAGATGTGAGTTGTAGTCAGTTCACAATAGATTGCATTGTCTTTCTTTTAGAGTGTTCACCAGGTTCAATAAATTTGATATAAATGATTTTGATAACATAGATGGGTCCCACAAAAACTGTAGATATTTTTGAAATATTGATTGTGAATACTTTTAATAAAATAAAACAAGAATAACATAATAATATTATAGTTACTTAGATAATACATTATATTAAATTTATAATATTTATTGTAATTGATAACATATTTTTTTATATATTTTTACTAACTATATTGTATAAATATATTATATGTATTAATAACTATAATATGTATTATATATTATAGTTATTATCTATATTAAATAAAAAATTACATATAATATTTTTTTTTTGTTCAATTGTAGCTAAAGTGGTATTCACTTTCGACTAGAGCTATGAACTAGTGAGATCACATTTTTGAGGGTCCTCATCTCCATGTTTGTTCGGCAATAACACCCTTATATCTCCTTTGTGTCATCATTTCTTCCACACCTAGGCATCACCTTATCTCTCCATTACCTGTGTGTCGAACACATGGGCCTCCAGTAGATTCAAACCCAAGGCCTCCCATGTAGGAGGCTCACAACTAACAACTACATTGTAGGGTCATCTCCCCATTAAATATAATTTATTTTTTTATAATATATGTAAAATGATTATTTATGTTATTTAACTATATAATATATCTTATATTTATTGTTATTTATTTTATATTATTAAATAAAATAAATAATGAAATTTACATATAATATATATCTTATATTTGTTTTATATATTTTATATTATTAGATAAAATTTAAAAAAGAAAATATTAACATATTTTATTATAATATATGTGTAATCTTTATTTATGTCATTTAATAACAATATATATCTTACATTTTTATTAAATAATATAAAATTAATAATTATAATATACTTTTTTACATAATATTATTTAAACTAATTTATAAGATAAGAAGGAAGCTAGAGAGGGAGGAAGCGAGAGCAACAATAGATAGGAAAAAAAAAGGAAGAAGAAAAAATGAGGAGAAAATAAAATAAAATTAGGAGACAAGAGAGGGCATGGGAAAAAGGGGACATAGGGGAAGCACACTATTTATAGTCCTTGTTCCAATTACCATTCACTCCTTTCTCACCCAACCCCCTAATTACTGACTTTAAACAGACCAAAAAAAAACAAACTTAACTAAAATCCCATCAATAAATTTCCAATGTACAAATAGCTGCCCATTTCACCCCTAGTAGTTAAATTTTTTTTACTTTAATTAGATGAGTTGTGCAACTTTATTAGTAGCCATAATGCATGAATACTAGGGCATTTGTGCATAAGTATTGGCAATTTTAAAAGTGATTATATTGCACAATTATTGAAGCATCTTTAAGTACGTATTCGATGAGACTTTGATATGACCACTTTTTTACTCTTGCACACTTCACAAATCCCACAATGTATGTCATTACTACCCAAAATATAGAATAATAGCTATAAGTAGTTAAGTCACATACAAAGAAAACAAAAAAACATCATCAAAATTTGATGTATTATTTAGTATCTACGGGTGCACAAAGTTAGCTATATATAATGGTTATTAGTACGCTTCCCCTATGTAGAAAATGGAAACTAATAGAAAACAAAAAATAAAGAAAGAAATAATTGTAATTCATTTGATTGAACACAATTTGTGAAAATGACATGTTCCTTAATTATACTATCCACTAAAGTTCAAATTAGATTTTGAAGTTAAATTTATTTTTTAATTATTATTATTTTTTTAATCAATATTAAGTATTTGTATTAATAATTTTGAAAAAGTATACATTAATTGCAATATCACCAAAGACTGCTTAGAAAAGCCACATCCCCTACCACCCCTGTATCTATCACCTGTCATCCACTTATAGTATTTGCAGAATGCACTAACAAAATCGGAGCCATGCTCCATATTACACTAACCCTACCCCTTATACATAAAAATTAGCAGAGAAATAGTATAATTTTTTTTATCATTTTAAAAAGTTTTCTCAACAAACCCTACATTAACATCAGAACACAAAAAAATAACAACCCCAGTGGATCAAGCTGCAGTAGCTTATATTATTTGTAGCTTACCCTTCAAACAAGGCTCCTGGGTCTCCTTCTAATCTCTACCTCTTTGGCCTTGTAGACAATCATACTCCATAATCTAGGTCTTCTTCTCTAGCTCTTCACATCCAAGAATTCCTTCAACAATACCCAACCCATTTTTACATTGGCCCTCTGCCCATCTTTGTGACCAAACACACTCACATAGAAAAGGCTGCATCAGGGTCTTCATATAGCTGAATTGGTGCCAATCACCATTATGCACCCACAATCCTACTCCAAGCTTTGCCATTACCAGAATAATTTCCATGACACCACACCACTTTGGTCGTACACATTCCTACATCACCCTTAAAACTACCTCCGTTGACTCTAGTTCTAACCCCCAGGCCATGAACATCATCACAATTTCAATGTTGGAGCAATACTGATGCTCTGACTTTGAGAATTCATCACCTAGAATCCATTCGATGGTCCAGAAAAAAATAGGTTCTTCAATCTTAAACACATTGTAGATTCTCCTCTCTATAATCTTGCCATAAAAACATTGTCGTTGCCTATAGTTGCCAATGAGAAATTAGCTTCCATGGCACCTATCACCCACTCAATCTTTAAGGTCTCCCTCATGCAAAATGAAAATGACACTAATCTAATACTAATTTAAATAACCATCACCTCCTCTATGTTGATGATACATTATGTATAGTCGTATCTTTCTGAAGAGAGCCGACTCTTGGAGATCGTCTCTAATCGGCGGATATATATGTAATGTATTCTCCCCTTTATCAAAATGGAAAACGAATAGTTGAAGTTCATTGACAGTTAAAGAAATGAACATATAGCATATTGGGTAAACACTTAAACAGATCGAATATTCACAGTTGCAAATCGAAGTATCTTCACATATCATATCAATAGCTTCCTAAGTGGAAGTCGTAATCAGCAGATTGGCTATTCTATCACAACATATTGATATCCTTCAGAAGATCGAGTTCAATCCATCAGCAGATTGCATTCGTCCATCTGTATATCACAAATAATATATATATCATACTGAATATTATATTCCATCTGTTGGCAATTCAAATAACGTATAGCAGTTCGGACTACATACACTGAAATTTAGAGTAAATCATTTTAATCATATAGCCTCAAAGTGCAAAGCAAATGTATAAAGACATCTTGCTATTAATTTGATTTAAAAAAAAAAACATGGTATCATAGCAGGCTTATGAAAAGATTAGATCAGATTCATAGAAGTAGGGTTATCCTCCATTATTGCCTTTGAGTTTGATTACATCTATCAACGTCAAGATGGTGAACAGACTTAAAGTTGAAGATAGGCTTGAGGGTACATCAAACTTAGTCTCTTGGAAGTTTAGAGTTATGTCTACCTTGGAGGAAAATGAATTAAACGAATTCATGGAGAAAGTAGTACCGGAAGCAACTAAAGAGGATGAGAAGCTTCAATGGAGGAGAAAGAACACCAAAGCAAAGAAAATGTTGGTTGACTCTGTAAAAGATCACATTGTGCCAATCATCTCCAAGTTGACGATGACATATGACATGTTCAAGACATTAGAGGAGATGTATGAGATCAACAACACAAGTCAAGCTCTTGCATTAAAGAAACAACTTCACCACATCAAGATGATGAAAGGAGAATCCATCATCTCATACTTCATGAGGATTACCAAATAGAGAGATCGACTCTCTACCATTGGACACACTATAGATAATAAATAATTAACCATGTTGGCACTTAATGGTCTTCCTTCATCATGGGAGTTATTTATATAAGGGATAAGTGAAAGATCAAAACTTCCCAAGTTTGATCGATTGAAGACAGACTACATTCAAGAAGAGTCAAGATTGGCTACGAGAGACATTGGCCAAAGCTCTACAAATGAAGATATTCATTTTCTTGCCTCTCACTCTTCAAAGAACGGTAAGAAAGGACATTTCAAAGGAAGAAAGATAAGGCTCTCGTTCCTAAGAAGGAGGGGACTAATAGCTTGGATTAGTATAGGCCTATTGCTTTATGTAATGTTGTCTACAAGATAATAACTAAATTGATTGTTGAACGACTCAAACCTCTCCTCTGTACTTTGGTTTCTAAGGAGCAAGGTGGTTTCATTGATGGAAGACAAATCCTTGATGGAGTTGTGATAGCAATGGAGACTATTCATTTGATGGCTTCCTCTAAGGAGAAGGCTATGCTTATTAAACTTGAAATGGCCAAAGCTTATGATAGGGTGAGTTGGGATTTCTTACAGAAACTTAATTTGGTTTTTTGTTTGGGAGAAGAGTAGGTGAATTGGGTTCTTAGTTGTGTGACTTATAACTCTTTCTCTAATCTTATTAATGGGGAACACTCAGAAATATTTAGCGCTTTGCGCAGGCTTCGACAAGGGGACCCTTTATCTCCCTATTTATTTATTCTCATGGCTGAAGGTCTTAGCAGATTTCTCACTTCACAAGTGAGACATGGTCTTATTCGGGGCTGGAGTTGGAGCAATGCTCTACCTCCTTACTCTCATCTTCAGTTTGTGGATGACACAAGTTTGATGGGCGTGGCCATAATCAATGAGGCAATGAACTTCAAGAGATCTTTGGATATCTATTGCAATGCCTTAGGTCAGAAAATTAATGAAGATAAATCATCCATATATTTCTTTAATACCTCTCAACTTATTCAGAATATGTTTGCCAGGATCCACAGATTTCAGAAGGGGTCCCTTCCTTTGTTGTACCTTAGGATTCCTTTAGATTTGGGGGTTCAGCGCAAATATTTTTGGCAAGGAATTTTGGATAAATTTCGTTGCAAGGTTAATCATTGGACTTACAAGTGGTTATCCTCTAATGGAAGGGTGATTCTTTTGAAGACTATGGTGTAAGAGCTTCTCATTTAAAGGTGTTTTGTGCAGGCTCTCCCCTCCAGCTTTGTGAGAGAGTTTGATGCTCTTTCCTGTCAATTTATTTGGTCTAGTAGTTTTCTTTCTTCTAAGTGGAGTTTAGTTGAATGGGACTTTGTTTGTAGACCGACACATGTTAGGGGTCTTGGTGTTAGATCTATTGCTTTGGTTAGCAAGGCCTTGGTGGCTAAGTTGTATTGAAGGTGGTGTAACAGTCAGGATCAGGACTTGGCAAAGATTTTAACCCACAAGTATCTCCTTGGTGATAATGATCATGAGGTGCCTCATCTTAGTTTAGTGTTTAGGGGATCTTGTATCCGGGATACTCTTAAAAAAGGTGCCCAACTTATTAAAGATGGCCTTTTTTGGATTTGTAATAGATTCTCTGAAGCTCTTTTTGGGTAGGACTCTTGGGATGGTCACCCTCCTATTCTATCTAGTTATCCACAACTTCAGCCTCTTTGCAACATTTTCATTGATGTTGGATGGGTTAAGGTGGAGAATTTTAAAATAGTTAGGTGCATTGGATAGGTTGAGATGACTTGTTGGAAGGATCCTCTTGAATGGCCTTTGGGTGGCTCGAATGAAGATTGTTTGGTGTTGGTTAATATCTTGGAGGGTAGGTTATGTAGTTACCTCAAGGAGAGATATTTTGGCTTGGGGTCCTAACCCAAAAGGCAGGTTTTCTATTGCTGAAGGTTATGCTCAGCTTGATAGGCAATTGCATGGCCTGGCAGATGTTCCCTGGTGGAAGAAGGTTTGGAATAGCTTCTCTTGGCTGAAATGTATTTTTTCTTATGGTTGGTTGATCAGAGAAAATGTCTCACATGGGAGAATCTTCCTAAGAGAGGCTTCCAGGGACCATCTATCTGTTATCTTTGTATGCATAATGAGGAAGACTACTCCCACTTGTTTTTTATCTGCCCTTTCTCTAGGGAGATTTGACACAAGTGGTGGGAGGCTTGGCAACATGCTTGTTTTCATGCTACCTCTTTAATTGACTTTTGGGATAGCTTGGGTGTCCAACAAAGACCTCTTTTCTTCAAGTGGCCTGAGCTATTGGGCCAGCCCTTATTATCTGGAATTTGTGGCTGGAAAGGAATCATAGGGTATTTTGTGATTCACATATAGGGATTCCTTAGCTGTGGCAGAAGATAGTTAATAGGCTTCAGGAGACAATCTCGGCTAAGTGCAATTTGTCTAGAAATGTTGATCTGGGTGATTATTCTATTGTAAGGAATCTACAATTAGAAAATATTAAAATAGACTATGCTACTGGAAATAGATCTCAACATGCAAAGTAATGGATAAGTAGAGATGGAAGGTGGATTCCCCCTCCTGTGGGAATCTTAAAAATTAATACAGATGGCTTTTCCCGTGGGAATCCTGGATATGCAGGTATTGGAGGTATAGGTAGAGGTGATGATGGTTGGGCAATTTTTTTCTTCTCTATTTCTATTGGGCGGGACTCTAACAATCATATAGAGGCCCTAACTATTAAGATTGTTGTTGAGCGAGATTGTTCTTTAGGATGGACGAAGATTATTTGTGAGTCGGATTCTCAAATTGTTGTGGACATGTTGAACAAAAAGAAATTGAATGATGTGAGTTGGAAATTAGCTTCTGTGGTTAGACAAATTTTACAACTGTGTAATACATTAGAATTTGTCTCCTTTTGTCATATTTTGAGGGAGTGGAATAGAGCAGTTGATTGTTTTGCCAAATGGGCTTCAAAGCATATTGATGGTTGGGATTTTAGTGGAAGGGAGAGTCTACCTCTTGATTATCTTGAAACTTTTGACAGGTTAATGCTGGAAAACAAGATGATGCAAGAGCACCCAGTGGTGTAGGATCAATTTCCCTTTTATGTTTGTTTCCTTTTCATTGTCATTCTTGAGGCCCTTCGAGGCTCCAGATGAGCCTGGTTTTTGGTGCCAGATCATCTTCAAGAGGGCTTTCCGAAAAGGTATTATCATTGGAAATCGAATGATTGGATCTAATGCTATGGTCACTGGACTTTGTAGTGGTGGTGCTAGTGGTATCCCTAGCTAATAGGATTAAACATATGGTCATGGGGGCTTCATTATCTAGAAAATATTAAATCACGTACATTCATATTGGGGGGTTTAATATCCCAAAAATGAGGGTACAATATATTGCCTATCGGTGAAAATAGGGGAGTTTTTAATTCAAGGTATGAAAAAATACAACATTTGGCAAAAATAGGGGGGCTTTTAATTCAGGCTATGTATTGGGAGGGGGTGACAAAAAATTAGTGTAAGTCAATATTTTTTGAAAATAGGGGGATTCTTTAGTATGCCATGAATGCACGTGCTATAACCCAAGTTCACAAAGTGAAGGCCCCATGCCTATGGTGCAAGGGATTGTTCAAGATGAACAAACTAGTTTTATTATTGGGAGATATATATCCTTGAAAATCTGATTTTAGCTTGGGAAACTTATGAATGGGCCCAACAAAAATGTTAGAAAACTATTATTATCAAACTTGATTTTGATAAGGCTTATGATTGCATCCGACTGAATTTTAATCTTAACATGCTCCAATGGATAGAGTTTGGCCCTAAAATTCAAGCTCATATTTGAATATTGTTTCACGGTGCTAATTCTTGGATCATTATTAATCATATGATCCTATCCTTTTCAAATATCCATACATTAGGGATTCCCTTTAGATCCTTATCTTTATGTACTTACATCTGATGCATTGTGTCATATGATACAGGGTGCAAACAAAATGAATCTCATTTCAAGAATATCAATTCCTCAAAATGTTGTTGTCACAAACTCATATTATGTTGATGACGGATTGTTATTCTTGTAAAATTTAGAGAAATACATCTTTAACACAATGGATATTTTAGAATTATATTGCACTACTTTTGGATCTAAGCTTGCTCATGACAAGACTAAATTCTTGATGATTAAAGATATGCATATTCGTCAATGGATACCATACAAATGGAAACAAATTAAACATAGTGAAATCATATGGTATCTCAAAATACCTTTTGGTCTGGGTGTTTCTCTACCTAATATGTGGAGTTGGTATCTCAATAGAGTCAAAACAAAACTCTTTAAATATGGAAAATCAAAAAATTCCTCTATCTAGCTGAAAAAATCCATGTTTGTTTCCTTTTTTAGATAAAAAACCTAAGGCCTAAAGTATATATGTGTATATATGTATATATATGATAATTACAATAAATATTTACCAAAAAAAACTATATGATGGCATCCTAAACATGCGTAGAAGGTTCTAAATAGGAACCAAACAAGATCCTGATACCAAATTGCCCTGATACAAATAAAAATCCGAGATCATGCCAAACTAAAAAAAAATGCCCCATAATAAAACATATTTCTACATATCTAGGACATCCCAAAAAAAAGAAGAAAAAACAAATCCTTTTGAAACACATAAACATAACTCATTACAAATTGGGATTATTTTCCCCAACTTGCTCGCACACAGACTTGTCCCCTACAATCTTTGTTCCTCAATTTTAAGAAGACATAGACCCATCATATTCCTTGTTCGCACCACTACCCACCTCTTGCTCTCCCAAATAAACTGCCTTTATTGAGTGAGGCTTATGAATGAGCAAAAAATGAATAACATAGAATACATTAAAACATTATTTTGAGGATTTAATTAAAACATTATTTTGACTTATTTTATGGACCAGATGGGATGGGAGTAAGAGATTCATAGCCACGTCTTAGATTCATTGAATTCAGTCTACGAATAAAATGTTGTTTGGGGTTAACTGAACCAAAAACTCAAGGGATTTGCTTAGCAATTAAATGGATAATTAGAGGTGTCAAAGGGAAACAACCTTGGAAAATTATTATTCAACAAAAAATTATTCTTGCCTTAATTAAAATTAAATGGTAGATTCTAGATTGGTTAAATAATTGCTTAATGCTTTATATTTCTCTATTAAATCATTAGCGCCCCTCCAATCAATTTGGAAGGCTTGACAAAAGATCATCCATCTCTTAAGATGGAGAGATACCTCTCTTTAGCATAGAATCCATGGTTGAGAAGTATTCCCTATAAGTATATACATATCCATGGAGACATTTATGCACATGTGCCACCTAAAACATATACATGTGCATGTGTACATACACATACACATACACATACACATACATGTATATGTATGTACATACATACATATACACATACACATATATGTATATGTGTGTACATACATACATATATAGCATAAAATTATACTAAAAATATTTTGGACTAACCAAGTTTTCCCCTTAGAAAGCTCTGACATTCATAAGCATTTGGAAATCGTAGAGAATGAACCTCTTTACAATATTATCCAAAATACTCCTTACTAAAAACAAGGTTACTAACAATAAGGTGTCAAACACTAGCCATGACACTATAGCATCACCAAATTCAGGGCACATAACCATCTCTCTGAAAATGGGCACCTCAGATTGAAGGGTGATTATTTGAAGTCTTGTAGATAGCTAGGAGAACTCCTCAACATTAATGAGAAGTAAGAGAATAAAAACTTACCAATTCATTTAGTGCTCAAATACCCTTTAAAAGTCATTATAAAAAAATAAATATTCTTCTATTCATATCTTTAATTTTTAAATTAAACCTATCACATTCCTCATGGCATGCAAAATCTCTCTTGCTTGTGGACACTGTTTGTGAAAAAAAGAACTTTTTCTGCATTTCAGATAGTTATAAAACCACCTCAAACATGTAACAACACTAACATCCTTCCCATGTTGGGGCTTAGATGGAGTTCTAAAACCAAGGAAACATCCCACTAGAAGAAGAAATTGAAAATCAAAATCTTAAAATATTCTAAATGTAAAATTGTTAAATAGTTAGAATTTTAATAGAGGGCTTGACAATATTATGTTGGTTTTTAGATTAACATTAAACAATTTATAAATTTGATAGAGAGCATGGTCAACATATTAGTTATCTTTCTATATTTTACAAAAACCACATCTTTTGAAAATGACATGCAATTTTAACCCTTTGGATTGGATTCCTAAGAATTGGTGGTTTGCCAAGTTGTAATTTGAGCATGTTATAACACACTCAAATTTTGTGAGCCATTAAAGTAAAATAAAGGCTCACAAAATATGAGCACTTTATAATGTGCTCACTTTTTTTGAACCTTTTTTAGGCTTTTATAGCTTGAAAAATATGAGAATTTTACAATGCCAACATATTATAATGAACACATGTTACAAAGTGAGCATGATATAAACTTCTTAGTCTTATATGATGTAAAATTTGGCTACTTTTTAGTCCCCCATCTTTGTGCATTCGCATTGTTGTACATTCTTAAAATGATGGTAGGAAGACTCCTTTATAGATTTTGGGGAGTTCATTTTTTGTTAATCTAAGTAGGAATCATTGAATTGAGCTTAATCAAGAATGAATAAGCTTTTCATTAGTTTTTTTAGCTAAGATATTGGCACATATAAGCTCTTCTAGTGGCACAACATGTGTCCCATATGTCAAGGAACATGAGCTTAGGTGGGAAGGAAGAGGTAGTTTCATCTCAATTGGAATTTAGATGTGAAAGCTATGGAAGATTTCAATTTTTGGAGTAATAACCTAGGAAATGATAACATGGTTGGACATGTGTGAAGTATAAGCACAAGGAGATGTAGATACACGTGAATCAAGAAAAGGAAACATAGGAATAATAAATTGGTCCTAGAAATGGAGCAAGACCCATAAAAAGGAGAACACACTCAGGGGAGACAGAAAGTAGGTGGGAAAGGGGTCAAAAGGAGCATATTAGGGAAGAAAACAGTGGGCACAAAATAGGTAAAAAGAAATAAAAGGGCATGAAATTTATGTTTACATAGTATTTCAATAAAGTGAGATACCTTAATTCCAATTTCACATACAATTGAATTACCCTTACAAAAGATTCCTATTTTGTCAAATTCATCTTGACATAATAATATCCATTTTCTTTACATGTTCTACGTTTATAATTAGTTGAGTTACCTCAATAGAAAATAAATATTCCAACATAATCACCAAAAATTCACACAACAACACAAAATTCTATATTCAATCTATTTATATAAAAAAAAATCAAAGAATGATTTTTTTAATTATATCCAAATTTGACTAGACAACTCAGCAAAAGATATTAACACAATTTCATTGAAATAAAATAAAATTTGTACTCTCTTATAGAGAACGATAGAACTTATACTTTTTGGTTAGATTTTGAATGGCTTTAAAGCATAATAGACTAATTACATTTATACTTAACTCCGGCAGACACTAGGTTTGGATTTTGGCTGTTGTTTGTGAATGCAGGCTCCTACTGCAAGCGTGAAGGATCCACCAAATCCAGGGAAAAGTAAAGGACCTCCTCCATAGCATGATAATCAACTAGTCAAGGCTCCAATAAAACCAGCCAAGGATACACGGTCTGATCCAAAGAACAATCATGAAAAACCAAGCAAAAATTATCTAGAGGACTGACATAAATGTATGCGTAAATTAGAGATAATGGTAGTCAACGTAGTATTTATTTCCTCTATGTAGCTTTCATTAACCATCGCACACTTGTCAAACTATTTGAAGTATTGGAATATGATAAAATAATGTTCTGCCATATGTAAAGCAAGCCTCGTGATCATAAATGTTGCATTGAATTGGTATACGTGTATTGAAATTGCATTAAGTTGGTATACATATATGGTTATTTTATACGATAGTGCAAAATATATAACTAATGCATTTAAAAGTAGTTGTTGTTAAATATATATCTGTATTATTCTTTTAACCTAATTACAACAATTGAGATTATTGTACTGCACAACATCATGTCAAACATAGAATAGTCATGTTGAATTCCGTCTCATTCATAGAATACCCTCCTTACGAATTTTCATGGTGTAAAAGGAAAATATTTTTAAGGCACGATAATTAAGCCCATAATAGATTAGAAGATACAGATATAATGGCAATAAATCCGAAGAAAAGCTTGAAACTAATTTCATCAAAGGGAGAGGTTAAACATTTGCAAACAAAGCACCTTGAGCACTTGTGGCATAGATATAATGCTCTGCATGCATCTCCATTCTGCAGGGGTGATTTTGTCCTTGAGGTCCATCCTTGCATTAAAGCTTTGTCACTAGTAGGGTTTTGTCTTCTCCTATTGTTGTGTCTCTCTAATTTCCTTCTATGACCTTTTTTCCTTATCAAAACGTGGGAGTAAATGAAATCTGCAAAGCAAATGTATTGAACCACTTAGAGACTTCAACCATGATTAAAATATATCTCAAGTTCATACGAAACATTTTACCATTATTTTTGTTCTCAAAACCCATACAAAACACAAGAAAGACATTGGCATATATCAATTCTAGTTTCTTCAAGGAAAAGATTTAGCTTAATGGGATAAGAAACAACCATATGCATTACTCATTTCTTCATTAAATATCCATATAGACAAAATCCACAATCCATGGCTGGGAAAAAGTAAACAAATCATGCTTTGTAATGCCATATATGAACCATATATAGAGACAAACATTGAAATGACCATATGGATATAATATTAACTAATTTTTTTTCCTAAAATTTTAAAATTTACAATTTTATCCTTAAGTAGTGAATCTTTCTGCATATGACTATTCATTAAAATGTGTATAGAACCTCTCTGAAATCATGCTTATCATTTTAGAGAGCCTGCCATAACAAATTTAATTAATTGTGGCCAGGAAATCAAAATGCATACTCTAATTAACAATATTAAGACTTTATGGTTGACTATGTGTTATTTTCCCATATTTTAGAATAATTTGTGTTGAATTTTTTAGATAGTATCAGAGTTGTGCAAGGAGAAGAAGAAGACATATCATGCATATAATTATTATAATCATGAATAGGAATATGAAAATGTTCATCATAAAATTCTTTAATTTAATGTGTTATACATCAAATTTTCAGCAAACTATGTTTCCTTATATTGTTTAGAATCCTCATGTTCAATTTCTAGTATTAAATAGGGTCAAGGAGTTGTATGATCATATTTATGAGAAAAGTCAAGAGGTGAAATGTATTGGGAGGCGGTGAGTAAAAATTGGTTTGATTTATTAAAAGGTTGGTAGGGGACTAATCTCAATTAGAGTAGAAAGAGAGAATGCTGACTCATAAGAAGGAAATGCCACAATGAAGAATATATTGGAAGAATTCATGGAGAAAAATACAAGAGATTAGGAATAGTCAAAAGAAAAGGCAACTTCGAAGGAGGAAAGATAGGTTAAAGAGTTAAAGTTTGGTATGAAGGAAATAAGTCATAAGAAATAATCATGTGTCAAGAGGAAAATTATTTATAGTGGAAAGAGATGCACTTGTGAAGTGATGAGATGCATGACTGATTAATTATAGAGATGAAAATGAGTGGAAAGATAATTGAAAGGAGGTCTAAATATCAAATTATAATTCATCAATTTTTAGAAAAGACTATGATAAGCAAAGATCTTGAAGAGAGAAGCTCTATGGTAAGCACATTACCAACATTTACATAGGGTGGACTTGAAGAAGTGTATATAGGTGTGATAAAGTGTTTAATAGTCATAAGTAGTGAGTAGGCCAATGCCAAGAATGGGAAAATAGTTATTATCTTGGTTGAGGAGTAAACAGATGCACTTGTGAAGTGATGAGATGCATGGTCAAATGACTACATGTGGATTTCTTGAGTGAGGTACAAGAAGGTTTATGTATGGTATGAATATGTGAAATATGATTCTAAGAAGTAGAATGCAAAATATGGGTAAAAGATGCAAAGAGATGGATGATGGTATAAATGACCGAGGATGAGAGATACTAGGATAAGAATAAGGATCAAGATGAAAGGAGGGGGGTATAAAAGAAATGGATCATAATTAAACATGTGAAAGAAAATATTGAAGGAAAATTAATATAACTCTATTATAAACATAATTTATCTATGTGAAAATGTAAACCAAAAGAGCTCATCAAAATATTGCAAATCAGAATACCCTTTTATTTATTTAAGAGTGATAAATAAAGTTAAATGTGTAAAATATCTTAAAATTGATATAATCTATCACATAAGAAGTAGGATTTGAAAAATAATAATAAAAAAAAATATTTACTTCCAAATTAGGATGAGGAGATAGAAAATAAAAAGTAGAAGGTATGTACCAACTTGAATTAAGTGATTTTATTCTAAAAATATTTAGAATGAAATTAGAAAAGCTTATAGATATTCTTGATTCATTCTGGCTAGAGTACACTAAGGGCCATTTTGATTTTATTTCAAAATTCTACTAAGCTAGAGCTCTATTTTTCCTCAGATTCATTTCCTCCTAGATTGATAATTGATAATGAATCTTTTGAAATAATTTTATACTTATGACAATAAATAATACTAGAGAATGTTTTTTTGGTAATTTAACAAGAGTACCTAATTTTATTTATTATTATTTTTTTTCACAATCTTAACTAGCAATATTACTTCTATATGCTAAATAAGTTTGATTAATAGTTAGATATTCAAAATATTTTAGGCTTATTTCAAATAGTTTAAAAAATCTAGACGAGTTATAATTCAATATTATTTGAAATAGTTCATTATAAATAATTTATCTTAGAATTAAGTAGAAATGAATTTATAAAAAAAAAAAGAAGCTATAGTTAGATAATAGATACTATAAATTGAAACCTTAATATATATATATTTGGCCTAGCTATGCCCATCAAACTAAAACTATCTATAAAGAATACTTTTCTTATAATTAGAATATGTATAATTTTTGGTAAGGTTTGAAGGCCTTTAGAGGTGGGGATACACATGTCCTTATTAGTGTATGGGGTTTAGGCTTTCAAGGATAGTAGTGATACTACTATTGTAAGGGGTTTTGGTGATCTCTCTCATAATAGCACGGAAATTGTTGAGAATATTAATCTCAATGTGTTGATCAAATCATAAAATTCTCTTGCATGTACAATCTATTTTAATTCTTCCATAAACCAATGTAAGATAAGTTTTGCTAATGGAACCCTACAATGTGGTTAAATCAAAATAGAAGCCACATTATTACTATCATAATCATCAAAAGTTTACATTGCAACACAAAATTATGTATTCAATCTATTTAACCTAAAAACCAAAAGATCTTTGATTACTATTCACACTAACACTATTTAATTGAAATAAAATAAAATTTATACTCTCTTATAGACATAAGAAGAACTTTCACAATTTTTAAAATCAAATTTCCAATATTTTTTAAGTATAGAGTAGACTAATCATATTTATACCCAACTCTAACCGATGCCTACAATGCTTTGGCAGATAAATTTTCAAATCATTTAACCACATCGTGCACATAAATTGAACTATACAAAGTCAAAATATGAGTAGGTATCTCTTCAAAGATATTTTATGTGTGTGTTGGATATGAAGGTTAGAGATAACCAGATTTATTATCATCAAAAGGTATCAAAATTATTTAGCCTGCATTTGAGTTATATTTTAAATAAAAATATAATATTATTACAACAATAAATGATATTTTTTTGTTCAAATATTAAGGATCTCATTATTAAGTTTTGGTCAAATCTTTAAAAAGTCAATTTTTGGGTATTTCTCACTAGATTTGTTGATGTGGCAATTTGTGTGACGAGTCGCACCTCCAAACCTTAATTGTAAATAAATAAGAGACTAGTTCACATTTCTAAAAAATAGAGATCCTATGATAATAAATCCAACCTATGTTCACAAAATTACCCTTAACAATGACTAACCCATCTCCTCTAGCTATGCAAGATTCCTTTTTATATGTTAATGATATTTTTGTATTGTTATTGTTAATAGTTATAGCCTCTAATCTATTGGTTTAAAGTGGTACAAATCTACATAATTTCCAATATGTGCATAATTAGGAGGGTTAGATTTCAAATAGGAAAACAAATAGAATGAATGGAAAGGGAAAATCACACATTTATGTACTTGGAGGTAGTATGTACAACATGAGATTTTATCCTGATAGTCCTTCCTTTCTACTATCAATCTATCACTTGTTTGTATCAATCCCTCAATTGTTTTGGGATAGAAGCTATTATTAAGTGTTTGATTCCATTTGCAATTTATTAGGTAATTGATGATGTTGCTATTATTTTAGTCATGATCTTGTCATATAATATCGATGTTATTGGTTATCTACTAAATAAAGGTTAATATGAGGTTTCGTAACCTTATTGAATAGACTTTAGGATTCAAAGCATGTTGAATTTAACTATTTCCAAAATGAGGGTTGTGAAGGGAAAATCACCTGTAACCCTCGCATGATTTTAACATACATATGAAGCTGTTTAGAGTCTATGGTAAAGTTGGCATGTAAGTCTTCCTTGGTTGTGGCTGATGAGGGGGGCAAGGAATCAATTCATGGGAAGGCAAAGTGTTTCCAATATAATCTATTCGCAATGTGGCTAAAGGCCGAGGCAAGGAGACCAAACAGGAGATTTGTTTAATTCTTAGAATTTTGAAACCCTAGCCCAACACAATGGTGAAGAGGCTACATATGACTTGTTGGAAATTTGAATTGTTTGAGCCTCTCATAGAAAACCTACCCTTTTAGGAGAAACAAAGAGTAAATGTATCCTGTAGAGGATTGTAGTTGAAGATTGTTTGTCGGATTGCTTCCCCCAACTTGCCTCTAATGTTTCAACAACAACAACTCTTTGTTTGAAAATGAATTAAATTAGGTAGGTGATTTTGAATTCAAATTTTGAGGTAGAAATTTTTGTATGGACAATAAAAGACAAAAGAGGGGAACGTTCTCCAAATCAGTTGGTGAAATTTTTGTGTGCAACAACATAGAAGAATATTTTTTCGAGCTCTCAGTGATTTTGAGAAGAGAAACAACAACTATGTGATTATTGGTTCAAAATAGTGATTGCTCTAGGTATTGCAAGATCCAAGTGAGAAGTTAGTTAGTGACCTAAGTGTAGCTCTAGGTGTTTAGTGTTTGGGAGCAACTCAAGAATGTTGTTAGTTATTTCATAGATAGTAGTTTGTAATCAATACTATATGAGTTTAGTTTATTTATAATTTTTCATTTATAAAATTAATAGAAAGCAACAAAGAGTGGTGCATGTTTCCACTTGTGTGTATGTTTCCATTTTATTTTCCTCTATTGTGTATTGCTAGTGATTAACAAATCTAAGTTGTAGTCTCAAAGGTTATTTGTGTGTGTTCGAAATATGGACATAAATTAGTTTTCTAAGTTAGTATCAAAGGTTTGTCTCTACCGTTTCTAGGATATAAATGTTTATCATGGTATCAAAGGAATCTGGCCCTAAATCCTTGTGAGTTTGGGCATTTATGTTTTGTGTGTTGAAGTTTCTTGTGTACGAGAGATGGTTGGAGATTAAGGAAAGAGATAGAAATAACCACCATTCTTTAATGGACAAAAGTATGATATTTAGAAAAAAATATGATGACCATCATGGTTGAAAATGATATATGGGAGCTTGTGGTCAATGGGTTTGTAGATACAATTCACCCAATTAGGTTTGCATCCCTCACAAACAACTAGAAGACTAAGTTGAGGGAGACAAGGAGGAAAGATGCATAAGAATTACATATAATTCAAAGTAGCCTTGAAAAAGGTAGTATTTCTAAGAATAGAAGAAACTAACTATGCTAAAGAACTTTGGGAAATCGTCCAAACAAGATACAAAAGGAATTGATAAAGTCAAATTGGTGAAGTTGCAGATACTTAAAATATATTTTGAGACTATCCAAATGAAAGATGGTGAGTTTATTTTAGAATTTCACACAAGAGTCTTTGGTTTATTGAACCAGTTGAGGACAAATAGTGAAACCATGGAGGGACAAAGAATTGTGGAGAAAATCCTTTGTAGTTACCCCCTTAAGTTTGAAGGACCTCTCTACTTTGATGATGGATGAGTTAATAAAATCTCCTCAAACCCATGACAAACATGTTGTTATATGGAGCCTAATCAGACTTGGAGGTTAAATTTTCCCTACTTCTATCGATGCTATTTCCCCCCATATTTTTCGATGGGGATTTGGGGGCAACACTTCCAAGATGAGGTCAAGGGACAACACCCCTGGTGTGCTTTCTATTGTGATATAGGATGACGTCAAGGGGAAATGCCCCAGGAGGCCAAAAAGACATTATTTTATAAAGGCGTCAGATCTTTTTTCTCTATTGGCTGACATTTTGTAACCCTAATTTTGTGACCAACATAAGTTTTGATAAAAAGGCTAATGGTTAGGTTTTTCGGTAGAGATTTTGTAGCATTTTGTAGTAGTATTGAGTTGCAAGGGGATTGTTCATTGCAATTAGTTTTGATTTAATGGACAATAATTTTGGACTCTCTATTTGGTAGATGTAGCCCAAGATTGGATGAACCACATTAAATATTGTCTCTCCATTGTTATTATTTATGTGTTTTTCATTACTGTGTTTAATTTTTATCTACATATAATTGATATTTTTTGCATGCAATTCTTAACAAAACACCAAAATAGTTTTGCTACATCTTCCCAAGAGTAAGCCTTCAAATCTTAGGCCAATGCAAGAGGTAGGGGGAAAATAAACAATGTTCGATGAAGCTCGACAGGTAGAGGTCATGAAAAATCTTGACAAGGAAGTGTTAGAGGAGATAGGTCAACATGGGCTCACAATTAAGAGGGAGTGCACAACTCTTAGCCAGCTCTAAACAAGGCAAGAAGAACAATACTTTGAATTAGATGTATGATAAAAGAAACCTTGAGTGTTATTATTGAAGTAAATTTGGGCATTATGCTAGTGAGTGTTGGAAAAAGCACAATAATGAGTCCAAGAAAAGTACAAATGTGGCTTATGTGAATATAGCTAACAACAATAATTATAAATAAATAAGAGACCAATTCACATTTCTAAAGGGATAGAGATACCATGCTATTTGATCCAGCCCATGTTCACAAAATTATGCCTAACAACTACTAACCCATCTTCTCTAACTATTTAAGCTTCCTCTTTATATGTTAATGATATTTTTATATGTTATCTTTAATAATTTTATAATGGTTCAAATTTATAAATTAGGGTTTTAATGATAAAACCTCAAGCAATCCCAAATTGACCATTATATTAAGACAGATGGGTGATCCTAATAGATCTATCCCCAATCCCACTAAGGAAGGGCTGAGAATTCTGATTAGATTCACATGGTGTTTGGTTTGACTTCCTCTTTCCTAGGAGTTGGATTGAATTAATTGAATTAGGAAAAAATAGGAGATTATTGAAGTGATTTGGTAGAAACAGTAAGCTACAAATATCCCATGGATCCACTAATATGGATCTAGAAAAAATAAGATGTATGCAATCTATTTTTAGAAGTTCAACCTAATATTTTATGACTATTTAGTATCAATTTAGCATGGTCCTCTGAATTTTCCATCATTGAAAGTTGAACATGTTTGTCTCTGTGAACTTTGTTAATACTCTTGAGTATAGCTCTGCAACTATTTCCTACACACAAAAAGAAAGGAAAATATGGTGGGGATAGGGGTTTGCCGAATTCAAACCTAGATTTAGGAATTAACCTTGAATGAAATATTGTAATTACTGAAATAAATTATGAATAGATATACCTCAGATCTGCAATTATTGATGATGATGCAATTCTCTTTGAATGTAATCACAAGTGTTAAATGGAATGGCATGACAAACACATGAACATGAAAAATCCTAACCACACAAACATGTTTGCACAAGATTGATGTAATTTTGCTCCACAATGCTTGGAGGATGAATATGTAGCTTGGAAGATCTCTAAAAAAGCTTGATGATGAGTTCTTCATGGATGCATGAGTCTTAGATTTCTTATGGATGGAGACTTATATATAAAATGAATCGATATAATGTATTTTTATAGAGTTTCCTAGGTAAATTACCGATTAGGCCAACCTCCAATGGTCATGTGTAACCATGAGGATCATTTTCTGGTTGGGAGATATAACATCTTCTCTAATTCAAATTTGGGCCCATTGAGAAGGACCATGGTATTTTGGGGCACCATTATCTAAACTAGGGCATTCTACCTCTACAAACAAGACCAAAATAAGATAGAAGGGGGAAGGGTACTTCACCATGGGACCCATCAATGAGTATTCATGGCATCATAGATAGAGAATCAGTTCAAAATAGACCTAGAGAGGGAATGAGGGTAGGACATACTAAAGTGGGAGCACAAATATGAGATGTATATTGGACCGACAATAATTTACAATGCTACATTTATCTCCCACTCTAATTGGAGTATAAGCCTATGCAAATACTCATGGTAAAGTAGAAAGATGAGGGAAAAGAGAAATTAGGAGTGCAATTACAAGGATTTAAGACATAGTTGTTGGATATTATTGGAATAATGCTTCAAATATGTGCTTGAGAGATGTGTTGTCATTTATGTTAGCATATTTCTTTGTTTGTGACAATGATGCTATGAAGTTCAGTGAGTTAGTTATCTTAGTATATGGTGAGGATCAAATTTTGTGGATTAAAGGGTTTGTATATGATTGTCTACAATTGATTCAGTTCAATTTGCAAAGGTCCACATGAAGGTTTGATTAAGCTATGAATATCTATGTTGTGGCTTGTTGTTCAGTGGTGACAACATTTAGTATTTTGATCTGCATTTCTCTACATTGTAATATCTTATTCTATGGATTTGGTGGTATGTTTGGGATGTTGATGTGTCTCCTCAATTCAAGTGGTTCATGGTTTGGAGGGCCACAAGTGATATTTCCAGGTTGACAGTCATTGCAGTAAGTGTTCCTAAGGTTTGGTATGATGATGTTGGTAATTCTAGTAATTTGAGTTTGTGTGGGTGTTGTTGTGCTAATTCATGATGCTTGTGGATGTTTCTGAATCATTTGCCTTCTCTAATGGTGGTCCGTATTGGTCATTGAGCTCGTAATTGATTATTTACTTTGGTATATTGGTGTTCTTCATATTCTTGGTCAATTGGATGATTGTAGCATGTTGCGGATGATCAAGGCATAAATCTTGGAGGTGTAGCATGCTTGAGGTGGTGATTTAGGTCCATTCTATGGATTAGCCAACATTATTTTGGTCTACATGTGATAATTTATATTTTACCAATATCTATATCATTGTAATTGTTCTATGTGTATTGTGCTGACTTTGTTGATCATTCCAATGCTGATTTTTTGTATAAATTAATGTAATAATATTGTGTGAGATGTGTATGAGCAAATAATGTATTGATCTTTCGGAAGTAGGGAAGAAGAGTGAAGAAGAAAGAAGAAAGTTGTTATCTGCATGCTTAACTAGAACTATAACTAGGCATTAAGGAGATACTATTTCTCAGTTCATGATCACTGGATATGATCCAAATCTATTTGTAAGGCACCGAGTCTTCCCTAGGTTTTATCCCTTATTTTTTTTTAGCAATGAGTTACAAGAAGTATGCTTTAACGCATGTGCTTTTCCCATTTTAATACTTATAACAAAGTACACCTTTCTTGTGGGTTTCATCCCCACCGTGGTTTTTCCCCTACTAGGATTTCCACATAGAAAATCTTGGTGTTATGTGTGCTTATGATGTGTTGTTGATTTATGTCTTCTTGCTTGATTATTAGATCTGAGATTAAGTTAAAGTTGTGTAGGTTTTTGGTGAAAATTGATTCACCCCCCTCTTATTTGTTTATCGGTATCAAAGTTATTTCATCAATTGGTATCAGAGTAGGTTCCTCCGAAGAAGCTTGATCGCTTGAGATGATCTAAGATTGTAACTTACAAAAAGGATAGTTCGAGAGTTGCTATCAGTAAGTGCTCTCTTTGGAATTATCACATGGAGTATCTCTTGAGATGCATTAGCGAACCCTACTAGACAATTACTAAAGACAATTATACGATTACTCCAAATATTCCTTCAACTCCAAATGAGATAAAGGAAGTTGAATACAATATTAGGGATAAGGAAGCATTGTTGAGTTCTCTAACTAATTTTGAGATGACAAATGTTATGGAACTGAAGACTACTCATGAGATTTGTAATAAGTTGGAAACTTTGTATGAAGGTGACAACTATGTGAATATTGCCAAGTTGCAAAGCCTTAAGGGTAAATATGAGATGTTGAAGATGAGTAAAGATGAGAATATCACTTCCTTCATGCAAAAAGTGAAAGAACTTATGTGCAATATCAGATATGCTAGTGGAACATTGGAAGAATCAGAGATTGTTGCTAAATTGCTCAGATACTTACCTACAACACACAAACACAAAGTGTTACTATTGAGGAGATCCAAACTATGACTAATGTGACTAGGGATATGTTGATTGGTAATATTTCAACCTTTGAATTGAGTTTGGTGACTCCCTTCCTAAGAATAAATCTGCATTCAAGGCCAACATTTTTGAAAAGGGAAAGCAAGGATATAATCCAGGAGAAATTTCTTCAAAGAAGATATCCAGACATGAGAAAGTGATGAAGGAAATAGACGAAGAAGAGTGATAGCTTGAGGATCTTGAAGAACTTATTGCCAAGAGACTACCCAAAGGAGCCAGTAACTATGAAGGAAAATTGCTTCTTAAATGTTTTTCTTACAATTCGATAGGGGATTTTCCTTCAAGGTGTCCAGAAAGAGTTCTTAAGCCAATACCTAACAAACCTAGATTTCAAAAGAGATTTTATTACACTACTAATGAAGGTGTGTTAGATGATGAATCGAATAAAGCTGGCTCAAGTGATAATATATGGGTGTTTATTAATATCAAGGAAGGTGATCCAAAACCTACTGATTCTGCTAGTTGCATGAATGTGGAAAGAGATTTGATTGCACAAGTTGAAGAGAAAGAAAAATGGTTGATTGATAGTGGATGTTGTCATCATAAGATAGGTGATAAGAGTAATTTTGAGATATGAAAAAGTATGAAGGTGGAATTGTAAGGTTTGGTGATGATAAATCTAGAATAATCTATGGTAGAGGTTCCATTTCTCTTGATGGTAAGAACAATACTGATTATGTATATGTGGAAAATCTAAACCATAATATTTTGAGTGTTGGACAAATGGTTGACAAGGTATATGATCTCCAATTCAATAGTGGAAAGTGTAGAATCTTGAGTATCTCTTGAATTGAGATTGAATTAGGTACAAAGACTAAAGATAATATCTTTCACTGAAATGTTGGTGGTAAAAGTTGTTTGATTGCTCAAATTGATGAAAGTTGGTTATAGCATAGAACGATGTGTCATGTGATTTTTGTTAAAATTATCAAGATAAGTTCTACTTAGGTAGTGAGAGATATTCTTAAGTTGATGAAACCTACTAATCCTATATGCAAGGAATGTCAGTTAGGGAAACAAACTAGAATTACTTTCAAGAGTAAAAAGTATTATTCAAATGGATTATTGGATCTTGTGCATACTGATTTGTGTGATCCTTCTAGAGTTAAAATCTTGCAAGGAGACATATATTTCATGTTGCCGAATGATGACTATTTTAGAATGATATGGGCTACTTTCTTGAGGTAGAAATCTGAAGATCTAGATAAGTTCAAGATTTTCAAAGATTTGGTTGAGACAAAATAGGTTTGAAGTTGAAGAGTTTGAAATTTGGCGAGGTGGTAAATTCACTTCCGATGAGTTAAACATATTTTATGAAGAGAAGGGTAAAGAGATAGTTGTCTACTCCTAAAACACCTCAGCAGAATGGAGTTGTAGAGAGGAAGAATAAAATCATTCAAGAAGTTACTAGAACCATGATGTTGGAAGGAAATGTTATGCATATCTACTAGAGAGAAGTTGTCAGTACTGTTGTTTACACTCTTAACTAGGTGCATATCAAAGGTGATATCGGTAAGACTCTTTATGAACTATGGTTTGGTCATGCTCCTAATATTAAATTTTTAGATTTTTTGGAAGTAAATATTATATCAAAAGGTATGAAGATCTAGGGAGGTTTGATGCTAGATGTGATGAAGGAATATTTCTTGGTTATTCTACTAAAAGCAAGGCCTAACAGTGCTATCATAAGAAATTGAGAAAAATAGTTGAGAGTGCAAATGTCAGGGTTGATGAAGGTAAGGAAAGATAGTACAAATCCTATGGATGTGATTTAGATAATTAGAATGATAGTTTATATAAAGGGAAGCAAGTTCAAACTCAGAACCAAGTGCAGATCATTGCGAAAGAAGGAACAAGTGTAGCTCTTGAAGAAATAACACAAGAAGCTAAATTCAAGAAAATCTTCAAACTCCCAAGTATGTAAGGTTGAATAATTCTAAAAAATCAAATCATAGGCGATATAAATAAAGGTTTTCAAACAAAAAGAAGAGTTGTTGAAGATCAAGTTGAATATTGTTTGATTTCAAATATTGAACCTGAGGATGTGAATGAAGCATGTAAAGATGAACATTGGGTAAAAGCAATGGAAGAATAATTGAATCAAATTGAAATGAATAGTGATACAGAGCCCCAAGGAACAAAAGCTTTTCACACAAACTCACTCTAAAAGACCCCCAATTATGGTCTCAACATTCTTGTCTACAACATGCCAGGAAAATCCTATCAACAACCTACCAAGGCAATTCTATACTCCCCATTGTTCAATGGACCCTCTTTTGATCCCTAAAGAACTCATTGAGATACAACTTCTTACATCAAGTCTCTACTTGACATCAACTCTCCTATAGTCACATATGACCAACTCAGATTATAACACATCCACCATTACAGAGGAGGTATGGACCCTATAGAACCTCTGTTCCAACCCTAGAGACACTGACCACAACCAAGTCAACACCCTTTTGTTTGTACAGGTTCAATCAAGGTGACTTGCCCTATACCAGACACCTATTTCTTGTAGCCTTGGTTTGAGCCTTCAAAGGGGAAAACTTTGAAATTATCCTAATGAAACACCAGACTCTTGACACTTTTAGATGTCCCCTTTGGTAACACAAAACACTTCCAAAACTCAGACCCAAACTCTTGCATTGACCGAGTTAAACATTGCTGCAACATGAGGCCTAATAGGGCTTTTAGGTCACTTTCACAAAGCAGCCACACACCAAAGACTTCATACAATGAGACCAATGAATGGAAAAGGTTTGCACACATCCCAAAACACCAAATCAACTATTATATAGGGCCCACCACTCCTGTTCTTACCTCTGCACATTTTTTAATAGTCAAACCAGTTAGTCACATGAGGATGCCTAGCCTGGGGATTGATCCCAAAATTCACCAATTCAACGGCCCACTCAAAAACCCTAAAAAAATTAAGGTAAATTTTCTCCCCTACCATTACCTATATTTTGAGCCAATTTGTCTAGAGGAATGTGGGGTTAAGAATGCATTTCCTCTAAAGCCCTGGTTTTGGAGGGTTTTCAGACCACCTTTCACAAAAATGCAAATATCTCCCTTATTTCTTAGTCTTTTCCTAGAAAATCAAAGCCAAATGAACATTACATAGAGGGATATTCACATAAATGACTTATCCTATACATGGAGTCCATACAATGACTATATAAGGCACCGTTATAGCGAATTTGTGTAAATTTCTTAGTGTTTATTGAATTTGATCGTTATTTTACATCCTTGAAGCTTCATCAAAACTTCATCAATCCTTCCTTCTCAATCTCCAATTCCTTAAGAAAGGTCTCTCCGACCTCCTCAACCAACTCTAGCTTAAATTTGAACTAAGTAGCCATTGGAGGGAGATTAGTTACAAGTTGACAACTAAACTTGTCAACCAAACTTGACAACTTTGCATAAAACTTGACAATCTATGAAATTTGTCTATGTAACCTATTAGGATACACCATAAACCTTAAAAATAGGCTACATAGGAGCCAAAATATAATTCTTTCCTCATTTAGGAATTTTGGATGTCATTTGGCCATGGTTGACAATATAGGTCCTAAGAAGTTCACACTACAAAATGGAATCAAAGCCTTAGATGTAATCAAAACAAAATGAATGGTATTGAAATACCTTATTAGAACTCAAAAAATTAAAGGAACCTATAGAAACCTCTAATATCCTTCATTTCTCAAATGGTCTTTAGAGTCTACAAGCTACTGCTATACCATACTCCCAAGGGAAATAGAAAACTCAAGTCTCTTGAGGAATGAGGTCTGCAACAAAATGCCCATGCTTTTTAATGTCATCTTCTATCATCCACATGAAATATTCATCAGATATTTGGTGTAGAGGAACTTAGCAAATTTGGGTAACTTTGTTTCCAGGATGTTGGAATCATATTTTTACTTTTTTAATAAGGCCAAGAGGCCATTGAGTGTGTGCTCAAATGACTGTAAGGGCCCTAAGAGTCTTTGTTTGGCAAATGTTGGCATGTCAACTCTTAAGGGTGCCAGGTAAAACACTTAATAAGATAAGTTGTTATTGTGTTAATGTAGGTTGGTTGATGTGATTTTGAAGTTATTGAGGTCATAGGAATCAATTAAAAGTTACCAAGTTTGGGTTTGACCAAAGTTTCTCACATATGCAACAAATTGCAAAAGTTGCAAAAGTTGCTCATAGAAACTTTGCAACATTTTCATACACCAACAAATAGTTGGTTGACATAGTCGGTTGTGAGAATATGTAACTACTCAAATTATAGTATAAGGTTTGGAAAGACCAATGATAATTGGTTGTTAAAGAAGTGAAGCAAAAAGACAAGTTTGGTTTCCCATTTGGTGTGTTCTTTTGAGTTTTTGTTGTTCTTTGCAAGTTTGTATGGCCTGTACGGATTGAGAATCCTTAAAAAAGGACATGGATTGTTAGACTAGTGTCTTACCTTCATTTTTTTTATTTGGAGTCTTGAAATGTTGTAGTTTCTGAATAATCTTCATTTTGTTGCAAGTGGGTTCAAATGTTCTAAAAACCAGGGTTTTGAGAGAAAAATTGCTCCAATCTAACGATCCATGGTGGATGTTCTCTTTGAAACCTTGTGGAATGTTAGATTGATATTTATAATATGTTTACTATTTGGTTTTGAGTCAAGGGAAGCTAAACCAAATATTTGCCACCATACCCTAGGCTTGGCACATTGAATTGGCAAGCATTAGGAATCATGGATAACAGGGCCTAATTGGGTGAATCCAGTGGGTGGAGGTGAAGTATAACTGGAATAGAATACCATATGGAAACAGAGACCCAAAAAATATCATCCATTCACTCAAGAAAATAGACTGGTGAAGGTGTTTTGACCAGTCCCTACTTTTTAGGCCTAGAAAGGGGCAACTATGCCTAATTAGCTCGATAAGGGTTAGATATGTTAAAGAAAAAACCCACCTCTGGTTTTGATAAATTATAAGTAAACCCCAAAAGGGTGTCCAGAATGTAAAAGAGTTCATAGGGTTGTTAATGAAGTTTAGCATATAAATGTAGAATACCTCGCTGATAGGGCTACTAGAATTAGGTCTCCTATTAGGCCTAAAAGTGTAGTTTGTTTGTAAAAATTGGAACTGGTAAATGTAAAACCTCTTGAGGAAGGAATAGGGTTGGGAATCCTTCCAAAACCATCAATCCTTATGTATGTAGTGTAGGGAATGAAGATCATGTGGTAGAGGGGTTGAACTCTTAGGTTGAGTGTGAAAGGGAGTGGGAAAACAAGGTCTCCTAACCAAGAAAATGGAACTCACAAAACAATAAGTGCTTATCCTAGCCTAAGGACCTTGCGAAGATTAGAGAGGGTAATTATTGCAGACCCTTGGAGGGTGTGAGGTGTAGAATCATTGGATGGTTCTTGTGTAGCTCAGAGGAGATACTTAGACAAGGTAGCACAAATAGGTGAAGAGTCAACTCACTCTACATTAGATTGGTATCAAAGCTAATTGATTGAACAAAGTAGTGTATGTTAGACCCAAAGGTAGAGTCAGAAGCCAACAACATGCCACCAAAGGAAATGAGCCAAGAGGGCATTAGGAAGTTGGTCCAAGACATTCTTAGTGAAGCCCGAGAGTAAGAAACCAAGAAAGGTAAGGGCAAAATCACTTAATGGGGTGATGAAACTGATGATGAAGATGCATATGTGATAGAAGTCATAATACAAAAGAAGGAGTTGGACAAAGATCAACAGATCTTCTTGGATTCCCTCAGGTCACTCAAGAAAGACAACATAGAAGGTTTACCTATCTACAATGGAAGCCTAAATGGAGAACAGTTATTGGATTGGATAGAAGCCTTGAGGAATCATTTTCAATACAAGGAAGTTGTAGAAGAAAAGAGGGTCAATTTGGCCAAGTCAAGATTGAAGAGATCAACCCTAGTGTGGTGGAACATGATGCAAGAGGAAAGAGAACAAACTAGGAGGAAGAAGATCACCTCTTGGGAGAGAATGAAGATCAGGATTAAAACTCAATTCCTACCTATAGATTATGAGGTGTAGATGCACAAGAAGTTACAGAATTTGAAACAAACAGAAATGGATGCGAGTACCTATATAGAGGAGTTCAACAAAATTATCCTAAGAGCTAGGAAGCAAGAGGAAGAAGTGGAGAAGGTTTCAAGGTACATAAATGGCCTTTAAAAAAACATTCAAGATGAGATCAACATCATAGCACCTAACACGGTCCATAAATGCTTTCAGTTAGCCTTGAGAGAAGAAGATAAAATCAAAAGGAAAGGTGAGAATAATCAAAGGGGGAGAGGTGGAAAAGGTTACAGAGAAAGAGGTACCTTTGGAAGGGGATATAACCTCAACAAGAATGATGAAGGCAATCACTCAGAGAACGGTGGTGATAATCCTAACAAAGGAAGACAGTTTAGAGGAAACTCTAGAGGGAGAAATAGCTATAGAGACATATTTGGCAATTCGGGCAGAGGAACCACAGTCTTCACTGGCAAATGCTACCATTGTCATCAAGTGGGGCATACCATGAGTCGGTGTCCTGAAAAGACTTCAAGATCTCACATGGGAGATAGGAGAACTCAGTTGGTGCAAGAAGAAGATTGTCAAAGTGTTACCTCACTAATTAACAAGGAAAGACCAATCCTAGATTGAGAGAACCTGATGCTAAGAAGGACCTTGTTGAAGGTACCATAGTCCAAAGAATCTACACAAAGGAAGACAGTTTTTGAAACCACTTGCCAATCTCATGGTAAGATTTGTAAAGTTATAGTAGATTCAAGGTCTACTGAGAACATTGTAGCAGTTGAGATGGTAGACAAACTAAAATTGAAAAGGTTAACACATACCACCCCATATAAGGTATCTTTTGTTGGGATACATTTTACCCATATTATCTTTTGTTGAGATAGTAGATTACAAGGATAGTGTGTTATGTGACATATTACCCATATATGCATGTCACCTATTGTTGGGATACCCTTAACAGTATGATGTCAAAGCCATACATGATGGGGAGAAGAATTCCTAAGTTATCACCAAGGAGGGTAGAAAGTTTCCAATGGATCCCTTGGCCATACATGATGGGGAGAAGAATTCCTAGGTTATCACCAAGGAGGGTAGAAAGTTTCAAATGGATCCCTTGATTGATCAGGGTGAAGAAAGACATGTTGGATCAAGTGTTATGTTGCTCAGTGGGAAATATTTATTGAAGTTGTTGAAGCATGAAGGGAACTAAGTATGTGCTCTCATAGTGAAACCCAAAGAAGAGGCAAAGGCTGAAACCAAACTGGTGACACCTCAAGAGGTGTAGACATTGCTAGACTAGTACAAAGACATAGTTGTAAATGAGAGACCATATGTTGTAACCCCTATGAGAGAGGTTAACCATCAGATAGACCTCATACCTAGTTTAACTTTTCCAAACAAAGATTCTTACAAATGACACCTACTCAAAATGAGGAAATAGCAAATAAAGTGCAGGAATTGATAGATAAGGGGTTGATAAAGAAGAGTTTAAGTCCATGTGCAGTGACCACTATTTTGGAACCTAAGAAAGATGGAAAGTGGAGGATGTGCACTAATTCAAGGGCCATAAAAAAAATCAAAATTAGATACTGGTTCCCAATGCCAAGGATTGAGAATCTAATGGACTACCTAGGTGAGGCTTGCTACTTTTCTAAGGTGGATTTGAAATCAGGTTATCATCAAATTAGGATCAGACCTGATGATGATTGGAAGACAACCTTTAATACAAATGAAGGTCTCTATGAATGGTTGGTGATGCCCTTTGGGCTCACAAATGTACCTAGCACCTTCATGAGACTCATGAATGAGGTTCATGTAGAGTTCATTGGTAAGTTTGTCATTGTTTATATTGATAACATTCTGATTTTTAGCAGGTTAGAGGAGGAGCATATCAAACAATTGAATCAATTTTTGAGGAAGCTACATCAAGAAAAGTTGATGATCAACTTGAACAAATGTGAGTTTTTTTAAAATGAATTGGTGTATCTTGGTTTTGTAGTTTCTCAAGGTTGTTTAAAAATGGAACCTCAAAAGTGGAAGCAATAGTGAATTGGCCTCCTCCTAAGTCAATAGGAGATGTAAGAAGTTTCCATGGTTTGGCTTCTTTTTATAGGAAATTCATTAAAGGTTTTAGCCATGTGTGTGCACCTATCTTGAACACCATCAAAGGTGGGATAAAATGTCAGTTTAAGTGGACTAGTGTAGAAGACAAGGGGTTTGATTTGATAAAACAAAAGGTAGAAAAACTCCCTTATCTTAGGCTCCCTGATTTCAATCATCTCTTCACTGTGGAGTGTGATGCTAGCAAGTTAGCTATAGGGGCCGTTTTGAGCCAAGAAGGTCATTCGGTTGCATTTTTCTATGAGAAACTCAATGAAGCAAAACAAAAGTATTCTACCTATGATCTATAGTTATATGTCATGGTGCAAGCACTCAAGAAGTGGTGGCATTATTTGTTACCTAAAGAGTTCATCGTCTACACTAATAATCGTGCACTTAGTTTTTTGAATGGGAAGGAGAAATTGAATCAAAGACACCACAAGTGGGTTGAGTATTTGTAGGCCTACACCTTTTCCATCAAGCACAAGAAAGGAGTCACCAATAAGATAGTAGATGCCTTAAGTAGAAGGGTTCTACCCATCCAAGAAGTGCAACTACAAAGTGTGGGGTTAGATGACCGCAAAGACCTCTACCAAGGTGAAAAAGATTTTGGTGAAGCATATGATGTTTGCTCAAAGGTTTCTAATGCTTTTCATGTTGCCTATTCTAATTTTATGTTGTAGGAAGGATTATTGTTTAAGGGACACCTACTTTGCATACCACCATGCTCTATGAGAAACAATGTCATCAAGGAGAAGCATCAAGGCAGTCTAATTGGACATTTTTGTCTTGACAAGACCTTAGAGCAGGTTGGAATATTATACCACTAGCCTAAACTACAGTCAGATGTTAGAACATTTAAGGAGAAATGTGTTATTTGTTAGAGGGCTAAGGGTACCTACAACAATGCAGGTTTATATCAGCCTCTAGCCATACCAACAAGGCCATGGGAGTGTGTGAGTATGGACTTTGTCCTTGGTTTACCTAGAACTCCAAGAGGATATGAGAGTGTCTCTGTCATAGTGGATAGATTCAGCAAGATGAAACACTTTATGCCTTGAATATGCATTAATGATGCCTCCTACATAGTAGGGTTGTTTTTCAAAGAGATTGTAAGGATCCATGGTTTTCCTCTTAGCATTGTAAGTGATAGAGATACAAAATTTGTGAGCCACTTTTGGTGAAACTTATGGAAGAAGCTTGGTACTAATCTTTCTTTTTCATCTGCATACCATTTACAATTTGATGGTCAAACTAAATTAGTGAATAGGTCCTTGGGTAATTTACTAAGATGTCTCACCAAACAACATAGTCAAGTTTGGGATCTAGTATTGGGACAAGCAGAGTATGTCGACAATGACTTTGTCAGTAGGAGCACAGGCCGGAGTCCATTTAAGATTGTATATGGATTTCACCCAAGGGCTTAGAACTCAGATATCTTAGTTCCATGGACCATAGGAGTGACCAAGGTGAAAACTTTTCAAATAATATAAAGGAGATCCATGAACAAGTCAAGAAAACATTGCAGAAGAACAATGAGAAATACAAGATACAAGCAAACAAAACAAGAAGAAAAATACATTACAAGGTATGTGATCTATTTATGGCCTACCTGAGAAAGGAGAGACTCCCTAAGGGGAAGCCTAGAAAATATGCATGAAGAAGATTAGACCTCTTAAGTTTGTGCATAAGTATGGCACTAATGCCTATGAGGTGGAACTACCACCAAACTTGGGTATATCACCAATCTTTAATGTATGTGATTTGTTCCAGTATAAGGGAACTCAGTCAGCTAAAAACCAAGAAGAGTCTACTACTAGTGAAGATGTAGATTAGATACAAGACCTCCCTCCAAGCCAACCAGTGTCATTGGATTGCATTCTAGATTCCAAGATTGTTAAAAGGAATAGGAAAGGAGTCTATAAAGACCACCTAGTCAAATGGATAGGTCTCCCTAAATCTAAAGCTACATGGATGTCTAAAGGAGATATACTTCAACATGGAATGACTGTTCGAGCCCTATTCACTCAAGGGACTTGAGTTCTTCCTACCTCGGGAGTATGGTGCAGGGGCACTTAGAAAATTTTGGTAACTTTGTTTCTAGGATGTTGGAATCATGTTTTTAGTTTTTTAATAAGGCCAAGAGGCCTTTGAGTGTGTTCTCAAATGATTTTAAGGGCCCTAAGAGTATTTGTTTGGCCAATGTTGGCATGTGAGCTCTTAAGGGTGCCAGGTAGAGCACTTAATAGGATAAGTTGTTTTTGGGTTAATGTAGGTTGGTTGATGTGATTTTGGAGTTGTTGAAGTCATAGGAGTCAATTGAAAGTGACCCAAGTTTGGGTTTGAGAAAAGTTGCTCACCTATGCAACAAATTGCAAAAGTTGCAAAAGTTGCTCATAGCATCTTTGCAACATTTTCATACACCAATAGCTAGTTGGTTGAAACAATCGGTTGTGAGAATATGTAAATAATCTAAGGCCGGTATAAGGTTTGTAAAGACCGATGATAATCGATTGTTGAAGAATTGAAGCAAATAGAAAAGTTTTGTTTTCCCATTTGTTGTGTTCTTCCAAGTTTTTGTTGTTCTTTTCAAGTTTGTACAACCTGTACGGATTCAAAATCCCAAAAAAGGGACATGGATTGTTATATTGGTGTCTTACCTTCATTTGTTTTTTGATTTGGATTCTTCAAGTGTTGTAGTTTGTGAATAATCTTCATTTTGTTGCATACGGGTTCAAAGGTCCTAAAAACCAGGGTTTTGAGAGAAAAATGGATCCAACCTAACTTTTGATGGTGGATATCCCCTCTGAAACCTTTTGGAATTTTACGTTTCTATGTATACTATGTTTTCTTCTTTTTTTTGAGTCAGGGGAAGCTAAAACAAATATTTGGCAAGCATTGGGAATGATAGATAACAAACCTTAATTGGGTGAATCCGGTGGGTGGAGGTGAAGTATGATTGGAATGGAATACCATATGGAAAAAGAGACCCAAAATGTCATCCACTCACTTAGGAAAATGAATCGGTGAAGGGAACTCAATGAGACCCAAAATGTGTGTGATTTGTTTTAGTATAAGGGAACTCAATCAGCTACAAACCAAGAAGAGTCTACTGCTAGTGAAGATGTAGATTAGATACAAGACCTCCCTCCAAGACAACCAGTGACATTGGATTGCATTCTAGATTCCAAGATTGTTAAAAGGAATAGGAAAGGAGTCTATAAAGACTACCTGGTCAAATGGATAGGTCTCCCTGAATCTAAAGCTACATGGATGTCTGAAGGAGATATACTTCAACATGGAAAGACTGTTCGAGCCCTATTCACTCAAGGGACTTGAGTTCTTCCTACCCCGGGAGTATGGTGCAGGGGCACTTAGAAAATTTTGGTAACTTTGTTTCTAGGATGTTGGAATCATGTTTTTAGTTTTATAATAAGGCCAAGAGGCCTTTGAGTGTGTTCTCAAATGATTTTAAGGGCCTTAAGAGTCTTTGTTTGGCCAATGTTGGCATGTGAGCTCTTAAGGGTGCCAAGTAGAGCACTTAATAGGATAAGTTGTTTTTGGGTTAATGTAGGTTGGTTGATGTGATTTTGGAGTTGTTGAAGTCATAGGAGTCAATTGAAAGTGACCCAAGTTTGGGTTTGAGAAAAGTTGCCCACCTATGCAACAAATTGCAAAAGTTGCAAAAGTTGCTCATAGCATCTTTGCAACATTTTCATACAGCAATAGCTAGTTGGTTGAAACAATCGGTTGTGAGAATATGTAAATAATCGAAGGCCGATATAAGGTTTGTAAAGACCGATGATAATTAGTTGTTGAAGAATTGAAGCAAATAGAAAAGTTTTGGTTTCCCATTTGTTGTGTTCTTCCAAGTTTTTGTTGTTCTTTGCAAGTTTGTACGACCTGTATGGATTTAAAATCCCCAAAAAGGGACATGGATTGTTATACTGGTGTCTTACCTTCATTTGTTTTTTGATTTGGAGTCTTCAAGTGTTGTAGTTTGTGAATAATCTTCATTTTGTTGTAGACGGGTTCAAAGGTCCTAAAAACTAGGGTTTTGATAGAAAAATGGCTCCAACCTAATGTTTGATGGTGGATATCCTCTCTAAAACCTTGTGGAATGTTAGGTTTCTATGTATACTATGTTTTCTTCTTCTTTTTGAGTCAGGGGAAGCTAAAACAAATATTTGGCAAGCATTAGGAATCATAGATAACAAACCCTAATTGGGTGAATCCGGTGAGTGGAGGTGAAGTATGATTGGAATGGAATACCATATGGAAAAAGAGACCCAAAATATCATCCACTCACTTAGGAAAATGAATAGGTAAATGATTTTTTACAAATCCCTACTTTTTACACCTAAAAAGGGGCAGTTGTGCCTAATTAGCCCGATAAGGGTTAGATATGTTAATGACAAAACCCACCTATGGTTTTGAGATATTATATGTAAACCCAACAAGGGTGTTTGGAATATAAAAGAGTTAATAGGGTTGTTAATGAATTTTAGCATATAAATGCAGAATACCCCGTTGATAGGGCTACTAGAATTAGGTCTCCTATTAGGCCTAAAAGTGTAATTTGTTTGTAAAACTTGGAACTGGTAAATGTCAAAACTCTTGAAGAAGGAATAGGGTTGGGAGTCCTTCCAAAACCATCCATCCTTATTTCTATAGTGTGGGGAATGAATAGTTTGTGGTAGAGGGGTTGAACTCTTAGGTTGAGTGTGAAAGGGAGTGGGAAAATAAGGTCTCCTAACCAAGAAAAGGAACTCACAAAATAATGAGTGCATATCCTAGCCTAAGGACCTTGGGAAGGTCAAAGATGGTAAGTCTTGTAGACCCTTGGAGGGTGTGAGGTGTAGAATCATTGGATGGTTCTTGTGTAGCTTGGAGGAGATACCTAGACAAGGTAGCACAAATAGGTGAACAAAACTCACTCTGCATCAGTATTCCACTCCACTTGACAAGGTAATCCTTATAAGTCTTATTTATAGTCTTCTTGACCACCTTTGTATCCATGATGCTCTCCAACTTTAAGGGTTGGCTAGTTGGTAGATCCTTGACCCAACCTTCGTCTCCATCTGATGGGAAACCTGCATCTAAACTTGCAACATCACCTTTGTAAGGAAAAAAATCTAAAACATTGAAAATGGAAGATATTCCTAAGCCTTGAGGAAATTCAATCTCATAGGTATTAGAGCCAAATTTAATGCACAATCCAACAAGGACCGATCTTCTTCATGAGTAACTTTGTTAGCTGCCCCTTTGGAAGTCTCTCTTTCTTCAAGTGTGCTATCACCAAGTCTCCCACCTTATACTACACATCTCTCTTCCTCTCATTTTCTTTCTCATTTTTATTTTTTAGTGTTCTTGTGTAGTGTTTCTCTCACCTTCTCATGGATGCCTTTCATGGCCAATGCAAAATCCTCTCCTTGAGCACTTCTTCTCTCCAATCCCTGTAGATCCCTATATTCAATAATAACCCCTAGATGAATCCCATAGACCACATCAAAAGGACTTATTCATTTGCTTCTACTGACAGTATCATTATAAGAAAATTCATCTTGAGGGATGATCATATCCCAAGCTTCTCCATGCTACTTTGTGAGACATCTAAGAAAATTCCCCAATGACCTATTCGCTAGCTCAATTTGGCGATCAGTCTGAGGGTGATAGGCTAATGTGAAGGACAATTGAGTGCCCAACGTCTTCTACAATGTACGCCAAAAGTGTCCCACAAACTTAGAGTCCCTGTTAGTCACAATGTTGAGAGGCAAACCATGGATTGTAACAATTTCTTTGAAGAATAAGCCAAAACTATGGGAAGCATCATTAGTACATTTACATGGAAAAAATTGAGTCATCTTAATAAATCTATCAACCACAACAAAAATGCTATTAAAGGCTCTTTGAGTCCTAGGAAGACCCAAAACAAAATCCATGTTGATACTCTCCCATGGACTATTAGGAATAGGGAGTGGTTGATATAAACCTGCATTTGATGATGTTCCCTTAGCCCTTTGGCATATGTTGCAACTTTCAACAAACTTCTTGACATTTGATTGCAACTTTGGCCAAAAATAGAAACTTTTCACTTGTTCTAGTGTTTTATCAAGCCCAAAGTGCCCTCCCAGACTACCACAATGTTTCTCCTTGATAATGTTCTCCCTCATGGGGCATCTAGGGATACACAACTAAATCCCTTTGAACACCAACCCCTATTGTAACAAAAAATTAGAAAAATCAGAATGATAAGAATCTAAAAATTGAGTGCAAACCTCATATATCTTATTGAAATCTTCATCATCCTTGTACATTTTCTTAAGGGAATCAATCCACACACTTTACAAATGGATTTCTTGCACCATGCACACCCTCCTACTCAGTGCATTTTTTGCTTTATTAGCAATCCCCTTCTTGTGTTTGATGATAAATGTGTAGGCTTGAAGATGTTCAACCCACTTCATATGCTTGTGACTAAGCTTTCCCTATCCATTCAAAAAACTGAGAGCATGGTTGTCAGTATAAACAATGAATTCCTTAGGTAAAAGGTAATGCATCCATTTCTTCAAGGTGTGTACCATTTCATACAACGCCAAATCATATGTATAATACTTCCTTTTAGCATCATTGAGTTTCTCACTAAAGAAAGCCATCAGTCTGCCCTCTTGACTCAAGACAAATCCTATGGCAAGATTACTAGGATCACACTCCACTATGAACAACTTGTTAAAATCAAGCAAAACAAGAATGAGTTGTTGTGCTACTCTCTTTTTTAGATATTCAAAAGATTAATTTTCTTCATTTGACTAAGAAAACATACACTTTTGACCTCCCTTGATTTTGTCTAGGATAGTTGCACATATATGATTGAAATTTTTGATGAACTTTCTGTAAAATGTTGCCAACCCATGGGAACTTCTCACATCACCTATTACTGTAGGTGTTGGCCATGACAAGATAACCACCACCTTTGTTGGATCCATCTTCAAATATCCCTTGGAGATTACAAAACCAAGGTAGATAAGCTCCTCCTTCATGAAGTCACTCTTCTCTATGTTGATCATCAAATTTTCATCATACAACTTCTTCAAAACCAAGTTCAAGTGATCCAAATTCTCCTCCTTTTTCCTACTAAATAGAAAAATATCATCAAGATAAATAATAATAAATTTACCAATGAAAAGATATTGAATGTCAGAGAGTTTGAGAGTGCTAAGCTGATCTGAACAAAGCTTGAAACTCTTTATGAAGGTCACCAAGCTATGAAAATTGCAAAAATTGAAGGTTTTTGAGTAAGATATGAAACTTTTAAGATGGAAGAAGATGAGAAAATAGGTTCTTTAATGGATAGAGTCAATGAGATTGTCATGGGTATCAAATGTTGTGGTGGATCGGTTAGTGAGGATGAGATAGTGTCAAAAGTTCTGAGAGTTCTACCTCCAACGTATAAGGTGAAAGCTATTTTTATCAATGAACTCCGGACAATGTCAAGCACCCCTATGACTAGAGATACATTACTTGGTAAATTGACTATTTTTGAACTTAAAGATCTTGGAGATCAGACTGTTGCTAAAACTGAGATTGCATTTAAAGTATCTGCCTCCAATAAGAAGAAGATAGATTGGGAGGAGATGTATGCTAAGGATATGGAGAAAATTGAGAGAGAAGAAAGAGAACTTGAAGAGCTAGAAGCCCTGATTACTAGAAGAATTCCTAAATGACTAGTTGGAAGAAAGTATGAAGGAAAAGCCTTTTAAATGTTTATCATGCAATAAGATTGGTCATTTTGCTTCTAGATTCCCTGAAAGAGCTACTAGGAATCATGAAAGATTTGTGAAGATTTATAAGCCTAGTCTTGAATATCAGAGAAGTCCTAGATTCAGAAGGATTAAGGATAAATCATGTTATTATGTTGGTGATGATGATTTTGGTATTTCTCACAATGATGATGATGAAACTGTGAGTGGATCCAGTAATGGATCCTCATTCGACAAAGATTGGGTCCTTATTGCTATTAAAGATGATTCTCTAGAATCTGTCATTGAAGTAACTCATACTGAAGAAAATTCTTTAGCTGCAAAAAATTAAGAGAAGGATGTATGGGTCATAGACAATGGATGCTCACATCACATGACTAGTGGCAAGAGAAATTTTTTATCATTGCAAGAATTTGATGGTGGATTGGTCAGATTTGGAGACAACAAGGCATGTAGGATCAAAGGCAAAGGAACAATATCATTGGATGGTAGGACTAATACTAATAATGTTTATTATGTTGAATGCTTAAAGAATAATCTTTTAAGTGTAGGTCAAATGGTGGATAGAGGATTTCATTTGAAATTCAAGGATGGAAAATGTAAGATCATCAATAGATCTGGATTGAAGATTGCTTCTGGAACTCGGACCAATGGAAATATTTTTCATTTGAACTCCGATGAGAAGGCTTACCTGATTCCTCAGATTGATGAAAGTTGGTTATGGCATAATAGGACGTGTCATGTAAATTTTGATTGCATAGTGAAGATCAGTTCAATATCAGTTGTCAAAGATTTGCTCAAGATTGTTAAACCTCATAATCTAGTATGTAGAGAATGTCAAATGGGTAAGCAAGTTAGAACTTGTTTCAGAAGTATACATGATAAATCTAATGAAATTCTTGATCTTATTCATACTGATTTATGTGGACCGGCAAGGACTAAAATCTTTCAAGGTGGTAGATATTTTATGTTACTTATTGATGACTATTCTAGAATGATGTGGGTAGCATTTTTGAAAGAGAAATCTGAAGCTTTTGAGAAATTCAAAATCTTTAAAGCTATGGTTGAGACTGAGATAGGACTGAAGATAAAATGCTTGAGATCAAATCATGGCAGTGAGTTTACATCCAATGAGTTCAACAACTTTTGTGAAAGGAATGGTATTAGGAGACAACTTTCAACACCTAGGACTCCACAACAGAACGGAGTAGTGGAAAGGAAGAATAAAACAATATTGGATGCAACAAGGACAATGATGACAGAAGCTAGATTACTTGATATCTATTAGATGGAAGTTGTCATTACAACGGTATATACTTTCAACAAAGTACACATAAATGGCAATACCGGTAAGACTCCTTATGAATTATGGTTTGGTCATAGTCCTACTGTCAAATTTTTTAGAATCTTTGGAAGCAAATATTACATTAGAAGAGATGATGCATTAGGAAAGTTTGATCCTAGAAGTGATGAAGTAATATTTTGGGGTTATTATACTAAGAGAAAAGCATATAGATGTTATAACAAAAGATTGAATAGGATAATGGAAAGCATAAATGTCAAGGTGGGTGAGCATGACAATAATTAGATCAGTTCATTTGATTATGGAATGGAAGATGAATTTATCAAACCAGAACCAGTAATGCAAGAATCAGTTCAGAATAATGAACCAGTGACACCAGTAGCATTAGAAAATTCAACAGTGATAGATGAATGGCAAAATGTGTCAGCAAATCAAGAAAATTCAAAGACTCCCAGGTATGTAAAACTAAATCATTCTTAAGCTCAAATTATTGGAGATAAAAGGAAAGGTGTGATGACTAGGAGAAGGTTAGTTGCTAAAGAGGTATGTTTAATTTCTCAAATTGAACTGGAATCATTTATTGAATCAAGTAAGGATGAAAATTTGATAAAAGAAATGGAAGACGAATTGGATCAGATTGAAAAGAATAAGACATGGGAACTAACACCTAGACCTAAAGAAAAGAAAATTATTGAAATTAAATGGGTTTTCAGGAACAAATTGAATGAGGAAGGTCAAGTTGTAAGGAACAAGGCTAGATTGGTTTGCAAAGGTTATTCATGGGAAGAAGGAATTTATTATGGAGATACTTATGCCCAGTTTCTATAATTGAAGCGGTAAGAGTTTTTCTTGCTTATGATGCATACAAGAACTACAAAGTATATCAGATGGATGTTAAATGTGCATTTCTGAATGGAGATCTTGAAGAGGAAGTTTATATTGAGCAACCTGATGGATTTTCCTTATCAAAAGACAAGGACATGGTTTGTAGATTGAAGAAAGCTTTATATGGACTAAAACAAGCCCCTAGAGCATGGTATGCTAGATTGGATAAGTTTCTTTCAAAGCTTGGTTTCACTAAAGGTAATACTGATAGTAACTTATATTACAAAATTGAGCATGATGACATATTGATAATTGAATTCTTTGTGGATGATATCATTTTTGGAGGAGAAGAAGGTCTATGTATGAAATTTCCTAATGATTTGAAGAATGAATTTGAAATGTCTGTGATTGGTGAGATAAAAAATTTCTTAGGTTTCCAGATTAATCAGATTGATAAAGGTATTTTCATTTGTCAAAATAAGTATGTGAAGGAGTTAAGAAATTTGGATTTGAGAATTCTAAACCTGTTAGTACTCCTATGATAACCGGTTGCAAATTGTCAAAGGAAGATGAATCCCCTAAAGTTGATATAAGAAGATACAAATCAATGATAGGTGGTTTGTTATACCTAACTCAAACTATACTTGATATAATGAATTCTATTTGTATTGCTTCTCGATTTTAGGTATATCCTAGATAAACTCATGATATTGTTGTCAAAAGTATATTTAGATATTTGGTAGGTATAACAAACTTTGGGTTATGGTATCCAAAGAATGATGACTTCACATTATGTGCATATATAGATTCTGATTGGGTAGGAGATGTGGATGACTAAAAGAGCACTACTGACTGTGCATTCTTTCTTGAGAAGAAGTTGGTTTAATGGCTTAGTAAGAAACAATCATGTACTTCATTGTCTACAACTGAAACAGAATATGTTACAAGTGTTACCAACTATAATCAGATTTTATGGACGAAACAAATGTTAAAAGGTATAAGGGTAAGTTATGATGAGCCTATTGTTATTCACTATGGTAATACCATTTCTATTGTTATGTCAAAGAATCCGATATTTCATTCCAAATCAACACATTTCTATAACGTATAATTTCTTGAAGGAAAAGGTTGAAGCAAAGGAAGTCAGATTGGTTTATGTTCTTAGTAAGGAACATATTGTAGATATTATAACAAAACCATTTCCTAAAGATAATTTTGAATATCTCAGAGATCAGTTGGGGGTTACCAACCATCCAAAAGACACTTAGTGATGCATGAATGTATCAATATGGTAAGCTAATTAGATATTTTATTTGATCCGGATTGATGAATAATGGTGCTAATACTTAGGGGGAGAGTTAGATGTTTGGTTCAGTATTCTTGGTCTAGTATCTATCCTTTGTCATTGATGTCAAAGGGAGAGAGGTGGTATTCATGTGAAAATCAGTCATATCTTTGAGGGGGATTGTTGACATTCCTTGGCACTTGGATGTTTCTCACATTCAGTGTTGCCATCAATGTCGAAGGGGGAGATTGTTGACAATATGTTGGATTTGGTTAAGTGTAGTCATTGATGTCAACATTGCATCCCAGTTGGACACTATCTCAGTTAGTCTTGATGATCTTCTTGGTTTTTGGTTGTGATTCTGATCTAGTATGATCTGATCTATCTCTGGATTCAGTTTTGGATGCTTATTATGCTTGGTTACATAGTTTTTATATTCTGTTGGTTCATGATTTGGTGCTTTGTTTGTTATCACTTTTGGTATTTTCCTTTACTGGCTTGCTTCTAGCTATCCCGGTTAGCTTTACCAGTATGCATTATTCGGTGACTTGGTCAGTGGATTTTGGGCTTATGGAATCAATTTATTTCATGTTGAAGGTGTTTCCTAATCATATCTTGAGCTTTTGGTGACTTTACATTGGATGACATGTTGTTATAATGGTCCTATTTGGATCTGGTTAAACTTTCTGTTATTTCACTAAGGGTTTCTACCAGTTGGTGAAGCGTGTTGGATTTTGGTCTTAGCCGAATCTCAGATAGATATAATTATTTGCTTACTTGATTTAGGTCTATTCTATGTAATGTAAATCATAATATTGGTCTGGTGGTATCATGTGATGTAAGTTTTGTAATTATGGATATATGGGTTTAGGGTTTGGCCGACCTTGTCAATAAGGTTTATGATTTGTATTTATAGGTGACTTATTCATTTAATTTGGATATTGATGGGATAGATGGTTATGTCTATATTATCAGAGATATTATCAGAGGAAGGATTATGTGTGAATAAATTCATATCATTCAAGTAAAGGTTGGAAAGGTTTTTTATTGTAGAGCAGACATCAATGCTTAACCGGAACTATATCAAGCATTAGTAGATGCTACTTTCATAGTTCATTTCTTTTTGGATTTTAGTCCAATGTTTATGTAAGTCAGTATGACTTCCCTTTGTGATGATAAGTGCGCTCTAGGTTGTTGGCCTTTTTGCATGTGTAGACCCCATTGTAATTATTCATAATACTACTGCAGAGTATTCATCTGATTGTGGGTAGGGTTTCCCACCATGGTTTTTTCCTTTACCGGGACATCCACATCAAAATATTGGTGTTATGTGTGTTGTGCTTTCATGATATATCTTTCATTGTGTTGTGCTCTGGTATAAGGTTTATAATTGAATTAATTGTTGTACTTGTGAGCAAAATGATTCACCCCCCCTATCTCAGTTCACTGCCCATATCAAATCCTTCCAACATGTTGAACTTGATTCCATTCAAGTACCTAGCAACCTTCTCCTTTTCATCTTCACAATGCCCCGATCTCAAATTTAATTTGTGGAATTCCTCTATGTAGGAAGCCACATCCAAGTTCTTCTACTTCAAAGTTTGCATTATCTTGTATAGTTGCACTTCATAATCAGTAGGCATGAATAGGGCCTTGAGTTTGGACACCACAATGTCCTAGGAATGAATCATATTGTTTTCCTTCTTGACCCTTTCACCTTGAGTATAGTTCCACTAGGTTAAGCATGTACCCTTTAGTTTGGTCTTTGAAAATTTCACTTTCTTCTCCTCAACCACTTCCTTGTACTCAAAATAATTACTCAAGGAATCTTTCCAATCTACAAGTTCTTCAGCATTCATCTTCCCACTATAGGTAGGAATCTCCATCTTGGCTTTGGAAGAGTCTTTGCCTATTGTCTTTAGGGCTTTAATAAATGGTCTTTGATTAGTAGGTATCTTTGGCTCCTGCCTTTGGGGTTCTTGTTCTTAATCCTCTTGCTTCCCTTCTTCATCAATCTCCTAACTTGGCCCTTTTCCTTTCTTCATTACCTTTAGTTCAGCCTTGAGTGTCTCCTTGACCCCGGTCTTGATCATCTCTTTCATCTCTTGGAATTTCTTAGCCACCTTTGTGGAAATCCCCTTTGGAGGCATTATTCTAGACCCTTCTTGGCTCTTTTCTACTGACATACACCAAAAATTTTCCTCCCAATGATTAGACTTTCTCTAATACCAATATGATGCAGAGCCCTGAGGAACAAAGGCTTTTCACACAAAATAACTCTACAAGACCCCCAATTAAGGTCTCAACATTCCTGTCAACAACATGCTAGGAAAATCCTGTCAACATCTTGCCAAAGAACTACTACACTCCCCTTTGTTCAATGGAGCCCATTTTGATCCCTAAACAACTCATTGAGATACAACTTATCACATCAAGTATCTCCTTGACATCAACTCTCCTATAGTCACCTATGACCAACATGGATTATAACACATCCACCATTATAGAGAAAGTATGGACACTATAGAACCTCTTTCGCAACCTTAGAGACATTGATCACAACCAAGTCAACAACCTTTTGTTTGTACAAGTTCAATCAAGGTGAGTTACCCTCTACAAGACACCTATTCCTTGTAGCCTTGGTTTGAGCCTTCAAGGGAGAAATTTGAAATTTTCTTAATGAAACCCAAGAATATTAATAATTTTATATGTCTCCTTTGGTGACACAAAACACTTCCAAAAATCAGACCCCAACTCTTGCATTGACTGGGTCAAACACTGTTGTTACAAAAAGCCTAATAGGGCTTTTAGGTCACTTTTACAAAGAAACCACACACCAAAGACTTGATCCAATGACACCAATGAATGGGAAAGGTCTGTACACATCCCAAAACACCAAATCCACTATTATATAGGGATCACTACTCCTAGTCTTACCTCTGCATAATTTTTAATAGTCAAAACTAGCTAGTCACTTGAGGATGCCTAGCCTAGGGCTTAATCCAGAAATTCACCAGTTCAATGGCCCACTCAGAAACTTTGAAAATATTAAATTACATTGTCTCCCCTACCATTCCCCATATTTTGATCCAATTTAGCCAGAGGAATGTGGGGTTAACAAGGCATTTCCTATGAAACCCAGGTTTTGGAGGGTTTTCAGACCACCTTTCACAAAAATGCAGATATCTCACTTATTTCCTAGTCTTTTCTTGCCAAATCAAAGACAAATGAATATAAACATAGAGGTCTATTCAAATCAATGACTTATACTACACATGGAGTTCGTACAATGAATGTACAAGGCACTGTTATAGTGAATTTGTGTAAATTTCTAATTGTTTATTGAATTTGATCATTGTTTTACATCCAAAGCCTCATCAGAAATTCATCAATCCTTTCTTCTCAACCTCCAAGGCCTTAAGAAATGTCTCTCCAACCTCCTCAACCGAACTTCAAACAAAGTAGCCATTGGAGGGAGATGAGTTAGAAGTTGACAACAAAAGTTGCCATCCAAACTTGACAACTTTGCACAAAACTTGACAATATATGGCATATGCCTATGTAACCTATTAGGAAACACCATAAACCTTAAAAATAGGCCATATAGGAGCCAAAATACAATTCTTGCCTCATTTAGGAATTTTGGATGTCATTTGACTGTGGTTGACCAAATAGGTCCTAAGAAGTTCACACTACAAAATGGCATCAAAGCCTTACATGGCTAATCAAAATAAAATTAATGGTCTTGAAAGACCTTATTAAAAATCAAAACATTCAAGCAACCTATAAAAACCTCTAAGAGCCTTCATTTCTCAAATGGTTTTCAAAGTCTACAAGGTGCTACTACACCAAATAACACATGGGATCTTGTTCCCAGAACTAAGGACACAAATGTAATTGGTACTAAATGGGTCTTTTGGAAAAAAATGAATGAGAAAGGTTATTTTGTTATAAAAAAAGAAAGACATGTTTGTAAATGATATTCACAACTGGGAGGAATTGATTTTGAAGAGACTTTTTGGTGCAGGAGCACCTAGTTGAGCAAAACTCTCCTTTTTGAGTAATTTATGATTTCATGTTTGTAATGTCTTGTGAAAGGGTTTTAATGTTGTTTTAGGTTGTCTTGTGTCTTTTCTAGTGGTTTTTATCTCATTTTGGGCTCAAGAGGTCAAGTTTTCCCTTTCAAGCTTTGAGTTGACAATTTTTGACATTTTTTGGCAAAAATGTGCAAAATTGCCTTAGAGTTCTCCAAATGATTTCCAAAGAATTGAAACATGTTTAATCAGTGGTTTTAAGCATTTCTAATGTATTTATATAGTTTGATGATGTGAGGTTGTCAAAAATGTCTTTCTGAGCAAGAAATGTTGTCATTTGGGCTTTGAAAAGTTGTCAAAGTTGTCATTTTTGGATTTTTCTAGGACAATGTAGTTGGAGAAGCCTCATATCCATACAGGGATTGATAACTAATTTGATGGACTATAAAAATACCTCCCTTTTCTTTGAAGAAGGTTGGTGATTGTAATGATTAAGAAAACTCAATAAAAAAGATGAAATTCTGGTTCTTTTCTATGGTTTTTCCTTCCTTGGAGTAACAGTCTGTACTGTAGCACTTGTGTCCATACTGTACCTTTTGGGAATTGTTCCTATTGATTATTTAATGCTCCCCAAGTGACCATTGTACTATTTTTTCTTTTGGAAGTTGGTGTAGTAAAATTCCTTCCATTTTGTGTGCTCACTGCCTTGTCAAGGGTTTGGAGTTGGAAAATGCCACAACTTGACTAATCAAGGTCTGGGATCCCAAAAAAAGGATTTATTCAAGTTGGTACGCATGTATATAGTGTACATATGCTTCATTTTGGTCCATAGTTGTGTATGGAAGAAGGATTTGAGTGAATGCTAGGCAAGTATTGATTACTCGGCTAGTAGCATGATCAAAACTCAAAATTTGCACCCAAAAGTAATTTGGAGTGAACAAATGTATGAGGTAGAGGTCTAAACATATGGCCAAGGGTTTTGAGAATCACCTTGGTTTGCTAGAGTAGCTTGTTCCTATTGAATATTCTCAATTTGTAAGCAAAATAGTGAGTTCACTGTTTTTGTAAATTGTGTTTGTCAAAATGCTCAAGGAATGCTTCAAAGCATAATCCAAGCCTTATAACTATGAAGGCTATGTAATAGGAAAGTTCATTAGTTTTTTTCAAACCTCATTGAGGTATATTTGTAGTTCAATCCCCTTGTTATGCAGGTCCAAAGAGGTGGCAGCTACTGACTGGTAAAAGGGCAACATTTTAACAATGACAGAGACATCCCACTTCTTTTCTCAGATGTTTGCCAAGTGTTTGGCATAATGATTGTATGGAAAAGGTAGGGGAAACATGTTGAATACATGTCAGAGGCCTTATGAAGATCTAGGCACTTTTAGAGGTGCACAAGAATGCAAACCTAGTGGTTACACCTCAAAACCCTCCAAAACCCTACTTTTAAGCCCAAATTTGTGGATAGTCACTAAACCTAGTTAATGGAGCCTAAAATCTGAAAAATATTTGAGAATAAACCTCTAAATCATCATTCAAGTCAATCTTGTGGGAGGTTTTAACCATTGTTGAGTAGAATAAGTAAAAAAGTGGCAATTACCCCTCCACGGGCTAGTAGCCCTTTTTGACTGTTTTTGTTCAAAAGTATGAGCCCAATTGCAAGGAGGATTTTGGGACTTATGGAACTTTACATGATCACTCTAAACTAGTGAAGGAAGTGTATTTGAGACCTTGGGAAATGTGTAATCTCATTTGGGGGTTTTTGACCTTTGATTGGTGAGTTGGGTAAGCTAAGAGCTATGAGCCTTAAACTAAGTTGGCTGTCAAATCTTGAGTAAAACCTTGTTGCCTCCACATGACCATGTTGGAATTTCCTAATGCACATTGAAAATGATAGGTTGAATGTCCAGTAAGTCAAGGGTTGGGAAATGTGTAGGTGGGTGAAGTGAGGAGTTGGAGTAAGTTGAGCAAGGGTGTGAGCTTTCACCAAGAATGGAGGCTGATGGTGGAGACTTGTAGAGAGACTTATCAATTGTAACTAATCTTGTTATTGTAAACATAAGGATAAAACATAAACAATAAGTTTTTGTTTCCTTTTGTGGCCTCTTGACCAAAATTGGCCTTTTGAGAAATCACCAAAGCAACCTCCCTATCATAGTGGTATCAGAGCCAACGAAAGATTCAGGAGAATAGGATCATTAGGAAAACATGGTGACTAATGCTGAGTTAGCCAAGAAGGTTGAAGACCAAGAAGAGGAAAATAGGGCAGTCAGGGAAAGATTGGATCAACTAGCAATGAAACTAGCTGAAGTAGAAGTCAAAACTGAAGAAGTCCATGATAAGGTTGGAGATTAGGGTAAAATGGGGGCCATAGAAGATGAGGTTCCCATACCTGGCCCTATTATTGAGCAAGAACCATTCTTGAAAGCCTTGAGAGCTATGAGTGGTAAAACCTTAGAGGGAGTGGCTCTTTTCAGTAGAAAGATGGATCTAAATGCTCTTATATAGTGGATTGAAGGTCTAGAAAACCGTTTTGAATGTGGAGTAACTGAAGCACAAAAGGTCAAGGTAGAAAAATCAAGGTTGAGAGGGGCAGCCTTAACTTGGTGGAAGTTCATCCAAGAGGAAAGGGTGAAAGAAGGTAAGCAACTAATAGCCACCTGGGAAGCAATGGTAGCCAAAATAAAAGAAACCTACCTTCCTGAAGACTATGAAATACAACTTCACAAGAAAGGACAAAATTTGAGACAAAAGACCTAGATGTCAGTAGCTACACTGAGGAGTTTCAAAAACTGTGCATGAGATCCAAAGTAGTAGAGGATGAGTATAAAAGTGGCAAGGTACTTGAATGGGTTAAGATGGAACATCTAGGAAGAGATGAGCATGTTATGCCCACAAACAGTACACAAGTGTTATCAACTAGCACTTAAGGTGAAAGAGAAAGGTAGGAGAAAGCAAGAACAAAATAATAGAGGAAGAGGTAGGGGAAGAGATGGTAGAGGCCATAGAGGAAGTTTTGGGGGGAGGAGCATAGATCAACGATCCCAAGGAGAGTCTAAATTTATAAAGCAAAGTGGGGATTCTCAGAGAAAACCCAACTATAGGGGTAGGGGATCAAGCAACCCGAGTAGGGGTAGATCTAGTGGACCAGGGAGAGGGTCCTACTTCTCAACCATGAAGTGCTATAACTGTCAAAAGTTAGGCCACCCTACCTATAGATACCCAGAGAAGCCTAGTTCATCCTATGGTGGTGAGAAGAGGGTAAATTATGCTCAGGAAGATGGAGGGAATACCAAAACTTTAGCATTGAACCTAGCTGTAGAAGATGGTGAGAGTTTAATGATCAAGAGATTTTTAATGAAGAAGCCACACAGTACAAAGGTCTCATAGAGAAGAGCATTGTTTAGGATTAAGTGTAAAAATATACAAAATGTGTGTGAGGTGATCATAGATTCAGGATCCACGGATAACATCATATCAGAGGAAGCAGTAAGTAAATTGAAACTACCTAGGATACAACACAAGGAGCCATACAAAGTCACATGGTTAAATAAGGGACAACATGTGTTAGTAAATGAGCAAACCTGGGTAGATTTCTACATAGGTGGATATACAGATAGGATCCTATGTGACATCCTTCCTATGGATGCTTGCCACCTACTGTTGGGTAGACCATGGCAGTTTAACCGAAAATCACAACATGATGGGGAAAGAAACTCCTACTCATTTCAGAATGATGGAGTAACCTATCAGATTCAATCCCTCAATGAAGAAGGAGAGGGCAGCATTAAAGTACCTAACATCTTGTTAGTGAATGAGAAAGAATTCATAAAAACACTAGAAGAAGGTGAAGGAATGGGATTTGCACTCATAGTGAAACCCAAGGAAGAAAAGGTAGAAAAGAAAGTTGAGATACTGTATGAGGTGTAGCAAATCCTTGATAACTTCAAATAAATAATCAGTGATGGTACACCTATAGCCTTACCACCTCCTAGAGCCATTAGCCATCAGATTGATTTCATACCTAGAGCCTCTTTACCAAATAAGGCAGCCTATAAGATGACCCCTGAACAAAATGAAGAGGTAGAAAGACAAATACAAGAACTCTTAGACCAAGGGTAGATTAGGAAAAAATTTAGTCCTTTTGCAATACCTATAGTGTTGGCATCAAAGAAGGGTGGAACATGGAGACTTTGCATAGATTCTAGAGCCATAAATAAAATGACCCTCAGATACAGATTTTCCATGCCCAGGATAGAGTATTTGATGGATTGTTTGGGGGGTGCACAGTATTTCAGTAAGATTGACTTGAAGAGTGGTTACCATCAGATAAGAATCAAAGAGGGTGATGAATGGAAGACAACTTTGAAAATGAATGAGGGTCTCTATGAGTGGCTTGTCACGCCATTTGGACTCTCTAATGCTCCCTTCACATTCATGAGATTCATGAATGAAGTTTTACATGATTTCATTGGCAAGTTTCTTGTTGTGTATCTAGATGATATTCTTATTTTCAGTAAAACTAAGGAAGAGAATCTAAAGCATTTCGCTATTGTTTTGAGACAGTTATCTGATGAACAACTAACCATTAATCTAGAAAAATGTGATTTCTTGAAGCAAGAATTGGTCTATCTTGGTTTTGTTGTATCAGGAGGCAATCTTAAAATGGATCAATCTAAAGTTGCAGCAATAACCAATTGGCCAACTCCAAAAACAGCTAGTGATGTCAGGAGTTTCCATGGTTTGGCACAATTTTACAAAAAATTCATCAGGGGATTGAGTGAGATTTGTGCTCCGATGTTAGACACCATCAAAGGGGGTGTAAAGGTAAAATTTCAGTGGATAGATGCAGCCAATGAGGGGTTTGAATTATTGAAAACCAAAGTAGCTACTCAACTAGTGCTCATTTTACCTAGTTTTGATAAGCTTTTTACTATTGAATGTGATGCTCGTAATATTGTTGTAGGAGTTGTTTTAAGTCAGGAAAATAGACCAATTGCACTCTTCAGTGAGAAGTTGAATGATGCCAAGAAAAAGTACTCTTCCTATGATTTAGAACTCTATGTATTAGTACAGGAACTTAGGAAATGGAGACACTATCTTCTTCCTAAAGAGTTTGTTGTATACACAGATAATCAGGCACTAAGTTTTTTGAACTCACAAAATAAACTAAATCATAGGCATGTTAAATGGGTAGAGTACTTGCAAGCTTACACTTTTACTCTTAAGCATAAGAAGGGACAGTTGAATAAAGTAGCAGATGCTTTGAGTAGAAGGTTGTTAACTATTCATGAGATTCAAGTTCAGAGCATTGGTATTGATAGTTTTAAAGATATGTATCCTACTGATGATGATTTTGTTGAAGCTTATAAAGTTTGTCAATATTTTGAGAATAATTTCCATGGTGCATATGTTGATTTCACGTTGCAGGATGGTTTTCTATTCAGGGGTGGATAGTTGTGTGTTCCAAAAGGTTCTATGAGAGAGAACCTCATTCAGGAGAAGCACAATGGGTTCTTAAGTGGACATTTTGGTCTCAACAAGACCTTAGAGTTGGTTCAAAGGTTCTATTATTGGCCTAAGATGCAGAAAGACATCTGGAGGTATGTTGAGCAGTGTTTGGTATGTCAAAAAACAAAAGGTAATTCCTCCAATGCTGGTTTATATCAGCCTCTTCCCATTCCACATAGGCCTTGGGATTGCATTAGTATGGATTTTATGGTAGGATTACCTAGAACTCAAGCAGGATTTGATAGCATCTTTGTAGTAGTTGACAGATTTAGCAAAATGGCTCATTTTATTCCTTGCAAAACAACACATGATGCAAGTCATATTGCTTACTTATTTTTCAAAGAAGTTGTTAGAATACATGGTTTGCCTACTAGCATTGTTTCAAATAGGGATGTTAAGTTTCTTGGTCATTTCCGGAAACCATTGTGGAAGAGATTGGGTACTAATCTCTCTTTTGGTTCAGCTTATCATCCACAAACTGATGGCCAAACCAAAGTTGTGAACAAGTCTCTTGGGAACATGCTTAGGTTCTTGACAAAGGAATATGGGCAGAGTTGCGATCAGCTCATTCATCAAGCAAAATATGCCTACAATGATAGTGTCAACCGGTCTACAGGTAAAAGCCCTTTTGAAGTTGTTTATGGTATGCATCCAAGGGGTATAATGGAGTTGAGGGATATCACTAACTTGCAACCTAAGAGTGGAACAATAGATGGCATGGCTCAATCCATGAAGGAGGTTCATGAGCAAGTGAGAAAAGCTCTCCAAGATACCTCCCAAAAGGTCAAGGCAAGAGTGGATGCCACAAAGAGAGATATTTAGTTTTCCATAGGATATTATGTGATGGTTCATTTGAACAAGGAGAGGCTAAAAAAGGGACTTCCAAGAAAACTTTAGATGAGGAGAATAGGCCCTTGCAAAATATTGGCTAAGTATGGGTCTAATGCTTACAAAGTTGATTTGCCTACTGATGTTTCTTTGTCTCCCATTTTTAATGTTGCAGATTTGATTGCTTTCAAAGGGCAGCCACCTGAGGAGATTCAAAGAGTTTCAGATGTTTCACAATCCCTTTTTGATCTATCTCTCCCTTCTCTTTCTACTCCCCAAGCAGAACAGGTTCTAGACTCTAGGATTCTCAAAAAGACAAGGAATCACATCTATATGGAGCATCTAATCAAATGGAAGGCTAAGCCTATCTCAGAGGCCACATGGATATCTGAAACTGACTTTCATAATTTTCACATCTCTTCTTCTTTTCTGCCTCAAGGAGTCACATGACTTCTTTGTTTTTGGGGGAGTATGGTGCAGGAGCACCTAGTTGAGCAAAACTCTCCTTCTTGAGTAATTTATGATTTCATGTTTGTAATGTCTTGTGAAAGGTTTTTAATGTTGTTTTAGGTTGTTGTGTGTCTTGTCTAGTAGTTTTGATCTCATTTTGGGCTCAAGAGTTCAAGTTTTGCCTTTCAGGCTTTGAGTTGACAATTTTTGACAATTTTTGGCAAAAATGTGCAAAATTGCCTTTGAGGTCTCCAAATACTTTCCAAAGCATTGAAACATGTTTACTCAGTGGTTTTAAGCATTTCTAAGGTGTTTAGATAGGTTGATGACGTGAGATTGTCAAAAATATCTTTTTGAGCAAGAAATGTTGTTATTTGGGCTTTGAAAAGTTGTCAAAGTTGTCATTTTGGGATTTTTCTAGGACAATACAATTGTGGAAGCCTCATGTCTATATAGGGCTTAATAACTAATTGGATGGACTATAAAACTCATAGAGTAGGAGCACCTAGTTGAGCAAAACTCTCCTTTTTGAGTAATTTATGATTTCATGTTTGTAATGTCTTGTGAAAGCTTTTTAATATTGTTTTAGGTTTTTGTGTGTCTTTTCTAGTGGTTTTGATCTCATTTTGGGCTCAAGAGGTCAATTTTTTCCTTTCAGGCTTTGAGTTGATGATTTTTGACAATTTTTGGCAAAAATGTGCAAAATTGCCTTAAAGGCCTCCAAATGCTTTCCAAAGCATTGAAACATGTTTACTTGGTGGTTTTAAGCATTTATAAGGTGTTTAGATAGGTTGATGAGGTGATGTTGTCAAAAATGTCTTTTTGAGCAAGAAATGTTGTCATTTGGGCTTTGAAAAGTTGTCAAAGTTATCATTTTTGGATTTTTCTAGGACAATGCAGTTGTGAAAGATTCATGTCCATACAGGGCTTGATAACTAATTGGATGGACTATAATAAGACCTCCCTTTTCCTTGAAGAAGGTTGGTGATTGTAATGATTAAGAAAACTCAATAAAAAGGATGAAATTTTGGTTCTTTTCTATGGTTTTTCCTTCCTTAGAGTAACAGTCTGTACTGTAGCACTTGTGTCCATGTTGTACCTTCTGGGAAGTGTTCCTATTGATTATTTAATTCTCCCCAAGTGATCATTGTACTGGTTTTTGTTTTGCAAGTTGGTGTAATAAAATTCCTTCCATTTTGTGTGCTCACTGCCCTATCAAGGGTTTGGAGTTGGAAAATGCCACAACTTGACTAATCCAGGTCTAGGATCCCACAAAATGGATTTAGTCAAGTTTGTATGCATGTATAAATTGTACATATGCTTCATTTTGGGCTAGAGTTGTGTTTGGAAGAAGGATTTGATTGAATACTAGGCAAGTATTGATTACTCGGCTAGTAGCATGATCAAAACTCAAAATTTGCACCCAAAAGCAATTTGGAGTGAACAAATGTATGAGACAAAGGTCTGGACATATGTCCAAGGGTGTTGAGAATCACCTTGGTTTGTTAGAGCAGCTTGTTCCTATTGAATATTCTCATTTTGTAAGCAAAACAATGAGTTCACTATTTTTGTAAATTGTGTTTGTCAAAATGCTCAAGGAATGCTTCAAAGCATAATCCAAGCCTTATAACTATGAAGGATATGTAATAGGGAAGTTCATTAGTGTTTTGCAGACCTCATTGAGGTATATTTCTAATTCAATCCCCTTGTTATGCAGGTCCAAAGAGGTGGTAGCAGCTAACTAGTAAAAGGGCAGCATTTTAACAGTGACAAAGACATCCCACTTCTTTTCTCAAATGTTTGCCAAGTGTTTTGCATAATGCTTGTATGACAGAGGTAGGGGACACATTTTGAAGACATTTTGAAGGTCTTATGAAGATCTAGGCACTTGTAGTGGTGCACAAGAATGCAAACCTAGTGGTTACACCTCAAAACCCTCCAAAACCCTACTTTTAAGCCCAAATTTGTGGACAGTCAATAAACCTGGTTAATGGACCCTAAAACCTGAAAAATATTTGAGCCTAGACCTCTAAATCATCATCCAAGTCAAGCTTGTGGGAGGTTTTAACCATCATTGAGCAGAATAAGAAAAAAAGTGGCAATTACTCCTCCACGGGTTAGTAGCCCTTTTTGACTTTTTTTGTCAAAAAGTATGAGCCCGATTGCAAGGAGAATTTTGAGACTTATGGAACTTTGTGTGATCACTCTTAAATAGTGAAGAAAGTGTATTTGAGACCTTGGGAAGTGTGTAATCTCATTTGGGGGTTTTTGACCTTGGATTGGTGAGTTGGGTAAGCTAAGAGCTATGAGCCTTAAACTAAGTTGGTTGTCAAATCTTGAGTAAAACCTTGTTGCCTCCACAAGACCATGTTGGAATTGCCTAATGCACACTGAAAACAATAAGTTGAATGTCCAGTAAGTCAGGGGTTGAGAAATGTGTAGGTGGGTGAAGTGAGGAGTTGGAGTAAGTTTGAGCAAGTGTGTGAGGTTTCACCAAGAAGGGAGGTTGATGGTGGAGACTTGTAGAGAGACCTATCAATTGTAACTAATCTTTTTATTGCAAACATAAGGATCAAACATAAACAATACCTTTTTGTTTCCTTTTGTGACCTCTTCACCAAAATTGGCCTTTTGAGCAATCACCAAAGCAACCTCCCTATCACTTTTGCTCATGTGGAAAGGATTGAAGTTGTTAGATAGATTCTTTCTTATGTCATTTACAAGGATTTCAAACTCTATCAAATGGATCTCAAGTCAACATTCCTAAATGGTGAATTGTAAGAGGAACAACTCATTGAGCAACCAGATGGATTTCAGTTGACTGATCAAGGTGGTATGGTTTGTTAGTTGAAGAAAGTATTGTATGGATTCAAGAAAGCCCCAAGAGCATGGTATTCCAGATTAGATAAGTATTTGTTGAAGCTAGGATTCAACAAAGGTATTGCTAATAGTAATTTGTATTTTAAGATTGATAATGATACTATTCTAATTATTGAAGTTTTTGTTGATGATATTATTTTTGGTGGAAATGAGACTTTGTGCAAAAATTTTACTGATGATATGCAGAATGAATATGAGATGTTTATGATTGGAGAGATGAAATTATTTTTGGGATTGCAAATTACTCAGTTAGAAAAAGGAATCTTTATATCTCAGTCCAAGTATGCAAAATAATTATTGAAAACGTTTGGTTTGGAAGATACAAGTCCATTTGGTATTCCTATGGTGACCAGATGTAATTTGACTAAAGATGATGATTCTTCTAAGGCAAATAAAACTAGATACAAATCTCTAATTGGTGGATTTCTCTATTTGACTCAGACCAAGCCTGATATCATGAATGTCATTTGTCTTATTGCTAGATTTCAAGCCAATCCTAAGGAATCTCATGTTGTAGCTGTTAAAAGAATTTTCAGATATTTGAAAGGGACAGTTGATTGTAGTATATGGTATCCTAAAGTTGATGATTTTACTTCGAGTTCTTTTATTGATGCAAACTCGGTAGGAGGTGTTGATGACCAGAAGCGTACTAGTTGTGGTGCATTTTTCTTGGGAAAAAGATTGGTTTCTTGGTTGAGCAAAAAGAAGAACTCTATTTGTCTATCTATTGTTGCTGCTAACAAATGTACTCAGGTGGTATAGATGAAGTAAATGTTAAAGGATATCAAAATTGAGTATAATGAGCCTATTTCTATATACTGTGAAAATTCAAGTGCAATTAAAATTTCTAAGAATACGGTGTTGCATTCAAAGACTAAGCATATATCAATCAAGTTTCACTTTTTGAGAGATAAGCTGAATGAGAAGGAAGTCAGATTGGAGTATGTGCCTACAAAGGAACAAATTGCAGATATTTTCATGAAGCCTTTGCCTATACCATAAGGACCATGTTCTCTAAAATTGAGTAGCCTTCTTTCTATAATTTTTCTTCTTTTTCTTGGAAGTACTCAACACACTAGAGAAAAAGAGAAGAAAATAGTATAAGTAGAACTAATGATGGCTCCTAGTGGCTCAACATGACTAACATTTGGAGTATGTGAGTAGTTGTGTGGGATCTAATTTTTGACATAATGCTTGTGGTTATAAGATTAAATTTTACTATACATTTAAATTATATATTATAAATAATTAGTTCACATGTAAGTAAAAAATAATAATTAAATATTACTCAAGATGGACACATACATGGGAAGGACACCACAATGCAGCGATTAGTTGTGAGCCTCCTACATGGGAGTCTTGGGTTCGAGTCTTCTCGAGAAATGGAGATATAAGGTGAGTGGACGATACAAGGAGATATAAGGGTGTTGATTCCAAAAAAAAATGAGGATGAGACCCCTCAAAAATGTGGTATCCCTGGTTCATAGCTCCAATAAAAAACGATTCGGCTCGACCCTTTACCGATAAAAAAAAAAGAAGATGGACACATACATCAACACATGAGAACCTATTAATTTTATATTAAAGGACATAAATACATTCATTAACAAGTGAAATAAATAATATTCTTATGTGTACAATTAGTGGGATAATGATGTACATTCATTTAAGTATTCATTCTAATAAAGCTTATCCTATTACAACTACAAAATTTGACCATAATAAATATCTTGTATTTTCTCATTAAATGTGAAGGATTGTCAAAATGTTTTATGATCATTTAGAGTTGAATATAAGTTCTGATTAGATAAAATCGAGAGAATTGAACATAGGTTGTAATTTAAAAATTATTGTGTTATTTTTTTATAACAACAAATAGGTTTTTTTTGTGTTGGATATAAATCTTAGAGATCACAAAGTTTTATTATTATCATAGGTTATTGAAATTGTTTAGGTTTCATTTCATTTATATTTTAAATAAAAATATAATATTATTACAACAATAAATGATATTTTTTTGTTCAACTATTAGGGATCTCATTATTAAGTTCTAGTCAAATGTTTAAAAAGTTGATTTTTTGACACTTCTCACTAGATGTGTTGATGTAGCAAGCTGCATGATGAGTCACACCTTCAAACCATAATTGTAAATAAATAAGAGACCAATTCACATCTCTGAAAAAATAGAGATTCTATAATAATCGATCCTACCTATGGTCACAAAATTAGCCCTAACAATTGTTGTCCCATCCCCTCTAACTATGTAAGATTCCTCTTTGCATGTTCATGAAATTTTCATATTGTTATTTTTAATAGTTCCACTATCTAATCTATTGGTTTAAAGTGATATGATTCTACACAGTTGTCAATATTTCCATAATAAGGAGGGTTAGATTTCAAATTGAAAAATTGATAGAATGGATGGAAAGGAAAAATCACACATTTATGTACTTGGAGGTAGTATATACAACATGAGATTTGGTCATATTGTATGATAGTCCCTACTTTCCACTATCAATTCCTCAATTGTTCGGGAACAAAAACTAGTCTTAAGTGTTCGATTCTATTTTCAATTGATTAGGTAATTAATGATGTTGCCATTATATTCAGTCATGATCTTGTCATATAATATCAATGTTATTGGATTTCTACTAAATGAAGGCTAATATGAGGTTTTGTGGGCTTGTTGAATAGACTTCAAGATTCAAAGAATGTTTATTTTAACCATTCTTGGAATGAAGAGCTGCGAAGGGAAAGTCATGTGTAACCCTCACATGATTTCAATGCATATCTAAAGCAGTATAGGGTATGTGGTGAAGCTAGCATGTAAATATTCCTTTGTCATGGCTGAAGAGGGGAGAAAGGAATCAATTTGTAGGAAGGAAGAGGGTTTTCAATATAATCTAGTGGCAATGCAGTTGAAGATGGAGGCAAGGAGATCAAACAAAAGGTTTGTTGGATTCTTAGAAGATTGAAACCCTATCCTAGAATAATGGTGAAGAGGCTACTTATGACCTGTTAGAAATTTGAATTGTCTGAGCCTCACATAGCATCCCTACCCTGTTAGAAGAAACTAAGAGTAAATGTAGTCTATAGAGGATTGTAGATGAAGATTATTTTGGGGATCACTTTCCCCAAGTTGCCTCTAACATTCCAACAATAACAACTCTTTGTTTGATAGTGAATTAAATTTGTTAGGTGATTTTGAATCCAAATTTTGAGGGGGAATTTTTTGTGTGGACAACAAAAGACAAAAAAGAAGAATGTTCTCCAAATCAATCAATTGGTGAAGTTTTTGTGTGCAATAGTAGAGAAGAATATTTTTTGAGCTCTAAGTGATTTAGAGAAGAGCAACAATAACTATGCAATCATTGGTTGAGATCAATGATTCCTCTAGGTATTGCAAGATCCAAGTGAGAAGTTAGTTAGTGAACTAAGTGTAGCTTCAAGTGTTTAGTGTTTGGGAGAAATTCTAGAATGTTGCAAGTTAGTTTGTAGATAACAATTTGTAATTAGTAATTTCTAAGTTTAGTTTATTTATAATTTGTCATTTTTAGAATTAATAGAAAGAAACAAAGAATTATTCACATGTCTCCAATTGTGTGTATGTCTCCATTTTATTTTCTTCTATTGTGTATTGCCAATGATTGGCAAATCTGAGTTGCAATCTCAGAGGCCATTTTTGTGTGTTTCAGATTCTGACATTTTAGTTTTCTAAGTTGATATTAGAGCTCTATCTCTACCCTTTCCACGAATTTTAAATCTTTATCATGGTATTAAAGCATTTAGCCCTAAATCCTTGCGAGTTTAAACATTTATTTTTTGGGTGTTGAATTTTCTTGTGTAGGAGACATGGCTAGAGATGAATGAAATATCTATTAATAGCCACCATCCCTTAATGGAAAAAAACTATGATATTTGGGAGAAGTATATGAAGACCATCATGGTTGCAAAAAAAATATGGGCGTTTATGGTCAATGGGTTTGTGGATACAACTGGCCCAACTCAGTTTGCAACCCTTACAAATAACTCAAAGAGTAAGTTGAGGGAGGCAAGGAGGAAAGATCTGTAAAAGATTTATGTCTGATTAAATCAGCCTTGACAAAGTCAATATTTCTCATAATAGAAGTAGATAACTATGCTAAATAATCTTGGGAAATCCTCCAAACAAGCTACAAAATAGATTGATAAATTCAAATTGATGAAGCTCCAGATGCTTTGAGGAGATTTTTAGACTATCCAAATGAAAAATAGAGTTTATTTTACAATTTCACATCAGATCCTTTGGTTTATTAAACTATTTGAGGACAAATGGTGAAACCATGGAGGAGCAAGGAATTGCACAGAGACTTCATAGTTTTCCCTTTAAGTTCGATGCAATAGTGATTCTCATTAAAGAGGCAAAGGACCTCTCCACTTTGATGATAGATGATTTAATAAGTTCTCCTCAAACCCATGAGAAATGCCTAAATAGGTTTTCTAAATCTCTCAAAGAGAAAGCTTTCAAAGCTTAGGCCAATGCAAGAGGTAGGGGGAGAAGAAATAATGTTGGATGAAGGTCAAGAGGTAGAGGTAGTGGCAACTCTAGACAAGGAAGTGTTGGAGGAGATAGCTCAAGATGATCTCACAACTAAGAGGGAGTGAGCAACTCTCAAACCAGCTCTAGACAAGGCAAGAAGAATAATAATTTGAATCAAAGGTATGATTAAATAAATGTTGAGTGTTATTGTTGTAACTTAAATTTGGGTATTATGCCAGTGAGTGTTGTGAAAAGAACAATAATTTTAGTCCAAGAAAAGTGAAAATATGGTTGAAGGAAATTAGTCTACAACCTTCAGCATGTGCAACATTGGTGAAGAAGGAAGCCGCAAAGTTTGGTATTTGGATAGTAGTTGTAGTAACCACATGAGTGGTAATGAAAGTTTATTTTATTTCATTGATAAGAATGTGAATTCTGAGATCAAAATGGGGAGAAATGGAATAGGTCTGGTTATAGGAAAAAGATCTATTATGATCCACACCAAGCAAGGTGATAAGAAAGAATAAAAGAATGTTTATTTTTCCCTAGGTATTAAGCACAGTCTAATGAGTGTTGAACAATTAATTCAGAATAGATACAAAGTGTTGATGGAAAAGGATGAATATGTCATTTTTCACAAAGATGGGAGTAAGAAAGTTGTTGTAGTAGCTCAAATTACAAAGAACTAGATGCTTTTGTTGAGGATAAAGATGTGCTTCTCTTCTCAATCAGTTGTTGCATCTCCTAACTAGGGAAAATGTACAACAGTGTAGCAAGTAGCTTTCAAGAGTGTCAATCAAGACCCCTCTAGGCTATGGCATCTCATGTATGGACACTTAGGCTATGTTGGTTTGAATGTATTATCCAAGAAAAGAATGCCAGATGGTTTGCCAAAGATTGTAAGAGCATAGTAGCAAAGAGTTCCTCTTGTATTTTTTGTCTTCTTCACTTCCATAAGATTATCCTAGGATATGTTGCTACTAATCCAATAGCAAGAGAATAATTTAATGTGTGTGTAAGAAACAAGTGAAGGGAAGTTGCATGTAATAGCCTGAGGGTGAGTGGTTGTGTATGTGTAGTAAATTTATTTGAATGAGGAGAGAGATTAAGATTGATATTTTTTGTATAGTCAAGGATCTTAGCGTACATGTATATGAGTGTAAATAAAGGGATCACAAGTCTCTACATGTAAAAGAAAATAAGTATTTTATGTAATCATATATGTTGTTTGTATTAGTTATTTAGTGGTTTCCATATGGGTGCATTTAGGTACTTATAGGATTTTTCTATATTATTGTGTATAGTTGTTATAGTGGTGGTATTCTCAGGGTGAAGGTTGTCATGTGTTCTATCTTTTGCAATTTGACTTGTAGTAAAATGGAGAAACACTATTTTTATCCCATTTAGTTGCACAAAGAATTCAAAAGTGGGCTAACAAGTGTTTGTGGTGTGGCTTACATCAACTTGATTATAGAGCACTCAAAGAGGTTTGTATTACTAATTCAAATGAAAATTTTACATTGATATCTTTTATCAAACTTAAAACATTTAATAAGAGTCTAGAAAAATTGACATGTTTTTTTTGCACAATATAGTTTTGATTAGATAAAAACGGAGAGGTCCAAACCTTTACATAAAAATCATAGCATTTTTGCTCAACATAGTTAACAATGAGATACAAGATTAATTTTTTTACTTTAATTAATTTAATTTATAATTTAAAAATAATTTTAATTTTTATCCACCATTCTTTTTAATTAGAACTGATTCTAAGTTTTCAAATAAATAAATAAATTATTTTAACCATCAAAATACACATAATACAATATCAAAATTAATTTTAGACAACAAAATTTTAAAAAGCCATAAATTTTAATAAGAATAATGTTTTTCACATAATTTGATTGAAAAATAAATTTAGAAGTATACATGTGTGTGTGTGTGTGTGTGTGTGTGTGTGTGTGTGTGTGTGTGTGTGTGTGTGTGTGTGTGTGTGTATATGTATATGTTATGTATATGTATATGTATATGTATGTGTATGTATATGTATGTGTGTGTGTGTGTGACACACATACATGCACATGCACATATACACATATATATGTATATATATAATATATATACTCAAATAGTTTTTCTAAAGGACATTCCTAGAAAACCAAAAGTAATTGTGAACTTTTCACTAGGGTTGTAGACAAATAACTTTTTTCTTTCTTTTCCACACCACTATTAAAATACCTTGCATCTCTTAGGCCAATTTATCCAACTTTGCATCGATCTATTGATGTATTATCTCTATGGATGTGACTTGTCTCCTACACAAAACACATCACATTTATGGTCTTCAATCCAACTACATCCTAGAACCTTTTTAATTATTTTATCTTTCATCAATTTCCTTACCATTTGCTCACACCACCTGCTCACTTCTGCATAGATGTTTGAGAGAAGAGCATAAGTCACATGTCTTTTAGGATCCAAATTAAGATGTAGCTTCGCTATAAATACTCCCAAGTTTATAGGAGAGAGGGGCCAGTAGTTGTACAAGGTCCAATAGTTGTACACCAGCTTGTGCTTATGATATCCAGTCTTGCCACATGTTTATACTATTTATTTTAGATAAATAATCCACATGTAAATTAAAAAATTACCAAATGTTGGTCAAAATTGATCAATACTTGAACACAAGAGAACCTATAATTGCTATATTAAAAAGACATAAATACATTCATTAACAAGTGAAATAAATATTTTTTTATTTCAAACAAAACATCATAAGTGTGTCACTTATAAAATAAGATTCTCACTTAAACAAGTATGCTACCATAGTGAAAAAATATTGTTCTTATGTGTACAACTATTGTGGTAGCAATGTAATGCATTGTAGTATTTCATATTAATAATTTGTCTTATTACAAATGTAAAAGGTGAAAACAATTAATACCTTGTTTTTTCTATGACATGTGATAGGATTGCCCAAAGGTTTTAGTATTAAACAAATGGTCCCTTTGTGTTCAATATAAATTGTATTTGATATAATAACAAAAAATATTTTGTGTTCAACTATTGGTCCTTTGGTGTTGGATATAAAAGTTAGAGATAACACACATTTATGATTACTAATAGGTATTTAGTCCATTTAAGTTGCATATAAGTCATCTTTAACATAAAAATAAGATATTATACTAATTGCAAATGTTATTTTGTTATTAAAATACTAGGGATTTGTAGATTAAATTTTGGTTAAATCTTTAAAAAGTCATTTTTTGGACACTTCACATTAGACGTGTTGTTTTGACGAGTTGCATGATGAGTCATGCCACCAAACCTTAGTTATAGATAGTTAAGTGTCCATTTTACATTTCTAAAATAAAATGAAGGTCTTATGATATTCCACGTGATGACTACAAGTTAATGAAGTTATCCCTCGCGACTATTAGTCCATCTCCCCTATTCATATGTGATTTGCAAGGAACAAGAAAACAAATCCACAAAATCACCACATTATTAAATGACATATGATAAAATTTATTATTTTCTAAAGATATCCAACATAGGCAATAAGGCAAACCTTGCAAGAATAATGATCAACCATAGGGATAGTGTAATAAGGTTTAATCATGCAATTGAAATATGTACAACTCTCATCAACTAAACCCATATAACTACATGCATATACACACCCAAAGATTTCAATGTTAGAATGTGTTCTAGAGTGCTTCATCAAATCAAAGAATTTGAGTGTCCTTGCAAAATCTATTTTGTGCATATCTCGCAATCATTGCATTCCATGAAATGATATCTCTTTGAGGCATTTTGTCAAATAGTTCATGCACTTTACCTATGCTTCCACATTTTGCAAACATATATACTAGAGTGTTTTCAACTATATAATCTGACAAAAAATATGTTTTTATTAAGCTTTGATGGATGTCCATACACAGATTGAAACCTTTTGTGTTGGCGTAAGCAAGGAGGGTGCTAGCAAAGGTTGCAGAACATGGCTTTACACCTACCAATTGCATTTGCTTGAAATTTTCTGAAGCCCTTTCAATATATCCATTTTGCATATATCCCGCTTTATCATGATACCATTATCAGAAGCTCACATTTTAGCATGGTTAGTGAAAGGAAGCTAAGGTGCGAAAAATGCTTCCTAACACTAAACTAGTGGGGGAGATATTGCAAATTTTCTTACAAATCTTCTATTATAGAAATAGAAACACATTCATAGAGAGATAGTAAACATGCATAAAGATAAACAATGAACACAAAATTTATCATGGAGAAAACCCTTTCAGGTAAAAAACCCCACACTCCAAAAGCACAATACTTTGTATTCCAGGAATCAAAATCTTACAATACAATGCCAACACTTAGCTTTTGCAACATTAGTCTATAACTACAACTCACAACCTGGATTAATTCCGACAGCATAACGCTTCACCTACAAATATTACATATCTAACACTCCTCAAGAATACCTTTTATAGAGAAATAAAACTCAAGAGGAAGCTTCTAGATGAAGCATCAAGATGGGGTCATGCATAACATTTGGCCCTATTTTTCGGCCATCAAAAAGCATGCAAATGACACATGTACATCTCCAAATGACTCTCCATTCAAACCTAATAAGTTGAGAATTCAAAATTTACTATTTTGAGGTATGACAGATGTTCTTACACATCTTACAGCTATCATAACTTACAACGCTTACAGTTGTAAGAGAATCTGTCATAAATGACTAATTTTAGCTTATTCTCTTACAACTTGTCATAACCCTCTTCATGCAAAAGGTATCTCTTGCCACTTGTCCATTCTATCATAGAATTGGTCATAGGCCGATACTTGTCAAGATCCTCACGTGGGATGCCTACCTCCATATGTACAGGATATGTGTCATACAATCATTGCCAAGTAGGATGCCACAAGCCCTGTGGATCCCACGAGATGACTAGACATTTGTAGGCAATAAATAAAATAATAAAATAATAAATAAATGCATTAGCCAATGTCAGGATTTGCAAAGGTTGAGACACCTTAATCCCAACAATTAGAAGTGCGTTATAAAACCTCGTGAAGTATTGCAATGCATGAAGTAAATGAGTTTGAAATTAGTTTCCCTATGAATGCGATAACGAAACTACTCATAAAAACATAAAATGAAAACAAATGTAAATAGCTGAATGAACCCACAAGAACCACTAAACACTCTGCTAAGTGTGTGCTCTTTAAGCCGGGTCGTAATAGACTAATTACATTTATACCAAATTCCTGCCAACACTAATTGTACCTCATAGTTATGTTTTCAATAAATTAACCACATCACGCACGCCGATTGAAAGATTCTTTGATAGCGAAACTTCTTAGGTAAAACGACAAAAGAAGGTTACCACACCAACTTTATCATATATGCGACAAAGCGGAGGACTTTCCACGAACGTATTGTCTATGCATCTCTATTCACGATCAAATGTGGAGACTGATGACGTCTACGAAACAAACTGGCACTCTTCCAGTTTCTCGGAAGGACTCTGAAACTCACTAACGTAGAACATGGCTAACCAGTGGATCAACCAGGGCTCTAATTCTCAATCCATTTATCATATTTATAAGCACAACTAGTGATGAATCCATCCAGTGGATCAACATGGCTAACATTTGGATACCAGGGCTCAAATTCTCCAATCCATTTATCATATTTCAAGAGTTCAAACAGTTTGAGAAACGCGTGATCATTAAGTAGGGCTAGAGAAAACTAACACAACTTTCACTACCATACATCCTTAATTTTTGTTTGTTTTTTAATGGCGATTCTTTGGATCAGACCCTAAGCTTGCCTCCGGAGACATCTGTAAGTATTACATTTTACATAACATTCAACAACTACAAAGATTACTATATTGTTTGTACAGTTTTGAACCTTTGACCTCCTGCCACTTGCAAGTTAGAAGTTTTAGCATTTTAGTAACTGATGTGGGCATATGTTTTGTTTAAATCGTTTGCTGGTTTTATTCAAGGTAAAGTCTAAAGCAGAACACACGTATTGTTTAAGCTATTAGGAGTAATTGTACTCCCCTTCTCTACAGTGTGTTTTCTGGGCTTAATCTGTGACTAAAAAGTGTTATCAAAAGTACAAAGAAGAGTTCATTGTTATAAACATTTTCAAAATGGTTTCGTTAATTCTTGGATTTTGGTGCAGGTTGTTTGTGGATGCAGAAAAAGATAAAGGATCTCTTCCAAAGCATGATAATCAACCAGTCAAGGCTCCAGAAAAACCAGCCAAGGATACAGGGTCTGATCCAGATAATCTCCATGAAAAAACAGACAAAAATTAACTAGAGGACGTAGCATAGATGTATGGTACTGAAAGTTGTGTTAGTTTGCTTTAGCCCTGCTTAGCAGTCACACCCTTGCCAAACTGTTTTTGAAGTCTTGTTTGTTCTGCCATATATAAAGCAAGCCTCGTGATTGTACCTAGTTATTTTATACGATATGGTAAAATATATAACTAGTGCATTTTGTAACGCCCCGCCAGGAAACCCCGAAGGGATTAAGTCACAACACAAGAATAGAGTGCAATAATTTTTTTATTTTTTATTTTTTTAAAAGTTACACCACATTAAGATACAACAAGATAACAAAGATTCAGATTACAAAGCGGAAGACATCAACTAACACCTAAAGAGTTTCCCAACGAGATTACTTAAATTTCGCAATTCACTTAACTCACACAATTAATCCAATAAGCTAATAATCTTAATAACGAGATAATTCTTAATTAGGATAATTTCTTTCAGAAGATGGAAATGTAAACCACAAGCAAAGATTCAACCATAAGATCTATTCATAATCTTCATTCGAGCTTTTCATAAAAATACAAGCCATACATCTAATATTCTAACACACTAGAATTTCATCATAAACATATGAGATCTTTTCAAGCATATTTAATTTTCTAACCACAACTGAATAAATTCCATTACTCTAAGTTACATTCTTTCATACTCCAATTTATTGCATTTTAAAAGATGATTACATACATGCATCTACGATAAATCTCATCTAAACCACTTATGCATTCGATCAACATGGCATTCAAGAAGGACTGCATATAAGCATTTAAAGTTAATTCCATCCTATCCACTTATACATTCTAACATAAGCTATTCATACATGATAACGATGAATAAGGGAAACATAAGAGAATACATCACATAACACCATAATGATCTCGGAGTTCACCCCTAAAGGGCTACATCTCCGGGTCTGCTCAACTGCAAGACCCCTCTAATAAATAATAAAGTTAAGAATACAAGAGGTTACACCATTACAATCCGGCCATCAAGGCGAAACATAAACAATATACAAATGACCGCATCGGTCAATATTACATAAATGATCCTTAAAAAGGAAAGGAACCAGCTGAACATAATCAAGCTAATACAAAGGTCTAGGAGAGCATCCATAAAACTGAGTCATCACCACCCAAGGTCTAACATGAAACCGATACTCACAAGGGCAAAGACAAAAGGACGACCCACAAAGGTACTCCTAACAGGACAAAACGACAACACACTAGCGAACGTAGGGACAAGTGTCATCACACAACCTGGTATGGTTACCATGGCAGGTCTTCATAGGTCCCGACCCCATACACTGGGTTACCCTGGCAACCTAATCCGAGCCTCCGGTCCATCCAAGCTTCATGTGGACCCACACATCCTCTCGTGAAGACAAGGATGATGGTTTGCCATTTCAGGCTTTCTCACAGCATGTCGAGTCTATGATAGCACTCGTCCCATGTGTGAGGCACATTTATCTTACTTAGAGATTACATTCTAATCTACTGATAGGTTATTACTTATTAGACTCACTTTCGACGGGTTACCCAGCAGCCACTTTGGGCGCGGCCCCCAATCGAAACCCACTTTCGCATACGACACTAGACTATACTCGGACGAACTCAAAACCAAGGAATAGGCATGGTCAGACGAACAGAGTTTCAAAGGAGGGAACAACCATCTGGTCGAACACGACTCAAAAGATGTACACTTACTGACGGTACTCTAACTAGAGACCCGACCAACTATGGTCAACCACAAATCATCATTCGACACCCACACAAAGGATATGATCAAATGCAACACTACCACAAAACAACAGTTAACTCGGAACCGAGGACTGAAATAGGAACCCCAAGTCAATCCATACGACAGGGTCCTACCAAACAAAGCAAAACTTGCCATTACATAAGCAAAAGCGAATACAGAAATTAAACTCGCATAGGCAATATCCAGCAGATACAATCTTTTCTGAATTGACCTAAACATTAAAAGTCGATCAAGTTTTCTACATGATCTATATTAGATTACAGTTATCTACCTCATCTAGGAATAGGTTGTTCTTGGTTTTCTAACTCTCTAAGGTTCAAAGCATCGAACAAACATATTAAGCCATAATGAGTTCTTAAACCAAATTCATATTAATAAAACTCAGACAACCATTAACCAATTAAATAAGATATTTAATCTCCAATTAAAACATCATTGACATACTGGTTCAAAACCAACCTCTACAGTTTCATATTTTTCAAGCCCAGATGCACTATACGGATCACGAAAATATAAATATAAAAAGGGAATCCAAATGAAGATAATCATTTCCAAAATCCAAATATTACTTCCCTATGCACGTATAGAAGAATCCAAAATTAATTGTTAATTAATGAGTATATTTATCAATCCCTGATAAAAAAAAATATACACAAGTAATAACTAATAGAGCACAATCACCCAGTTAATTATTAGTTAATATATAATTATTAATCTTTATTAATAAAATATATTTTACCAATAATTAATGCATTGCACAAATTTCAATTTAAATATCGATTAGTTTATATATATACATATTAATTTCCATTAATTAATATATATAAAATAATTAATAATTAATTGAAAACTTTATTTAAAAAAATACTTTTAATTTAACAAATTTCTTTATTTATTTATTTATTTTTATTTTTTAAAATAATAATTAAAAAAAACATGAAATACTTTGTTTTAAAACTTCGAGGGCAAACCACGTGGGGGCCACGTGGGCTTCTCCCACGCGGGCTTCCCTTTCCCCACAGGAAGGGCTGGGGAGACCATGACATGGTCTCCACCCAGCCTAGGCTATGTGGAGAGCACGGTATGGCCTCCCGCAGGCCTCTCCCCATGGTTTGGGGAAGCCTTGGCTCTCCCCACAACCATGGGTCGAGGGCCTTGGCACTTGCCGTAAACCCCAAATCCGCCATAAACCAAAACATGCCACGCGTTAAATTTCGCTTAATATTATATATATATTTTTTTAAATTTGCTGTTAAAAATTTTATACACAGCAAGGAAAAAACACAGTCTCACAGAGACTGAAATAAATAAAAAAATTTTGAGTTTTTTTTTTTATTATTCTTTCAGAAGCAATAGAAAAATACCCAGATCAGGAAAGGGGAAAATTTCTCCAAATCCAACAGCATATTGGCCAAATAAGATTGATCTTCACAAATTTAACATCTAATTTGCCAAACCCCCAACTAAATTTCAATTTTATTATTTTAAATCATTCTTAGCAAACCAGAAATTGATTTGAAAACAAAGAATGAAATCAAGGAGGGATAATTCAAGATCTTATTTCCATTCTACTCTATTAATCAATCAAACCGATTTTTCAATAACAATTCATTTCTTTCAACCAGAACAGTAAATTCTTTTGGCAACAAGAAAACAATTCAGAATCCTACCTTCATACGCAATCCTGGTAGAGATTTACTGAAGAGCCCAACCTGCAAGCTCAAGAATTCCTCCTCCTTCCAGAATCCCCAAATTTCATCCCAAAACTTTTTCCAACCAAATATTTTCCAAAAATATTCCTCCTCCAAATTTTCCAAGAATTTAGGTTATAAGGAAGAGTTGACCAAAATTCCATATTTGGAATTAAAATTTTTATTTAAAATAATCTTCCCAAAAATAATTCTTTTCTATCTATAACAACAAATTAAACTTGCCTTTCAATTCCAAATTGATTTCCTCATTTAATTCAATTTAACCTTTCTAATTTAAAAAGCCAACAGAGTACAATTAAATCTATTGCAATTTAAATACAAAACTTTCTTTTTTTTAACAGCATATACAAAATGCATTTAATATTCAAAATCAGTCATTTAATCGAACTTACTCCCAATTTAAGATAAGCAATCCAATATCAACGATAATCGCATAACGAAATCCTGATTAATTTAGTCCATTAATCTCTAATGCACAAATACATATTTAATCAAAATAATTACTAAGGACTAATTAATCAATTTAACCATACACACCAAGCACGCAAATCGAGAAGGTCAACCAAACAGACGACGCACAAACCCAAACAAAAAGGGATACCGACGATGACTAACGATGCTCACCTGAGCACGACTAGGGTCAACTAGGGTCTTACGACCACCTAACCCAACTTTAAGGATTAAAGAGGTACACTCAAACCTGCAAATCTAGGTGAAGACGAACCTCGCACTCATGCGGCATTGTACCTGAAATCTCCTGTAATCAAGAGTCATACATGCATACATATATAAAATTTAATGAAAGTGTTAGCCTGATATTAATACCACGAAATAGGTACACTAAACAACTTGCATACAACTAGTGTGAAAACCACATCAACAACTATGCGTTAAATCAAACATCTGACTATAACATTATATTAAGATAAACTGACCAAGACTAAACCCATATTAGAAATTGATTAGGGCAGGGGTACAACATTCTCCCCCCCTAGGTTCTGACTTACTCTTGGAAGTCGTAAGGCTAGATGGAGAACATGACGTACGTATCAGCCCTAAAACTCATTCAACAAAGTTCAAATTGCACATAGAAATCTTTCCACAATCAAATGAAATATTATTGAAAAATCCTTTACAAATGCCATTATCCATTGGCAAGATACATCTAAAACCATGCATTCCTTAAAATATTCTAGGAATTATCCACAATCATAGCAGAGAAACAAGAATTTTCTTCCTTTCATTACACCAAATTAAAACATTACAAAGAGGTAAACAACAATTACCATAATCATCTACCAAAAATGACAAGAAAACATGCCATCATGATCAATTTCCTTTACCAATCCATCTTTATCATAAAATTTTATTGAATAGAACTAGCTTAAATATCAATTTCTACAACCAAATTAACTTTCAATAAATAAGAGCAACAAAAATAACTCAATTGTTTACACTTGCCAGGCATAAGAACACCTTTCCAAAGACTATGTCCCATAACATAGTGACAAGTTAACACAATTCACTCCATGATACAAATAATAACCATCCACATAACTAGAATGCATAACTCAAAAGGCCACATGTGAGCATGTCCAATGCTCGGTCAAAGGTAACATGCATGATCAACATCTCTATGTCTGATCTCATAACAACAATATGATCATAAATATCCAATATCTCACTCAAGGCTCAATGGTGCTAGGCACACCATAACGGTGCTACCTTCCATACAAGACCTCTGTGAATATCCCTTGTTGAGCAAGGTGGTTAGCCTCCAAGAGATAGTCACCACACAAAGGTAGGTAGTGGATACTAACTGCAACACAGCCTCACATACCCCCATCCTCAAGGTTCCCTACATCAACTTCCTTGAACACACTCTACCAAATCCGTATCATACGTCCTTGGAGAGGAATTTCACATATCAACACAAGACCAGCATCCGAAAACAATAAGGATAAACCAGTTTTAGCCACCAAAGTATAGATGAATGAAGGTAATAAATCATCAATTCCAACAGTAAGGCAAGAAAATAATCCAGAATTTCAACACCAAATCAAAAGTGCAAAAGATCACAAGATCGTGGCTAAACCTTCAAAGTCAAAGTAAAATAAATTGCTGATCCCCAAAGAAATAATAAGAATATCATAACTGCACATAACATCACTATGTGACTAACATCTAGCCACCAACGAGGAAGGAAGGAACAACTGACTAGCTATTGCAGTAGCTCATCATGTGGTGCGACATAGTCACACTACCCACATGGCATGGCGGTGTGCACCTCGACATCACCCCGCATCACATTGTCACGTGGCATGGCAATACCCCAAGTGGAGAAAACACACAATGGACGTATCCCGCATGGTAGTGTACCTCGCGGAACAAGCACGCGCAGGTCACATCCCGCATAGCGACGTATCTAGAAGGATACTCACCGTAAGTCAGAGGTATACATGACTAGGCTCCACCCACATGTCCACCAACACATACTGACTAGCAGTACATGTGAATAAACCTACCTTTCATGAAGACAAGGCAAAGGATCCTCCAAATCACACCATCACTATACACAAAAAAAATCACCATCGAAAATGCTCAAATAAAGGAAGGGAATAGGCTGACACACATAAACCTATAAATAGATTCATCAAAAAGGGAAAGTATTGAGTACACCTTTGATACAGTTTAATAGTACAACTATATCATTCCTCGAAGTAGAGAAGCTAAAGTCACTTCGCGCCGACATTACTCGTACGCCAATCCATACTATTCAAGGAATGGTTACTTCGAATACTACCCCTTAACATATTGAGTTACCCACAACCCAAAGTTTGGTACTCAGTAGGGAAACAATTAAGCAACATCACATAAACAGTATGGTTTCCCATACTCATAAGCTACATATCCTCCATGGTTGATTACTTCACCAGTCCATGGGCACATATAATAAGCACTGGTTTCTTACAATACACACAATTACACCAGTACTGGTTTAGTCACATTTACGAGGAGTACTTTTCAGTACACTAACATCTATTCAAGGAAGAGTTCAATTATGCTTTCTATATAAATAACTGAATCAAGTTTACTCTAGATTCAAGTATTGAAATTATTAACAATTCACAATTATATAAGGAAATAACATCATTCCTATATCTTTCTCAAATCTCACTAAGCATTCGTAACTAAATTACTAGCTAAGCAAATTATTTTCCAAAGAGGACTTTCATCTTTCAATATGAAGCCAAAAGCAAACATACAATTTCACATGTTTTATAAACATTCTATTTAAATCAATGCATTCTTCAATACCATTTCTAAAAATCTTATGATTAGGCAAAGAGAGGGGAAAGAGAGTTTGATAACCAAACTATTTCCGACAAAAATGCAAGATCAACAGATCACACTACATTATAAAATTTCTCACTATAAGCCTATCATTTCAATTACACGGTTTTCATTTCGCTACCGTTAGAAGGATGACAATCAGCCTAACAAAAACATTTCCAATAATTATGGTTGCAACAGGAGGTTCTAGTTTTCCAAACAAAACAGAGATCAAGACAGGCAATCATTTAGATAATACCAGACCTCTTGAAAACACTCTCTATTTAATACAATACGGACACCTGTCATAATTTGCAACCTATTAGAGAAGATCACATTACGATCAAAAGGTAAGCGAGGAGCTATCACCCAATTAAAACATATTAATGCATGCACATCAAACAAGCTTTTCATTCGCACTTTCTAAACACATTAAGGTAATTACATATACCCAAAAGTGAGTTCAATGGAGCATTTGCTAAAATAAATCTTCAATCAAACTGGTTTAATGAAACACATTAAACAATCTTTCAGGGAACACATTAATACTCTCTCGAAGCTACAATAACATGCTCCTTTTAATACTTCTTCTACAAACCAAACAGTCTCACATAATTCAACTATTCCCATAGTAATGCACCTTACTGAGATAGAATTTAATTATGCTACTCCTACAAAATACACATGGAGAATTCTTTAAACGTACACATATAGTTTTCTCCCAATAACCAATATGAACTTTAAAACTCATAGCCCCTTTAATAATCTAAAAACATAAGCGACATAAGGCTCACACAAGGGTTCAAGAAGTCACACCCTTTTCTCTCTCGCAAACAAGAAAACTCGAATCAAAGATAATTGCACACATATCCTAATCATTTTAATTTCCAGAAAGAGAGAGAGGAATGGTGATAATCATTTAATTTTCTACAAAATAAGCATACAATAATTGCCATACTAGTCCTTCAAGCGAACAACACTAAGCTAGATCATAATCTTAAACAAACACAATTCGCACTTTCAGATTCAAGACAAGCGCGGACCAACCCAAATGGATTAGTCTAAAGAGTACAACACTCAAAAAGGAAGGTACATACGACTCTCTTTCAGAGTAAGAGTAATCGTAGACCAAGACATCAATAAGCAAACAATGCACAAATAAACACTCAAACACCAACATCAAGAAGGTGAGAACAAGGTGTGAACACACACGTTACACACAAGTTAAGGTCTGCTCAATCACTCACATGCAAAAGGAGGACAAGCATACACATAAGGTCGATAGACCTCACACCAATAGAGGGCACACGCGACACCAGAGATCCCAATGTTTGCAACATGTGCTCTGATACCAAATGTAATGCCCCGCCAGGAAACCCCGAAGGGATTAAGCCATAACACAAGAATAGAGTGCAATAATTTTTTATTTTTTTAAAAAGTTACACCACATTAAGATACAACAAGATAACAAAGATTCAGATTACAAAGCGGAAGACATCAACTAACACCTAAAGAGTTTCCCAACGAGATTACTTAAATTTCGCAATTCACTTAACTCACACAATTAATCCAATAAGCTAATAATCTTAATAACGAGATAATTCTTAATCAGGATAATTTCTTTCAGAAGATGGAAATGTAAACCACAAGCAAAGATTCAACCATAAGATCTATTCATAATCTTCATTCGAGCTTTTCATAAAAATACAAGCCATACATCTAATATTCTAACACACTAGAATTTCATCATAAACATATGAGATCTTTTCAAGCATATTTAATTTTCTAACCACAACTGAATAGATTACATTACTCTAAGTTACATTCTTTCATACTCCAATTTATTGCATTTTAAAAGATGATTACATACATGCATCTACGATAAATCTCATCTAAACCACTTATGCATTCAATCAACATGGCATTCAAGAAGGACTACATATAAGCATTTAAAGTTAATTCCATCCTATCCACTTATACATTCTAACATAAGCTATTCATACATGATAAAACTGAATGAGGGAAACATAAGAGAATACATCACATAACACCATAATGATCTCAGAGTTCACCCCTAAAGGGCTACATCTCCGGGTCTACTCAACTGCAAGACCCCTCTGATAAATAATAAAGTTAAGAATACAAGAGGTTACACCATTACAATCCGGCCATCAAGGCCAAACATAAACAATATACAAACGACCGCATCGGTCAATATTACATAAACGATCCCTGAAAAGGAAAGGATCCAGCTGAACATAATCAAACTAATACAAAGGTCCAGGAGAGCATCCATAAAACTGAGTCATCACCACCCAAGGTCTAACATGAAACCGATACTCACAAGGGCAGAGACAAAAGGACGACCCACAAAGGTACTCCTAACAGGACAAAACGACAACACACTAGCGAACGTAGGGACAAGTGTCATAACAAAACCTGGTATGGTTACCATGGCAGGTCTTCATAGGTCCCGACCCCATACACTGGGTTACCCTGGCAACCTAATCCGAGCCTGTGGTCCATCCAAGCTTCATGTGGACCTACACATCCTCTCATGAAGACAAGGATGATGGTTTGCCATTTCAGGCCTTCTCACAGCATGTCGAGTCTATGATAGCACTCGTCCCATGTGTGAGGCACGTTTATCTTACTTAGAGATTACATTCTAATCTACTGATAGGTTATTACTTATTAGACTCACTTTCGACGGGTTACCCAGCAGCCACTTTGGGCACGGCCCCCAATCAAAAGCCACTTTCCCATACGATACTAGACTATACTTGGACGAACTCAAAACCAAGGAATAGGCATGGTCAGACGAACGGAGTTTCAAAGGAGGGAACAACCATCTGGTCGAACACGACTCAAAAGATGTACACTTACTGATGGTACTCTAACTAGAGACCCGACCAACTATGGTCAACCACAAATCATCATTCGACACCCACACAAAGGATATGATCAAATGCAACACTACCACAAAACAACAGTCAACTCGGAACCGAGGACCGAAACAGGAACCCCAAGTCAATCCATACGACAGGGTCCTACCAAACAAAGCAAAACTTGCCATTACATAAGCAAAAGCAAATACATAAATTAAACTCGCATAGGCAATATCCAGCAGATACAATCTTTTCTGAATTGACCTAAACATTAAAAGTTGATCAAGTTTTCTACATGATCTATAATAGATTACAGTTATCTACTTCATCTAGGAATAGGTTGTTCTTGGTTTTCTAACTCTCTAAGGTTCAAAGCATCGAACAGACATATTAAGCCATAATGAGTTCTTAAACCAAATTCATATTAATAAAACTCAGACAACCATTAATCAATTAAATAAGATATTTAATCTCCAATTAAAACATCATTGACATTCTAGTTCAAAACCAACCTCTACAGTTTCATATTTTTCAAGCCCAGATGCACTATACGGATCACAGAAATATAAATATAAAAAGGGAATCCAAATGAAGATAATCATTTCCAAAATCCAAATATTACTTCCCTACGCACGTATAGAAGAATCCAAAACTAATTGTTAATTAATGAGTATATTTATCAATCCCTGATAAAAAAAAAATATACACAAGTAATAACTAATAGAGCACAATCACCCAGTTAATTATTAGTTAATATATAATTATTAATCTTTATTAATAAAATATATTTTACCCATAATTAATGCATTGCACAAATTTCAATTTAAATATCGATTAGTTTATATATATACATATTAATTTCCATTAATTAATATATATAAAATAATTAATAATTAATTGAAAACTTTATTTAAAAAAATACTTTTAATTTAACAAATTTCTTTATTTATTTATTTTTTAAAAAATAAATAAATAATAATTAAAAAAAGCATGAAATACTTTGTTTTAAAACTTCGAGGGCAAACCACGTGGGGGCCACGTGGGCTTCTCCCACGCGGGCTTCCCTTTCCCCACAGGAAGGGCTGGGGAGACCATGACGTGCTCTCCACCCAGCTAGGCTGCGTGGAGAGCACGACATGGCCTCCCGCAGGCCTCTCCCCATGGTTTGGGGAAGCCTTGGCTCTCCCCACAACCATGGGTCGAGGGCCTTGGCACCTGCCGTAAACCCCAAATCCGCCATAAACCAAAAAACGCGAAGCGTTAAATTTCGCTTAATATTATATATATATTTTTTTAAATTTGCTGTTAAAAATTTTATACACAGCAAGGAAAAAACACAGTCTCACAGAGACTGAAATAAATGAAAAAATTTTGGGTTTTTTTTTTTTATTCTTTCAGAAGCAATAGAAAAATACCCAGATCAGGAAAGGGGAAAATTTCTCCAAATCCAACAGCATATTGGCCAAATAAGATTGATCTTCACAAATTTAACATCTAATTTGCCAAACCCCCAACTAAATTTCAATTTTATTATTTTAAATCATTCTTAGCAAACCAGAAATTGATTTGAAAACAAAGAATGAAATCAAGGAGGGATAATTCAAGATCTTATTTCCATTCTACTCTATTAATCAATCAAACCGATTTTTCAATAACAATTCATTTCTTTCAACCAGAACAGTAAATTCTTTTGGCAACAAGAAAACAATTCAGAATCCTACCTTCATACGCAATCTTGGTAGAGATTTACTGAAGAGCCCAACCTGCAAGCTCAAGAATTCCTCCTCCTTCCAGAATCCCCAAATTTCATCCCAAAACTTTTTCCAACCAAATATTTTCCAAAAATATTCCTCCTCCAAATTTTCCAAGAATTTAGGTTATAAGGAAGAGTTGACCAAAATTCCATATTTGGAATTAAAATTTTTATTTAAAATAATCTTCCCAAAAATAATTCTTTTCTATCTATAACAACAAATTAAACTTGCCTTTCAATTCCAAATTGATTTCCTCATTTAATTCAATTTAACCTTTCTAATTTAAAAAGCCAACAGAGTACAATTAAATCTATTGCAATTTAAATACAAAACTTTCTTTTTTTTAACAGCATATACAAAATGCATTTAAAATTCAAAATTAGTCATTTAATCGAACTTACTCCCAATTTAAGATAAGCAATCCAATATCAACGTTAATCGCATAACGAAATCCTGATTAATTTAGTCCATTAATCTCTAATGCACAAATACGTATTTAATCAAAATAATTACTAAGGACTAATTAATCAATTTAACCATACACACCAAGCACGCAAATCGAGAAGGTCAACCAAACAAACGACTCGCAAACCCAAACAAAAAGGGATACCGACGATGACTAACGATGCTCACCTGAGCACGACTAGGGTCAACTAGGGTCTTATGACCACCTAGCCCAACTTTAAGGATTAAAGAGGTACACTCAAACCTGCAAATCTAGGTGAAGACGAACCTCGCACTCATGCGGCATTGTACTTGAAATCTCCTGCAACCAAGAGTCATACATGCATACATATATAAAATTTAATGAAAGCGTTAGCCCGATATTAATACCACGAAATAGGTACACTAAACAACTTGCATACAACTAGTGTGAAAACCACATCAATAGCTATGCGTTAAATCAAACATCTGACTATAACATTATATTAAGATAAACTGACCAAGATTAAACCCAGATTAGAAATTGATTAGGGCAGGGGTACTACACATTTAACCTGAGATACCATTCAATATCAGTCTCTTTAAGCTAATAAACTATCTGAAAATATTATACTTTAAAACGTCATGTGAAACTATCTCAGGGGCATTTGAACAATGAAATGCATTTATATTGAAAGGGGTGAAGTTGGACATGACCGCGCAACTTCCATAGATCAACTTACTCTAACCATGCAAGAACATGCAAGGGTAGGTATGTGAGGGTCTATTGTTTTTCATGAAAACCCTGCATAGGGTCTTTTGTAATGAATATTGTGTGTAGTACCATTTATTTATGTTTCAATATTTTCCCTGTTCTAATGTTCACTATCCGATTTGAAGGGAGTGAGGCACACTTCCATAGGGTCTCAAATAATCATTAAACATTCGCATGCACGGCCCTTGATCTTTCCTTTATTAGATCTTCCACTAAAGGTGTCACTAACCATGTTTATTATTAAAATACTCATTTCAAGTTGTTTAAATCTTGCTTATACCCTAACTCGCACATGGAGATTGTCAAACATAGTAAAATCATTGAAACCCTTGTGTTATCAATCTATGAACCATCAAGATTCAAGACTCTACAACAATTTCATGGAGTTATTAAGGGTTTCATTAAGGTGTATCTAAACCCTAAATAAAAAACCCTTGAGCATGGTGAAAGAAGGATAATAGTTGGTTTGTTGGAAATCTCAAATGAACAAACCTAGAATCAAGTGTGTGCACAGAAAGATGTAAGATACAATAAGCTTGAAATAGAAGACAAAGTTCTATTCAAATTATACCATCAAGACAATGCTATGAGCTAGCTAAGATACTTCAAAGTGTATATTTCATGATTTAATAGTCAATAGGATGTAGTCACCAAGAAATAAAGACACAAGATACAATGATATAGAGTAATTTCATATATGATAATGTCATCATAATCTTCATATATGATAGTCAAGTGGCATGATGATATTGCTATATGCATAAGGGTAGACTTAAGACTTGTAATACTATTCATGAAGTCAAGAAGAATGATGAATAACAATAAAGTCACAGTTATGAAGACTATGGAGAATGTGTGTCAAAATTTTGAAGATGCAACATAGTATCTCAAGTGGTACATCATCCTTTAAACCTTGTGAGATCTTGTGAGTTTGAATAGTAGGTCTAAAAGCTCATCAATACATTAATAAGTTTGCATTTCTATTTTTATGAAGCATCACATGGCATAGACCATTCAATAGGAACATGGTACCCATAATGGTTTCAAATTACATTCATTTTACAACTTATTAGTTAAAATAATAATGTCTCATGATGATAGTATAGCCTACAACAGAATATGGATTAAAGGAGAACAAATAATAGCTAATTGTGAAAGACAAAAGATTATGCATTTAAAAGGAGAGTAGTAATGAAAGAGCATGAAGGTATAAGAAATGTGAATATAATATAATGTACACATGTTATTTCTCGAAGGATATGAAAGAGAAGGCATAAATGTGACATAATATAATATAAAACTAGAATATATTCAATGATTTCAAAGAAAATGTGTTAGAGTTTTTAGAAAATATAAAAGACATATAAGAGGAAGAAAAACATAAAAAAAAAAAGCTTGGATATTAAGCCCTCACTACACCATAGATCGAGTGAACACTAAAACCATTACAGACAACCAACAAAAGGTTGTTACAAAAATAAAATAGAAATGAAACAACCAAGACAACTTAAACATTAAAACTACACAATGATCTAACAAAAGCAAAGTTGAGCGCATAAGAAGCCATTTTACATCCATATTCCATCCAACCAAACCTAACTTCTTGACATGTAGTCCATGGAACCTCTTTAAAATAGACAATGAAAGAATAATAGGCACAACCACCAAGAAGAGCAGGAGAAGAAGCCTCTAGTTGTGATATATAAACAAGATAAATAGTATAGTGAGTAATAGGAAAAATAGTGAAGAGGGAATGGTTGGGGACCTTCCCCACTTAATCTAATCAAACCCATGAAATTAAAAATAGGAACAAAAACTTTCAAAGTGGGACTTGGATATGCAAAACTAAATATTAGAACATGCATACCAACTTTGATATATGTGTTGCAATTGTGAAAAATATTTAGAATGAAATTATAAATTCTTTTAGACATTATTGAATCATTTTTAGTAGGGGATAAACTAATTTTTTCTTAAAATTATACCAAACCAGAGCTTTAGTTTTCAATCATTCACTTAGTCATAGATTAATAATAAACCATTTCTAATAATTTAGCATTATGGTAATAAATTGGACAATAGAAATATTTTTCAAGTAAATTAAGAAGAGGAGTACATATATAATTCAAATATTTAAAACAATTCACAATCATGACTAGTGATATTACTCATGTACTCTAAATAATTTTGAATAATAGCTAGATATTTGAATAATTTGGGCTTCTTTTAGATATTTTTAAAATTTACACAATCTATAAGTCTATATTATTTAAATAGTTTATTATAAACAATTTATCATTGAACTATGTAGATAGAAAGTTGGGATAAGAGGCTAGAATTAGGTAAGATACACTAGAAATGAAAATCCTCATTTACAATTATGACCTAGTTATTCTCACTAAAATAAAATCATATATAAAAATACTATATTACTTACAATTATAAAATATATATATTTTTGGGAAATTTTGAAGGCCTTAATGAGTGGCTATATGTGTGTCCTTACTAGTTTATATGATATAGGTCCTCTATGATAGTTGTGATGGCACTAGTGCTCAGGGTGTTTTTGATCTATCTTGGAAAGGAATGAAATTCACTGAGGATATCTATCTTAATATGTTGATCAAATCCTAAAATTATCTTACATGTACAATCTATTTTAATTCTTCAAAAAATCAATTGAAAGATAACTTTTCTTAATGGAACCCTATAAAATGGTTTAGTCAAAGGGCTAGTTACCTCAATCAACCTCCTTCAAAATAATTTAAACATAGTTCCATGTGGTAATGTTGGTGGCATAATAAATTAACATCAATAGTAAAAAAAAAATCTAATTAAAACACTAACATGCTTACTAAATAAGAGGTGCAATATACGAAAGTAGGCCTTAGTGGGAGAAGTGTTGGGATTTGGTGTTGTTCATGATTACATAAATTGTTATATTATAACGTTTTGATTAAATAATTATTTATTTGTGATACATCTACGAGATGTGGTTAGCCACAATAGGTAATTATATTTGTGCATCCCTTGTAAAGTGTTCTTTGAAATATTAGGCTATTTATCGTATGTGTGTGGGAGACATAAAATAATTAATTAGGGAAAAATATTTAATTCTTATATCACAAATTAATTGTGGGGTATGTGTTTTTTGTTCTCATGAGTTTTGACACACATGACTTTATCATACCACTTGAGTATACTTATGTGAACTTGATTATATGCAAAGAGTCACATTTTTAGTATTTAAGGTTGGCTCAATGAGGGGGTTGTCATATTATTTAGTCTCTAAGGATTGCATATGAAAAGCATGGTTTGGGATATGTGGATTCATGCCTGGACACATGGAGTATGCATTGGAAAGGCTTGATGTTTAATGAATATTTATTGTAACTATGTAATTGAATGTATTATTTATTTACTAAATAATAGATGAAATATAGATGCATTTGGAGACTATTTTTTTTCCCTCTGAAGGGTTTTCTTGATTTATATCTTGCACATTGTCTTATGTATTGTAAATTTGATCCACCGATTTGGCTATATGAAAACTTGTATCCATTACTTTCTCTCATGGGGTTATGAAGAAAATGGATTAAATGTAGATAATATGCATGATTTCTTGACAAGAAGGAAATTAGAGAAAAGATTAAAATAAGGAACAATAAATTTGATACAAGATTTGAAAGGAAAATAGTAAACTGGGGACAATTATAATAGATCATAAACAAAATATGACAAGGATAAGAACAAGGCGAATGAGATAAAAAAATTAAACAATAAGACTACACAAAATACTATATGGCTCTAAGATGATACATGAGCGAGATCCAAAGCTCCAATGACAGATCAATTCTTTAAGGATCCGAAAAATTTAAAATAGCATTGCAAAAATTATAAGATTACAAAAGGATATTAGTTAGTCAAGCTCAGAATTTAAATACATGATAAGAACAAGATTTTGTAGTGCTCAAAATATAGTTTCTAAACTATTAATATATTTTAAAAATGGGAGCACATAAGTTGGTCCTATTTTAATTTAAAAAAATTATAACATAGTGTCTAATATGATCCCACTAATTTTTTTACTTTTCTAACTATTTCAAAAATATATTTGGTGAAAAACTAGATAGATCACTTATTTTATTTCTAGATTATATAATAATATTTTAATAAATATATTAGTTTTTACTAACAATGAAAATTTGAACATGATCCCACAACTCTTTTTGAAAATGAATTAAAATTTATATGTTTAATGTACACAATATAGAGTTAATGTTAATATATAATTCATTTCAAATTTAGATTAATGGATGAAAATTAACAATAAAAATAGTATATATGAGTTTTTGGAAAAAAGAAGACACTAACAAAAGAAATTGAAGGTCAAAATCATAACATATTCAGAATAAATAAAAAAAAATCTTAATAGTTACAAATTTATGAGAGGTTTTAACATGTATTGATTTTCATATTAACTTAAAATATGTGCAAATATGATAAAGAGCATGCTCAACATTTAGTTTTTTCTATATTTTACAAAAACCATATTTTTCAGGATATAGTGTGCAATTTTAATCATTTTGGGCTAGATTCCTAAAGAAAATAAAATCTTAAGGATTATTAGTTTTCTAAACAATAACTATAATACAAACATGTTATAAAACACTCACATTTTGTGAGTCATAAAAGAAAAATAATGGATCATAAAACATGACCATTTATGACATTCTCACATGTTTTAACCCTTTTTCTTTTCTTTTATGTATTGCAAACTATGAGAACATTATAATGCACAAATATTATACTATGGGAATGATGTAACATACTTGTGTTATATGCTATTTAGACCAAAAATAATTTTCAACACTTTTGGTCCCCCATTTTTGTGCATGTGCCTTTGTGTGCATTCTTAAATTGAGGGTAAGAAGAATCATCTATGTATTTTTAGGGAGGATATTTTGTTACTTTGAGATGGAACCATTGAAATAAGAGAGGGTAACACACACGTGCTCTTCTATTGGTATAGCCCATGTGTCCCATGTTTAAAGGAATGTGAGCTTAGGTAGGAAGGAAGTGATCACCAAAACAAGATCAATATAGGTGGTTTAACTCAATTGAAATTTAGATTTGAAATTTATGAAAGAAATAAGGTGAAAATATATTAGAGGGGATATAAAAATATTTAATTTTTGGAGTAATAACCTAGGAAACGATAATATGGCTAGACAAGTGTCAAGTAAGTTTATAAGGAGATGTAGAGCTACGTGAAAGAGAAAAGGGAAGAATATGGATAAGAAATAGATCCTACAAATTGAACAAGACATAAAAAAGGGGAATGCACTAAAGAGACAAGGAAACTAGGCTAGAATAGGGTCAAAAGGAATAGATTAGTGGAGGGGGGGTAACGGGAAGCTAGAATGAGCACATAATAGATAAATTCAATTAGAGGGCATTAAATTTATGCCTTTATAGTACCTGAAGGAATTGAGATATCCTTGTTCTAAGTTCACATTCAACTAAATTTCTCTTTCAAAAGAATCCTGTTTTATCAAATTCATCACATCACAAGATCTATTATCTTTACATGATCTATTATTATGATTGGTTAAATTGTCTCAAAGGAAAATAAATGTTTTATGATAATAACCAAAGAATTTACAAAGCTAAGATTTTGTATTCAATCCATATATAACAAAAAAATCAAAAGATAATTGTTTATAATTTATAGTTAGATATTAACACGATTTCATTAAAATAGATACAACATAAAAGCAATTAGATGGCATTAAAGTTAAGCTTTTATGGTACCTCAAGGAATTGAGGTACCCCTATTCCAAGTTCACATTCAAATAAATTTCTCCTACAAAAGAATCATATTTTGTCAAATTCATCATTTCACAAGATCTATTCTCTTTACATGTTCTATGATTATGATTGATTAAATTGTCTCGATAGAAAATAAATATTCTGTCATAATTACCAAAGGTTCACAAAATTAAAATTTTATATTCAATCTATTTATAACCAGAAATTATAAAGATAATTGTTTATAATTTATAGTCATGTTTAAATATACCTTAAAAAAGATATTAACACAATTTCATTAAAATAAATCAAATTTTTACCATCTTATAGACAGCTATAGAATTTATACCTTATTGGTTAAACGTTGAATGCCTTCGAAGCATACAATAGAGTAATAACATTATTTATACCAAACTCCTCCCGACAATTACTACCTTGATAGACAATTTTTTCCATCAAGCACCGCAATCGAATGATATCTCTTCAAAGATATTTTCATACGAAACTTCTTACCACTAAAGTAAAACGACAAAAAAAACCATGGTTATCACGTGAAAGCTCTCTATTTTATATGCGACAAATTAAATACGGTCAAATATACAGTCTGATGACTTCTGCGAAACAGACTGGTTTCCTTCTGTAATTTCTCTGCTCTTTCTCGGAAGGACTCAACTCACTAGCGAAGAAGAAAATATCTTATAATAAGTAGAATTAATCATGACTCTTATCACTGACTCAACATGGTTAACATTTGGGTACGAGGGTTCAAATGTAGGTTTTACTTTTATTCAATGCAGGCAGTAAGGATTGACTAACACGCGTCGCGCATTTTATACTATTGATTTTATAATGAATGGTTGCGACTGACTAACAGATCGCTATCACGCTGTAGAAAAGATCTATTTTAAAACCAGAATAGTTTCGACCCACTTTATTCATGTTCCAAAAAGACATACTCATAAGCTAAGATTGCAAGCCCCAAGGAAATCTTTAGAAAAGATATTTTCTCTTTAAATCAAATTATGAATACATATATATCGTTCTATGTCATTTCTGGTTGTTTTTTTAATTTACAGTATTTGGCTTTGGGTGTGTTCTCTGAACACACCCATATCTTTACCAGGAAAGCAACGCCTGCCTCTGGTGGACTGATTCAAATGTTTTCATCTGTAAGTATTACAGTCTCCATAACATTCAACAACTACTTGAGATTGCTATATTATTTGTACTGTTTTGAACCATTGACCTTCTACCGCTTGCAAGTTAGAAGATTTAGTGTTTTAGTTACTGATGTGGGCATAACTTGTTTTACTTGTTTGTCTGTTTTATTTAAGGTAAAGTCTAACTCAGAACACACAGACCGTTTGTCTGTTTTATTTTAGAAAAAAAAGGAAAAGATTTTTTACCTCATGAAGTCTTGGGATGTGAGAACACAATTTTCTGTCGAAGTTTAGAAAGATCTTTTGTATTAATCCCGCCCCCCACCCCTCAAAAAAAGGGTTAAAAACAATGATCTGCCGTATAGTCATTAAATTCGTATATATGTGGTTATTTTATACGATTTTCTAAAATCTATTTATCATTGCATTTAACATCAGCTGCTGTTCAGATGTCTGTATTGTTCTCTTAAGCTAATTCAACGAATTGAGATTATTGTACTTCACAAGGACATTGCAAAACATTAAATAGAGTCATTTCAAATCAAGAGATTATTTGATATTCAGAAGGTGATGTCTATTCAGACATTTAAACCGTATTTATTTACTAGAAATTGCATCTTGGTGTGCAATGGGTACACCGAAAAGTAGTTTAATTAGAGATTATTTTGGTATATTTTTGGCATATAACTATTTGTGTAATGCATGGACTAATTCAATTATGCATTCACTTTAGTGATCCAAAATGACTGAAATAAAATCTTTGAATTAGACTTTATTTTCAACACGCTCAAGCTACGCTTGAAACAAGGAGAGGAGAGGGAGGGACAGGTATGGATAGAAATATAGAGAAATAGAGAAGGTAAGGAGATAGAGATAGTGAGGAAGATAGATATAGAGATGAAGATTATTCTTCTCAATTTGTTTATTATTCTTTTTATTTGATTATTTTTTCAATAGAATAGTTTATATATATTATATTGAAAAATAGTATATATTAATTATATATCATTAATATTGTTTTTTTCAATAGAAACCCATATTGGAGGATAGCCATTTGAAGTATTATGGGTAGCTATGAGTGTTCGTGTGAAAAGAGGTATTTCCTATTAATTATTTCCCTTTGTAGTATGAACAACGTACATTATCCAGCTAGTTCCTAGTTATGACCTTATCATAAATGTTCACATGTTAAGTTTACTTAGTGAGTTAGGAATATTTATAGAAGTCTCTTGTAGATATGTGATCTTACCCTTTAGTTGTCACATGACATAGGATTAAGGAACTTGTCATCATCCTAGTTAGCCATATCACTCAAATTTTTCTATATAAATAAGGTCTCATATATTGTATTGCAAAACGTAAAATTTTGCCATCAACCACTACAATATTTTCATTTCAATTCACAATAATTACCCATTTAACCAACCAAGCATCTTCCATCTAAATTATAAATGTTATTTTTAGAATTCTACATTCACCATGTTAGTGACAACTCAACAAGTATAATACATGTTGTTACACAATTATTAGGATGTCTTTCCTCCCAAGTACTAAGGGATAGTTAATTAGGTGTTGTTTCTACACATATTTTGAATATTTTTATTTTGTTAGATAGTTACTCTAAGGTGTTACAAATTGGTTCTTAAGTCTATTTTTAAATTTGCTTCAAGACCTTAGCCGACTCCATGGCCAATGGATATTGAAAGAAACTAGTCTTTGAAGTTTTAAAGGGAAAGACATCCATAGAGGCCATCAAAAGATATACCCTATTTTGTTGATTGGTCTAAATAATCACACCAGTTAAGTGATGTTGTTTCAATGAGGTTTTCGAGAAATTTAAAAACTTATTTTTTTTTTATGGATTATTGAAAGATAAAATGATTTTCCTATATTAATATATTTGAGTCATATTTTCCTTTTACAAATGTCTCAGCATGTGGTGAGGTTTCCAAAAACCTAAAAATTATGAAATTCTTTTACTTGGTCAACGATCTATTTGCATGAGATTTTGGAGGGAGTTTTGGATGAAATTAATTTGAGTCCAACTTGACTAGGTCGAGCTTGTAAGTTTGATCAAGCTTTGATTTTATTTGTACCTTATTTTTTAAATATAAGGATGATTAGTGTTGATAGATGGTTAATGAAGGTTTCTCTTGATTAATGCCCAAGATCTAGTTTGCACTTTTAAAAGAGGATGTATGTAACATGGAGTTTCCTTATTTTTCATTCCTAGTTCCATGAAATTTCTATCTTAGAGGCATGCGAACAATGAAATACATTCATATTGAAAGGGATGAAGTTGCAAAGGATCCTAAAACTTCTATAGATCACCATACTCTAAACATGCAAGAACATGCAAGGGTAGGTATGTTAGGGTCTATTGTTTTTCATGAAAAACTTCCGCAAGCTCTTTGGTAAGGAATATTTTGTTTACTACTCTTTAATTTATGTTTTAGTGTTTTTCCTTTTCTAATGTTAGCTATCAAATTGAAGGGAGGCATGATTTTATAGGATCTCAAACAATCAATAAGTATTCACATGCATGACCCTTGACTCGCACTTCATTAGATCTTGCACTAAATGTGTTAATAACCTTTTTTATTGTTAAAACTCTCATTTAAAGTTACTTTAAACCTTACTTTAAATAGTAACAATGTTTTGGTGTACATAACCCAACCAATGGTTGTTCCCAAAGTTGAAAGTTTTCCACCCACCATCCCTCATGTTGTTGTATGCAGCATGATGTACTTCAAGAAAATGTCATGAATATTTGATTTACAATTTTTTTTTGTAGGCTATATTGTTCCCAACCAAATGTTTTTGTTGGACCCAAAGTATTGTTGTTATCCACCCTCAATCCCCCATGCTGGTAATACCAACATGTTATATAGTCTTTTATTGAAATGCATGTGATCTTTATGATGAAATACCTGCATCATTGTTTCATTTATATACGTTAGATTCGGAAAACTTGTAGAAGTGGTGAAGTTAAATACTTTTAAAAACTTGAAAATTTGAAATGTTGTAATTTTTAGTAAAATAATAACTTGTGCAATGTGAAATGGCACAATGGCAATCTGACCTATCATTCATGTTAGTATTTGTGTGTTGTGAGAGAGGTTTTCTACAGATAATTTTTTTAAATCAATAATTAAATTTGGTTTAAGAAGTGAAAGCAAGTTAATTTTTCTAAGTGGCTATGATATATTGAGCTACCTAATAACATTCTGTATTCTGGAAACATTTACATACCTTGATAGTAATGAGCTTGGTGTATTGGATGTTGTTCTTTATGGAAAGCTGATTTCTTCAATCAAGAGAACCTGAAAGTGTGAAAGGATGTTAAAGAGAGAAGGTAGTTAATGTTAAATAAAATAATAGTTACCAATTGCAAACCTTCACAAACCATAATACCTGTAAAAGTGAACAGGTGCATTGCAGACTGAAAGTGGTCACGTCCAGAAATAGTTGAAGAACATAAACAAAGTAAGAACCCTGCAAGTAGAGGACGGAAAATCTAAAGCCTATTGCAAATAATATGTATTAGAACATTATTAGTGGCTATTAAATGTATTGATTTGCATATCGTGAAAGTAATGAGCTTGCTATATTGGATGTTGTTCTTTATCGAAAGCTTACTTATTCAATCAAGAGAACCTGAAAGTGTAAAGGGATGTTAATGAGAGAAGGTAGCTAAAGTTAAATAGAATAATACTTACCAAATGCAAAGAGAGAGACAGTGAGCAAACACCATCACAAACCATAATACCTGTAAAAGTGAATAGGTGCCTTGTAGACTGAAAGTGGTCAAATCCACAAACAGTTAAAGAACATAAACAAAGTAAGAAGCCTGCAAGCACACCACGGAAAATCTGTAGAGTGTTGCAAATAATATGTATTAGAACATTATTAGTGGATATTAAATGTATTGAACAAGTGGGTAAGGTTTACATACATTGAAAGTAATGAGCTTGGTGTATTGGATGTTGTTCTTTATTGAAAGCTGACCTTCACAAACCATAATACCTGTAAAAGTGAACAAGTGCCTTGCAAACTGAAAGTGGTCACGTCCACAAATAGTTAAACAACATAAACAAAGTAAGAATGCTGCAAGAACATCACGGAAAATCTAAAGCTTGTTGCAAATAATATGTATTAGAACATTATTAGTGGATACTAAATGTATTGAACAAGTAGCTAATATTTGTAATTGTTATATTCATATATTTTGTAGCTTTCTTTGTTGGGTTGCATTTGGAACCTGTGATAAATTACAATGTATGAGAAAGTAATTTTGGCAAATATCAGGAAAACAAATTGTCGACAGCAATAAAATACTTGAACAGCAAATCGCTGATAGATGTGTACCTTTTGTTGCAGAGTTGGGACATGTAAAAGGGCTCTTGAAATTCATGGACGTTAGTTGTATTGTTGACCCTGAAAAGTATAAATATTGTTTTGGGTTTATACATTGAATAGAATATATATAGCAAGTGAAAACATAATGAAGATGTGATTTGCATACCTGATTTTGTTTGTTTTGTAGTTATGTTTCTTCTATTGTGCGTGAAAGCTTTAGCTAGCGGGCTTCTTCAATCTTTCGTAGAATTGTTGATGTTGCACCTTTCAATTTTTCAATCTTGAGTACCTTTGGTAGGTGACCAAACTCCTGCCGACAATACTTGTACCTTATAGAAAGATTTGCAATAATTTTCATCATGCACGCCACTTAACTACAAACGAAGTGATAATATGAGTATCTCTTTAAAGATATTTCAATACTGAAACTTTTCTTACCACCATCGTAAACGACAAAAATAGGTTATTACGGGAAGCTCTATCTTATATGGGACAAAATGGAGGACTTTCCACGAATTTATTGCACACGTTTTTATTTATTTTATTATTACGGTCAAATGTGGAAATGTGCAGTCTGATGGCTTCTGCGAAACTCACTGGCTTTCCTTCTGCAATTTCTCTTCAATTTCTTGGAAGGACTGAACTCACTAGTGAAGCAGAAAATATCTACTATAAGTAGAAGTGGAACTATCGATGACTCCTACCAGTGGTTCAACATGGCTAACATCTGGGTACGGGGGCTCAAATTCTCCAATCCCACTACTCTGAGAAATGTAGGTTTTATTCAACGCGGCTTTCCCCATGTTCCAAACGGACATACTGGTAAGCCTGCTCAGACCCCAGGCGCCAAGGAAATCTTCAGAAAAAGTTTAATTTCTTAGTCAAATCTTGAATAAATATTTTTCTTTCTACCTATACCATTCTTCTTCGTTCTTTTAATTTACACTTATTTGGATTTGGGTGTATTTTCTCAGGACAAGATGGCAATATGGTTGAGAAAGCTACCAGTACTTTCACCAGGACACCAAAGCCTATCTCCGGAGGACTCATTCAAATGTTTTCATCTGTAAGTATTACATTCTACATAACATTGAACAGCTACTGCAGATTACTTTATTGTTTGTACAGTTTTGAACCATTGACCGTCTACCACTTGCAAGTTAGAAGTTTCAGTGTTTTAGTTACTGATGTGGGCATAACGTGTTTTAATTGTTTGTCGATTTTATTTAAGGTAAAGTCTAAGTCAGACCACACAGATTGTTTAAGCTCTTGATTGTAATTGTACTTCTTCTCTACGGCGTGTTTTTGGGCTTAATCTGTGACAGAAACGTGTTCTCAAAAGAACAAAGAAACAATTCATCATTTTACAAACTATTTCGTTAACTCTTGGATTTTGGTGGTTGTTTGTGGGTCTAGGCTCCAACAAATCCAGGCAATAATACAGGATCTGGTCCACACCATGATGATAAACCGGGAAGCAAGGGTACAGGAAAACCAGCCAAGGATACAGGATCTGATCCAAAGAATCTCTATGAAGAACGAGAAGCAAAAGATAACTAGAAGATTTAGCATAGATGTATGCATAGAGTAGAGTATAAGTGCACTTGGTGTTCGTTTTAGTCATGCTTAATGACGAATATGTATGCGTAGATTACAGATTATGTTATAATGAAGGTTGTGTTAGTTTTCTCTAGCTCTGCTTAAGGATCACATGCTTGTCAAACTGCTTTAAGTCTTGCAAAGATATCACAAGTCAATGTTCTCGTAAAGTGTAGAATGATGTGTCTTGATTGTTCTGCCACATATTTGGCAAGCCTTGTGATTATAAATAAATGTTGAATTACAATTTTCTTGCTTGCCGAACTCTTTGAAGTCTTGGGATATGAGAACACAATTTTCTGCCAATGTTTAGAAAGATCTGTTGTATTAATCCCCCCACTAAAAAAGGGTTAAAAAACAATGATCTGCAGTATAGTAAATGTTGCATTAAATTCGTATATGTTGTTATTTTGTACGATATTGTAAAATATATAATTATTGCATTTAACATGAGCTGCTGTTCAGTATACGTCTGTATTATTTTCTTCAGCCAATACGTCATGTTTAAATCATTTCAATTCAAGAGAACATTCGATATTCACAACGTCTATCCAGACATTTGAACCGTATTTATTTAGTACTTTAAAAAAATTGAAAGCTCTAGGAAAGATCAATGCACCGTCCACTCAAAACTGGCCTATGGTACTTCAAAATCCTTTGACACCCTGTTCACCAAGATTGTTGTCTCATCGTGATTAGGCGATTTTCACGGCAGCTTTTTCGTACAAAATATAAAACAGATGTTTAGCCAATGTTTTAAAATGATATGAACCTACACAACTTTCGATATATAATGAGGAGGACAAGATTTCAGATAAGGAAATAGATAAGAACCAAAATGGATGGAAAGTAAATAGCATTCATTTCTGTACATAATGGTAGTCTATACAATATGAGATTTGATTATATTGTAGGACACTCCCTCATTTACATTATCATGTCTTTACTTGTTTGGGGACAAAACTAGTCTCAAGTATTTTATTCCATTTGCAATTGATTAGGTAATTAATCTTCAAGCCATCTTGATGATGTTGCTATTAAATCTAGTTATGATCTTATCTTATCACATAGACGTTATTTGGTTTGCTACTAAATAAAGGCTAATATGAGGTGTTGTAGGCTTGTTGCATAGACTTGAGAATGCAAAGCATGTAAATTATTTTAATCGTGCAAAACGTATAATATAATGTTTTTAACTATAATGTTTCATGTCCTCTTTGATGACTGTTGTGATCTAAGAGAAGCTTGAGTCTTACTTAAACATAGATTAAAGATTTGAGTGCCCTCACTATGCATTACTGAAGTGTTGTCAACCTCTTTGCCTCAAAGAAATGTATCTACATGGGGAATCAAGTAAGGTAAGTAGCAACACGTCTTATGATGACACTTTTTTTTTCTCATATGTATTGGTTGATAGATTGCTATCATTATCTCGAACATGTTTTGATTCTCGAAGTCTTTGGCTGAAAATAAAATAAAAATTAGTCATCTTCTGGTACTTGTAGCTTTTAACTCTCCATTACCGACTCTCATACAACCTGTAAAAGTAGAAAATAAGATCATACTAGTTCCCATGGAGGGAAATTATCTTAAAATCTAGCAAGACAACCTATTGGGGTGGGTGCAAGAAGTTGCGTCCCAATTCCGCAGAAGTTTGTGAGCAAAAAAGTTTGCCGCTAGAAACGAGTGCCCATTTTTTAAGAAATTGGCCCCTGTTTAGCTTCGGAGCCCCGACCCATAAAAATAAAACGGTTGCACATTTTGAAAAACAGGTGCCCGTTTAGGATCAGACCACCGTAGAGAAACGGGTGCACGATTTTTAGAAACGGGCACACGTTTCTAAAAATGGGTGCCGCACCCATTTCTAAAAACATGTACCCATTACTAAAAACGGGCACACGTTTCTTAAAGTGCTATAAATTTTAAAACGGGTGCCCGTTTTTTGAATTTTAAATAACGAGTGCCCACTTCATAAAAGATGGAGTGGGAAACACACCTATGCCTCGGTTTTGGCTTCGTGTTAGGCTTGGTGGGACCAAGCCTATACTGGAACCTCAAAAAAAATGGCTAAGGCACTGGAATACCAGACTTCTACCTTGCTGTAATTTTTTGAAGGTCTTCCTGATCGTATTTTTTGATGAAACAAAAACCCATTAGAGTTCTCACTGTCCTAATTTTAAAAATGTAAATTTAATAGTGATATGATTATTTTTACTATTTTTGCATTATTTATTAATCAAAAGTAGTACCTAAATGTAAAATAGTGAGGTTTAGTAAAACTTTAATAACTTTTTTGTTTTTAGGTTTTTTTTGAAAATAAATTATATGACATCAATCTACATACAATTCTTTTGAAGATTAAAAAAAAGAAAATAAAAAAATATGAAATTTTAATCAAATTATGGTGGTCGTACATCAGATGTTTTGAAAATCTACTTTATAGTCAATTTAAAATTAATTAAAATATATATATTAAAAAAAAAAAAATTCATCAATATTTAGTGTATTAGGTATCTTTTCCCAGAAGGATTTGCAAACATTCTTTATTTACATCAAAATATGGTGGTCATACACGTGTGTTATGGTCTTGAAATAGGCATTTTGAAAACATGGTTTTTAAATATGACTATGAAAAAACAATTTCTATCATGTGGGTATTGAAATAAATTACATATTTGAAAATTAGACTTCGAGCACTACATTTTATATTACTAAAGTTTTTTCAAATTCAAACTTTAAGTACCTCAAATTTTGACTTCAATCGACAAACAATTTGAAAAATAGGGAAACGACTTCCACTTTTTGCCCAAAAGTGGGACTCAACTTCTTGCACCCACCCATTGTTGACATAGAACTCCTGAATTTCACTATTTCCCTTATTGTATTGAACTATCCAGGACGATTGTGAATCATGATTATTCAATTGTCTGGTTGATAAGAAAAAGAAATGGGCTAAGGTACTTTTTTAGGTTTCAGCCATGGGCATAAAATATTAGATCAGGTGGTCACATAATTTGACGTTATTGGGTGATGCAGAGGTGGGGTTTAAGTTCATAATCAACATTCCATTCTCATCTTCTATAAATTAAAGGTTCCTTCACAATGAAATTATGCTTCAATGGCTACAAACACCAATTTTGGTTTTGGAATTCACAACACTAGATTTGAAATTGGAAACATTCTAAATCAATCTAATATAACATAAATTAACCATCAACACCCTCCAAAGCTTCAAGATCGCTCAACTTGTATCTTATCCACACAGCTAAGCCTAGAATCTAGTAGCCCTTCGAATAGGAACAATCCTTCACAACTTTTAGATAAAACCTGATATACCAAGAATAAAAACATATTTGAGTACTCATTTGGCTTCTTTAAAACATATCCAAAACTTAGGTAGGGTTATTTTGGACCAAACCTCTCAAATCATGATTGTACTTTTGCAATTAGGTCTAACTTGGTTTGTTTTTTCAATCTAAGACGGGAAAATAGTCATCCATAATTTTTGAAAAACCATAATTAAAAAAATATCTTTGATGAGGTTGTAGATAAGATAGTTATTTACTTTCCTTGAAATTTTTATGAAGATCAAACGATTAAAAAGGGAGTTATGGCATTTTTCCCAAGACTGCGAACACTAGGTAGGGTTTTTGACAGTTTTTGAGAAAACAAATGTATCTTGCCAAATACTCCACAAAAATGCATAACAAAGGATTCATCTAAAATATATTTCATTAACATATCATTAAATAAAAACATATTCATATCAAAATTACACCAAATGTGAGCCTCCATGGCTTTGTGATAGTCACGGATTCCTTATGATAGTTTGAGAGTTTGATGGATAACCTTTGTCAAATCCCCTCCAAACTACTCAACCACTCAAATTTCAACCATTCATTGGTTTTATAAAACCATTTAAAACTCCCTCTAACTGTTCTATTTACCCATAGGACTGAACTCTTTCCCTTTTTCATCATTTTTGCACTTGTTTTTACAATGTTCTAATATTGCAACTTTTGCATTTTTTGCATTTTTTGACAAAATAATACCAAACCTTGTAAAACCATTTTTGGAAACCTCAAACACCCTAAAATTGACTAAATAAGTATTTTTACAACATTTCCAACCCTTTTTTGGACATTTTTCACCCTTTGAGCACTTTTGACTCTGTTAGGACCTTATAGGTCTATTTGGACAAAATGGCTCTTAAAGCCTTACAAAATGAGTTCTTTTGATTCCAATTGTTCTTAGGACCTTACATAACATGGAAAACATTACAAAAGAAGGAAAAATATAAATTAACCTTTAATGAGGCATTTCAAAGGCTAGGTGCCCCTGCACCATTGAGGGAGAGCTTGATATAATCGATTGTTTAGAACATTTGGGTTGCTTTGGATACCACATTTACATGAGTTTGGTAATAAGAAAAGAAAAGGAAAATGTTAGAAAATATTAGAAAAAACCAAAAACTTGGAAGAATATTAGTTAGGATCTACAAAAAGTTGTTGAACTCTCCAAAAATATGGTGTGTGAGAAATACATAAATTAGTTTTGATATGTTTCTAGGAGAGAAGGGATGTAAACTTAGTGAACGTAGAATTGAAAAACAATAATGAGTATGTTATTTGTCATCATAGATGTAAAAAAAGAACCAATTCTTTTCATCTACAAGTTCTATTGTTCATATGTGTTTTTGAACAATAATGAGTATGTTATGTGTCATCTATAATTTCTATCCTTTTCTTTTTAGCTAGATCCATATTGTGTTTCATAGATTTAGTTAAAAGTTTACATGGTATCAGAACGCACAAGTGCTAGAAATGAGCATAACATTTTTCATTTGCAGATGTAGACACACAAATCTGTCCACATAATTAAATGAATACTTAGTATTTATTTGATTATTTAACCACTTAATTAAATGAATACTTAGTATTTACTTGATTATTTAACCATCGATCAATAATTAATTAAATTAAGGGTATGTGTAGGATCATGATGTGCCAAAACAGGCCCTTAAGTGGCAATGAAATTTTAGAAAATCAGAGTTATACAACTTGACATGAAAATTTGAATAAGTTGTGAACATTATTTTAAAAATATGTAAGAAGAGTATATCGAAAATTGAATGTAGTTTCTAAGCTACTAGTTGTTTTTTGGAAAAAAAAAATCCTATTTGATGAAAATTTCAAATTTCAATGCAGTGGTACTAAAATTTCAGGAAAAAAATAAGAAGTAGATGTATGTCTGACCACCCTAATCACAATAAAATCTTAATTTTTTTTATAATATTTATAATATAAGTATTAGACTCATGTCCGGATGTGACACATATTTGTTTTTAATTTTTTTAAAATTAAATAATTATTTATGAATTTTTTACTACAGCTTTTCAGAAATTTAGAAACTCCTACATCTGACCACCTTAACTTGGTCAAAACCTTATGATTTTTTTTTTTCCCTATAGTAGATGAAGCATAGGATGTGACGAATGTTTCAGTTTCAAAAAATGTTTTACCGTTTGAAAGTTATGAGTGTTTTTCAATCAGCATATCAATCAAGACTATTGTCAGAGTTCAATTAGAAAATAAATAATTATTATTTATTAAAGTCGAAATAAGACAAGCCTTATATTGTTGGAAAGTTGGGAAAGTCCTTAAAAAACCCTTTTCATTTTATCAATTTTGGTTACAAAAAAAGTCGTTAGCCACCAGTGTAAAGTCTGTAAAATCAAGGAATACCAAAAAACACATTTTTTTAGTTGATTTTCCAAGCTTGTCGCTTCCAAGCCAAATACCAAAGCATTCCCGAGCCAAAATTTGAAATTTGAAAATTTGACTACAACAATCGGATATCGGATGATATTGGATTTTTTATCCGATATCCGATTTTAGTACAAAAATTTGTGGTCCCCAAACAATTTCCCGTTGCCGCCATTTATTTGGTAAACTGCAACATGGCAGAAATCAGATATCTGATTAAATCAGATATCGGATTTTATTAGTCATATTTTAGAGAGAGAGAGAGAGAGAAGGAACGAGAGAGAGAGGAGAGAGAGAGAATATGACCCCTAACAACACAATTTGGTGTCTTAAGGGTTCCTATGGTGTCGTTAGGGGTCATATGGTGTCTTGGGACACTATAGGACCCCTTAAGACACCAAATCATGTCGTTAGGGGTCATATGGTGTCTTAAGGGGTCATATGGTGTTCCATACACCCTTATGACCTCTTAGGAGACCATATGACCCCTAATGACACTATATTGGGTCGCTTTGGGTCATATTGTGTCCTAAGGGGTCCTATGGTGTTCCAAGACATCATATGACCCCTATGGACACCATATGACTCCTAACGACACCATAGGACCCCTTAAGACACCAAATTATGTCGTTAGGGGTCATATTGTGTCTTACAGGGTCGTAGGACACAATATGACCCCTAACGATATGATTTAGTGTCTTAAGGGGTCCTATGGTGTCGTTAGGGGTCGTATGGTGTCCATAGGGGTCATATGGTGTCCCATGAACCCTTATGACCTCTTAGGACACCATATGACCCCTAAAGACACCATATTGGGTCGCTTTGGGTCATATTGTAGGGAAAAGGGGTCATATTGTGTCATAAGGGGTCCTATGGTGTCCCAAGACACCATATGACCCCTATGGATACCATATGACTCCTAACGACACCATAGGACCCCTCAAGACACTAAATCATGTCGTTAGAGGTCATATTGTGTCTTACAGGGTCGTAGGACACAATATGACCCCTAACGACATGATTTGGTGTCTTAAGGGGTCCTATGGTGTCTTTAGGGGTCATATGGTGTCCCATGAACCCTTATGACCTCTTAGGACACCATATGACCCCTAATGACACCATATTGGGTCACTTTGGGTCATATTGTGTCCTAAGGGGTCCTATGGTGTCCCAAGATACCATATGACCCCTATGGACACCATATGACCCCTAACGACACCATAGGGCCTCTTAAGACACCAAATAATGTCGTTAGGGGTCATATTGTGTCTTATGGGGTCGTAGGACACAATATGACCCCTAACAACATGATTTAGTGTCTTAAGGGGTCCTATGGCATCGTTAGGGGTCGTATGGTGTCCATAGGGGTCATATGGTGTCCCATGAACCCTTATGACCTCTTAGGACACCATATGACCCCTAATGACACCATATTGGGTCGCTTTGGGTCATATTGTGTCGTAAGGGGTCCTATGGTGTCCCAAGACACCATATAACCCCTACGGACACCATATGACCCCTAACGTCACCATAGGACCCTTTAAGACACCAAATCATGTCGTTAGGGGTCATATTGTGTCTTACGGGGTCATAGGACACAATATGACCCCTAACGACATGATTTGGTGTCTTAAGGGGTCCTCTGGTGTCGTTAGGGGTCATAGGGTGTCCATAGGGGTCATAAGGGGTCCTCTCTCCCTCTCCTCTCTCTCTCTCTCTCCCTCTCTCCCTCTCCTTCTCTCTTTCTCTCTCTCACTCTCTCCTTCTCTCTCTCTCTCTCTCCCTTTCCTCCTCTCTCTCTCTCTCTCCTCCTCTCTCCCTCTCTCTCTCTATCTCTCTCTCTCTCTCTCTCTCTCTCTCTCTCTCTCTCTCTCTCTCTCTCTCTCTCTCTCTCTCTCTCTCTCTCTCTCCCTTTCCTCCTCTCTCTCTTTCTCCCTCTCTCCCTTTCCTTCTCTCTCTCTCCCTCCAAAATATGACTAATAAAATCCGATATCCGATATTTCTACAATGTGGTAGATTACTAAATAAATGGCAGCAACGGGAATTTTTTTGGGGACCAAAAATTTTTGTATTAAAATTCAATATCTGATTTTATCCGATATCCAATTTTTGTACAAAAACCCAAGAAAAAAAGGGTTTGTGGGCCATTATGTAGATTCCAATGGCCCACAATTTGCATATTCTATTTTCTGTCGAGGATCACAGGTTTTCAGACAACTAGAGACAAATTTGTGCTTTTGGGAGATTCTTAAAGTGAAAACTTACATCGTCAATCACGAAGGAGCATGTGTGGAGGGAAATGGGGAGTAGTAGTCGTCGAAAGTCTAAATGCAAAAGAAAACTTTCAAATGACCAAATTGAAGTGTATAGAGAAAGAGATCAAGAATGTCATAGGAGGAGAAGACAAGGTATGTTAAATATTGCTAATGTTACTTCAACTGAAGAGGAAATTGAATTTGAAAATGTGCCACAAGTTATTGAAAATGAAAATGTAGATTTTGAAAGTGAAAATTTTGAAAATTTTGAAAATGTTGAAAGTGATAATGAAAATGCTCAACATGTGGAAAATTTTGACATAGGAGGTGAAAATGTGGAAAAATTTAACGTTGAAGGTGGAATTACACAACCAAGTGAACCATATGTAACACCTAATTACTTTAGAAATGAAGACCCTCTCATGGATGAAAGACAAATTCCAAATCCAAGACCTTCAAGAACCCCAAAATGGTTATTTGAAATCGATGAGAACATTATTGCGAATCTTGAAGGCAAGAGGTCAACAAGAACCGTTCGGTTGTGGGCTACACAACTTTTCAACCAAAATTTTAGCAATAAGACATTGACTGAGCAATGCCAACTCTTTGTTCAATTGCTAAAGATGATAAAGATGAGACCATTGCTAAACGAATTGAAGATTCGTATGAACAAGAAGATGGAGAGAAATTCCATTATTGCAAAAAATCTATTTGATGCTCTCAATTCTATTGGAAAGAATACCAAAGAAAGAGATAAGAGAGCCGCTCGAAGAGTGATTACAACCTCCTTAGTAAGCCATCAATTGAGGAAGGCTCGTCAAATGAGGCAAACTTGTGTTGATTTTAACATAAACCATAAAACTTTGGATAGAGCACTTGCACGAAGACAAAGACTTGACGATCCACTTCAACAAGATATATGGGCATTTGGTGGGAGGCTTCCACATGTTGATAGAAAGTTGACTGACAATGTGAAGGAAGAGATTCAACAATTTTGGCACTCTAATTCTAGAGTGTCACCCAATGTAAAGGACGTTTTGAAATTAAGAATCGGCAACCGAGACCGCACAGTGCATCCCAAACATTTCTTGGAATCAAGCCAAACAATGTTGTACAATTTTTTTTTTTGAATTACATCCAACTTTGCAAATATCACAAAGGCCTTTGAATATTTGAAACCATTTTATTGTGTTCCTCTTAAGATTCGCAATACCTCTTGTTGCAAGTACCATGTGGAGTTTTCAATGTACCATGAAATTTTATGTCATATTCGTTCTACGATGCATACTAATGAGATGTTGCAGGAGTGTGGTGCAATGCTATTTCCGAGATCATCAAGAGACTTGCAAGATCTATTTTTATGCCCTAGAGATGATGGCTACTATTTCTATAGAAATGATTGTTTTAATGCGAAGTGCTCAGAATGTGGTGGGTTTTCAAAGTTTGTTTCATGTTTTCATGAGGGCAGCGAACACGAGTTTAGAAATAATTATGTTGAGAAAAAAAGATACGAGACAGTGAAATATACTTTGAAGAGTGGAGGTGAAGGTTCTAGATGCGAATTAGTCTCAAGAGAAGTGAGTATTTCTGATTTTATTTTGGATTTTAAGGAAAATATTTTCTACAAGTATGCAAGGCACACCCATAGGTCTCAATGGTTGGATCAACAGTTCAAGATGTGTAAGAACTCTTTCTCGATTGGCACTATTGTATCGGTGATTGATTTTGCAGAGAACTATACATTGCAACCACAAAATGAGGTACAGTCTCAGTACTACAATTCAGTCTAGATTGCTATTTTTATTCACATTACATATAGACATGCTCCTGATAGTACAAAAGAGGATAGGAAGATAATTAGGGAGTATCATTTTTATATGAGTGATGATAGATCACACTCCTTCGAGTATGTGCAACATTCTTTCGAGAATTTTTTTGAGTTCTTGCAATTGACGGACATATAATATGGTTAGATAACTGTACAGGTCAATTCAAGAATGCCCATATATTTTATTGGTTGAGTAGAATGCATGTGGAGAGGCGTATACCTCATATTTGGTGTTTTTTTGAGGCGGGGCATGTGAAGGGAGAGCATGATGGAGCAGGTGTATGTTTGAAGAGAGCTCCAGTTAAGGAGAAATTGAGGATTTCAGGTGCAAATTTCTCTGATGCACATTCTATTGTTGATTGGTGTAGTTCAACATTGTCACATGGAGGTACTCTTGATTCAGCATTGAGCAGATTCTTTTGGTTGGTTGAGGAGGGAACAATGGGAGATAGATTGGATTGTCAAACAATTAAAGATTCTTGAAAGATGCATTCATTTCTCAGCTCAGATGCAAGTACATGGACCATTTGGACACTAGCGTTGGCTTGTTTTTGTCAGAGTTGTGTTCGGTGTGATTGGGATCAGTGTGAGTCAAGTGAGTGGGTTGATACGTGGGTTCCCCACTATCTAACTCCTTTATCTCAAACAATATCCTTGTCAAACGATGACATGGAAAGTTCACTTGAGTATGATCGTCTATCAGATCTTGTACATCCAGGACATGTTTTTGCAGTTGTTGCACCGCAAGGGAATGAAGAGAGATCAGAATATTGGTTGGCATAATGTGTACAGGGAAAACAAAAGCTAACACAACCAGTGACAGATGATGATGGGCTTACATATCCTACAAGTTTAGCTGTTGTTGTGGGAACTTGGTTGCGAACATACATGATTAGAAAGAATGGCATACCTGCATTTGAAGACTATGAGAGACACAAAACCATTATAATGTATTATTATAGCTACAAATGTCAAGTTGTTGAAGTATCAAGCAAAATTGAAGACCAAAAAGCTATGGATAGTGACTACTACTGATCATGAAGCAATATTGGATACTCTTAAACAAAGAGATGACCCTTTAGGCACACTTGAGTAGTAGGTCTTTAATGGTGCCTTATTTTTTTATCATGCATTTCATTTCAAACAATGATCATTAAACCTTAATGTTCAAGTTTGTTACATGTATATTAAGGATGTGTTCAAAATGTAGGTCTATTGATGAACGTTTTTTTTTGGCAACACGGTTTTTCATGCATATAGCGAGTACACTCGATATAATTGGAAGAGATGTATTTTTGCAACATGACTTATTATCATGCATTTGATGAGCTTTACAATTTTTGTTATTAGACAACACTATTTGATAATTTTTTATGATATAATTATCGCATAACCTTTATGCTCATGAAGGTCTTTTTTGATGATATACAACAGTATCACATTATGATTTTTGCATCAACATAGTGGGTTCTGTTGATATAATTTGAAGGGACGTATTTTTATGGTATATAATCCCACCTTTTCATTTATTATCATGCATTTCAGGTGAAGTGATTATCATAAATCCTTTATGTTCATCCTTGCATTTTGTGTGTAGACTAACAATTCTTAAAAATACAGGTTCATGCTAGATCATTCGTCATTGACAAGACCCTTTCTTGGTGATGGTACATATTCCTTTGTGCATTAATGAGATTAAATTGTGGGTCTTGTTGTGTTTATTATCATGAAGATGATTCAAATGCATGTGGCCAGGACACATCTGCAGTGGATCAAATTATCATGATAAATGATCTATTGAATCAAACATTTGACATTGATAGTCAGGTAAATAGGTTAATCTTGGGCCTTCAACATCAACACCTACTAGTCAAGGTGGTCATTGAACTTTCACTCAGGTAACCTTGTCTATTTTTATTCATTAATGGTTTATAAAATAAAGTCAGTTAGAATTTGGCAATTGAATAACATTGTTTCATTTTCAGACGCTGACATCAAATGCACCTAATACTCTCTCCACAATGGAGCATGGTGCTCTCTAGCAGTAGCATCTTTGATGCTTTTGACAGTAGTATGAGTCAGATTAGTAAATTTCTAATTTGATGCTTCCCACAAGGCTTTGCAACTTCAGATTGTGAGTGTGCCCTTGTTACAAATGAATTGTACTTTAATCGACATAGATGGTCTATGATGGCTTTTTTGTAAGACTATATGGTTTTATTACATATATTGTACTTTAATCGACATATAATAATATCCAAGTGGTGGTTGGCATGAGCTTGAATATGGTAAGTTGTATGCATCTTGAAGTTGAATATGATATGTTGTATACATCTTGAAGTTGAAATTTGATTAGACTTTGTTAGCATTTGATGAATCATAAATGTCATTTCATTATTAATCTTGTGAGTGTGAGGTGTAGGAATAAATATCAATTACTTTGAAAGTCATGGATGGTTGTCCTAATATCATAACCACTAGATGGTTGTGCCTTATGAAGAAAAGCTGAACAGATAATAACTAATTGAGAACATCAATTTAAATCCATAATATAGAGGATGCTAATAACAGATCTTTGTATATTTATTTTTTCTAATAATGAAATAGGTACAACTGTATTGAGATAAAATGAAGCTTTTCTCTCATATGAAGATGTCACATTGGCAAATTGGTCTTTATTATAATACACAAGACATAAGTAAAATCAAAACGCTCTCGTCAAATTCTTCTAGTTTCTATGTTAACTTGTGACTTATTAGTGTATGCTGGGAGAGGGAAGAGTGTGTGGCTTCAGGGTATAGTTTTGGACTTGAACCATATTGCATAAATCTCAAGGCTTCAACTTGATTATCATTAAAGGTTTCTAATTGTTTACAAAATATCCCTTCATGGATGTCACATGCGTAGGGTATGACCTTGAGCGTCAGATCGAGTGGGGGGGCAAAATAGGAGCATGCATAGGGTAATAATGCCTAATTGGACATGTCAGAGTCGATGGTTTGTCATCACAACGATTAGAATGAGAAATCGGCCACGCGACAACATTCCATTGAGTGAGATTGACAATTTTTTTGCCAACCGAAAAATTACTGCCCTAATAAAACCATAGGGCAAATTGAAAAACCGAGATAGGCTTTTGTAGGGACCCCTCTCATGACTTTGTAGGTTCAAACAGATCATTTGTAGGTGCCATAGATTCCGAGTTAGGGCCCATCAAAGTTTGACAATTTTGAGCACTTAGGGTGCTCAAGGGATGACGTCGATAGGGTATGACCTCGAGCGTCGGATCGAGTGGGGGGGCAAAATAGGAGTATGCATAGGGTAATAATGCCTAACTGGACATGTCAGAGCTGACGGTTCATCATCGCGATGAGTAGAATGAGAAATCGGTCACACGACAACATTCCATTGAGTGAGACTGACGATTTTTTCGCCAATCAAAAAATTGCTGCCCTAATAAAATCATAGGGCAACTTGAAAAACCGAGATAGGCTTTTGTAGGGACCCCTCTCATGACCTCGTAGGTTCAAACAAATCATTCGTAGGTGCCATGAATTCCAAGTTAGGGCTCGTCAAAGTTTGACAATTTTGAGCACTTAGGGTGCTTAAGGGACGACGTCAGTAGGGTATGACCCCGAGCGTTGGATCAAGTGGGGGGGAAAAATAGGAGCATGTGTAGGGTAATAATGCCTAACTAGACATTTCAGAGCTGATGGTTCATCATCACGATGAGCAGAATGACAAATCAGCCACACGACAACATTCCATTGAGTGAGACTGACGATTTTTTTGCCAACTGAAAAATTGTTGCCCTAATAAAACCATAGGGAAACATGAAAAACTGAGATAGGCTTTTGTAGGGACCCTTCTCATGGCCTTGTAGGTTCAAATGGATCATTTGCAGGTGCCACAGATTCTGAGTTAGGGCCCGTCAAAGTTTGATAATTTTGAGCACTTAGGGCGCTCAAGGGACAACGTCAGTAGGGGATGACCCCGAGCTCGGATCGAGTGGGGGGGCAAAATAGGAGCATGCGTAGGGTAATAATGCCTAACTAGACATGTCAGAGCTGATGGTTCATCATCGCAATGAGTAGAATGAGAAATCGGTCACACGACAACATTCCATTGAGTGAGACTGACGATTTTTTTGCCAACCGAAAAATTGCTGCCCTAATAAAATTGTAGGGCAACTTGAAAAAATGAGATAGGCTTTTGTAGGGACCCCTCTCGTTACTCTGTATGTTCAAACAGATCATTCGCAGGTGCCACGGATTCTGAGTTAGGGCCTGTCAAAGTTTGACAATTTTGAGCACTTAGGGCGCTTAAGGGAAGACATTGGTAGGGTATGATCCCATGCGTTGGATCAAGTGGGGGGGAAAAATAGGAGCATGCATAGTGTCATAATGCCTAAATAGACATGTTGGAGCCGACGGTACATCATCGCGACAAGAAGAACGAGAAATCGGTCACGCGACAACATTTAATTGAGTGAGACTGACGATTTTTTTGCCAACCGAAAAATTACTACCCTAATAAAACTGTAGGGCAACTTGAAAAACCGAGATAGGATTTTGTAGGGACCCCTCTCGTGACCCCGTAGGTTCAAATAGATCGCTTGCAGGTGCCATGGATTCTGAGTTAGGGTCCATCAAAGTTTGATAATTTTGAACACTTAGGGCGCTCAAGGGATGACGTCGGTAGGGTATGACCCCGAGCGCCGGATCGAGTGGGGGGACAAAATAGGAGAATGTGTAGGGTAATAATGCCTAACTAGACATGTCAGAGTTGACGGTTTATCATCGCGACGAGCAGAACGAGAAATCGGTCACACGACAACATTCCATTGGATGAGATTGACGATTTTTTTGCCAACCATAAAATTGCTGCCCTAATATAATCGTAGGGCAACTTGAAAAACCAAGATAGGCTTTTGTAGGGACCCTTCTCGTGACCCCGTAGGTTCAAATGGATCGTTTGTAGGTGCCACAGATTTTGAGTTAGGGCCCATCAAAGTTTGACAATTTTGAGCACTTAGGGTGCTTAAGGGACAACGTCGGTAGCGTATGACCCCGAGCGTCAGATCGAGTGGGAGGGTAAAATAGGAGCATGTGTAGGGTAATAATTCCTAACTAGACATGTCAGAGCCGATAATTCATCATCGTGACGAGAAGAATGAAAAATTGACCACACAACAACATTCCATTGAGTGAGACTGATGATTTTTTTTTGCCAACTAAAAAATTGCTGCCCTAATAAAACCGTAGGGAAACTTTAAAAACTAAGATAGGATTTTGTAGGGACCCCTCTCATGGCCTCGTAGGTTCAAATAGATCATTTGCAGGTGCCACGGATTCTGAGTTAGGGCTCGTCAAAGTTTTGACAATTTTGAGCACTTAGGGCGCTCAAGGGACGACGCCGGTAGGGTGTGACCCCGAGCATCGGATCGAGTTGGGGGGGGGGGGGGGAATAGGAGCATATGTAGGGTAATAATGGCTAACTAGACATGTCGGAGCTGACGGTTCATCATCCCAACGAGCAGAACGAGAAATCGGCCATGCGACAACATTCGATTGAGTGAGACTGACGATTTTTTCGCCAACAGAAAAATTGTTGTCCTAATAAAACCGTAGGGCAACTTGAAAAACTGAGATAGGCTTAAGTAGGGACCCCTTTCGTGGCCCTGTAGGTCCAAACAGATCGTTCATAGGTGCCACAGATTCTGAGTTAGGGCCTGTCAAAGTTTGACAATTTTGAGCACCTAGGGTGCTCAAGGGACAATGCCGGTAGGGTATGACCTCAAGCGTCGGATTGAGTGGGGGGCCAAAATAGGAGCATGCGTAGGGTAATAATGCCTAACTGGACATGTTGGAGCTGACGATTCGTCATCACGATGAGAAGAACGAGAAATCCACCACGCGACAACATTTGATTGAGTGAGACTGATGATTTTTTGGCCAACAGAAAAATTGCTGCCCTAATAAAACTATAAAAAAAATTAAAAAACCGAGATAGGATTTTGTAGGGACCCCTCTCATGACCTCGTAGGTTCAAACGGATTGATCATAGGTGCCACGGATTTTGAGTTAGGACCCGTCAAAGTTTGACAATTTTGAGCACTTAGGGCGCTCAAGGGACGACACCGGTAGGGTATGACCCCAAGCGTCGGATTGAGTGGGGGGGAAAAATAGGAGCATGGGTAGGGTAATAATGCCTAACTGGACATGTTGGAGTTGATGGTTCGTCATCGCGATGAGCAGAACAAGAAATCGGCCATGCGACAACATTCGATTGAGTGAGACTGATGAATTTTTTGCCAACAGAAAAATTACTGCCCTAATAAAACTATAGGGCAACTTAAAAAATTGAGATAGGCTTTTTTAGGGACCCCTCTCATGACTCCATAGGTTCAAACAGACTGTTCGCAGGTGCCACGGATTCCGAGTTAGGGCCTGTCAAAGTTTGACAATTTTGAACACTTAGGGCGCTCAAGGGACGATGCCGATAAGGTATGACCCCGAGCGTCGGATCGAGTGGGGGGGAAAAATAGGAGTATGCAGAGGGTAATAATGCCTAACTGGACATGTCGGAGCTGACGGTTCGTCATCACGACAATCAGAATGAGAAATCGGCCACGTGACAACATTCGATTGAGTGAGACTGACGATTTTTTCGCCAACAGAAAAATTGCTACCCTAATAAAACCCCAAGCGTTCAACTAAGGTGGGGGGAAAAATAGGACCATGCATATGGTAATATTGAATTGTATCAAGTATTGTTCATTAAATGAATTGTATTGTATTGTTCATTAAATTCATTATATTGTTCATTGAATGAATTGTATTGTATTGTTCATTAAATGAATTGTATTGTATTGTTCATTAAATGAATTATATTGTTCATTATAAAAACAACAGTTACGATGAAATGAAATAAATTGTATTGTTCATTAAATAGCCATTATTAGCCATTATTAATTATTGGAATGAACATTAAAGATTTCCATGATAACACCACGCACAGATGAGCAACAATTTATTTGATCAAATATCAACTTCTATATATATAAAAATGTCGAATGATTACAAATGTATGTCCATACACAAATATGGCATAAACACTAACTGAAACAAAATGTATGTCTAAATACGTGAATGTATGTCCATATACAAAATATACATGCCAACTAGACATGTAAGCATCCCAAAACTATCTATAACATCCTAAGATGTTGATGGACCATCAAAATCGATCCTCTTCACTGCACTACTTGGCTCTGAAGGATCTTGCACAAGAAAAACAAACCACGATTAATATTAGTCATATTTTATAATTCACATTCGAAAAGTTAACATAAAAATGAACTATAATTGAACTATTCATGTTTACCTCATCTCCACGTTTTCTCTTCAACTTTGCAAGACTCTTGATGTATGTCTTTGGTAGAGGAGGTATGTTTTGAATATTTTGATACACAACCTACATATGTTCAGAAACATGACATTGATACAAGTTAGCATATAATTGTCATTGATAATAACAAATTATATCTACTAATCAAATAATAAAATAAACACACATCTCTTCTTCTTCTTCAGGTATATTGGGTGTAGTCATCAAGGATGTGAAGCCAAGAGTTCTCTGTATTTATACACAACAAGTATATGAAACTATCAATCTATGTCAAGACATGTATAATCACTATAAGTTATTTAAACTATTCATTCAATCATATTTGCATTCAATTACCTTTCCCTTGTCTCTAATTGCACTACCAGATCCTAAATGAGACTGCACCGCACTCATGCTGCTTGTGCCCTACAAGAGTAAAATAAGATATACATGCAAGTTACTACATAATCTAATTAATACAAATATAAATGATGAGTATTTATGTACAATAAAATACAAATGACTAGGTGCAATAATATATGTACCGTCAAGCTATCAAGGCCAAATGAAATGGTTGACAAGGTGCCCTCCTGAATCTGTCTCAACTCATCCTCGGTCATCAACTGTTAAATAGACCATATAAATAAAAATTAGTACTTAATATTATCTAATTTATAAATATTTAATTAAAATATAACATGAACTATGAAAACACAAATCTTACCAATACATCATCAATGTATGATGATGGTGCCTCCTTGACTCTAGCATGTGAGGACTCCCCAGGGTATCCTCCAGTCTGTGTAATAGCATCTAGTGCATCATGCATCTCATGCACCTCATAATCTGCACTGGCCATAGGAGGATCAACGGACTGTCCAATTGGACCCAAGCATATGTGCCCACACATGACACAACTATGGGGCATGCATATGTGTGGAGCTGAGGATGACGTGTCACCGACATCAGATGCACCGCTACCATCAAGAGTAGGCTAAGCTATTGACGTAGCCTAAGAAACCAAAAGGCTACTCAAAGAGTGAATAGCCGATATGGTCCGTGAAGCTGCCTCACAAATGATATCAGGATACTGAACTGTAGGTGGGGGATCAATAGGAGGAGGGGGGACATAAGGGCCCTGGACTACTCTGACTGCCCTAGGTCTATTTTGGGGCATACCTAAACCTACACCCTGGAAAGGCTGGATGTCAAAGTAGTTCACATGTTTGTCTAAAACAAACTCAACATACAATTTTTTTATGAAATAGAAGGGGATATCAAGATTGTTGTTGGGTGGTTTGTTGAAAACCATCCACCAACGATCCCAAAAGTTTTTCACAATCCCATCAATTGTGCACCATTTGATAGAAAGTTTTGTTTTTTTGGGATCTACAAGTTAACCAGTACGGGGATTGACAAACAATGAGGCGATTTCGGCTTTGGATATCTCAAGATCCTTGATATCCTTATATGACAAGCCATCTACATATTTTTCCTTCATAAAATCTCACCACAAAAGGGCGGCATCGTGCTCCTTAGTCATGGTTTCCATACTTTTTATGATCGACATGAGAGGATCAAACAATGGGTGTAGACGAGGGATCCTATGATATACTTCTACAATCCCCCTCAATTCATTCAAATTTTGTGCAATCAAATCTTGAATTGAGGAGGGGTTTGGCAAATGAGGGTTTGGTTGTTGCAGTTGTGGTTGGTCAGTGTTTTCATTGTTATCCCCCATTTTTAACCTAATTGAATGTAAACCATTAAATTTAGTTAACAAATTTAAACAATTAGGTATTTGATTTAAAAAAACCTAGTTTTCATGAAAAAAAACCATATTTTCAATGAAAAATCAAATAAACATTAACAAAAAATGAATGAAACTGATTCAAAATGATAAAATTCTTACCTCTAAATCTATCTTTTTGTAATTTTTTGTCAAAACACTAGATATCAGGTGGAGCGGATATCGGATTTTGATGAATTCACACGACCCATGAGTTAAAAATGACTCACAGGGCTGTCACTGTCGAAATATAAAAGTCTCAGAAAATCGGATATCCGATTTCTATACTTAAATTATTTTTAAATAACATATCTAATATAATAATATATTATATAATATATATTATATTATATATAATATAATATAATATAATATAATATAATATAATATAATATAATATAATATAATATAATATAATATAACATTGTATTATATTATAATATAATATAATAAAATATTATATTATATTATATAATATATAATATAATATAATATAATATAATATAATAATATATTATATTATATATTATATTATATTATATTATATTATATTATATTATATTATATTATATTATATAATATAATATAATATAATATAATATTGTAGACGTATAAAAATGACCATATTCCTAAATGAATATTTTATGTTCATTTCTCTATTTAATTAAATTCAATTTAATTAAATTACCTGCATTCCTCTATTTTATTAAGTAAATTACTCAATTTATTTAAATAAAATTCACTATACCATCTAATGAATAAATCATTTTATTCAATTAAATCCCTTCTATCCACTTTTAATTAAATTCAAATTTAATTAAATAGTTATCCTAAATTAAATAAATCTAATTTGTTTAATTTCCCCAAATTGCAACCAAATTGAATTAAATTACTTTATTTCAATTAAATCCTATTATCCCTCCATCCACTTGCAAAATCCCAAACCCCTTTCTAAATCCCTTCTAGAATCTTCTAATCGCTTCTAATTAACCTAACCCCTCCTCTAAACTTTGTCACATCCCTAAGCAAAGGGAAGTCACTTCTCAAACCTCAAAGTCTCCAATAACCATTAAAGGCTTTCAACCTTCAACCACTTAAATCGTCAAAGTCTCCAATAACCATTAAAGGCTTTCAACCTTCAACCACTTAATCCCCAAAGTCTCCAATAACCATTAATGGTTAACTCAAACCCTCTTACATGGTTAATGAATTTGTTTTAACTCAACCTCCACCCAACCCAAGGGTCTCATCAGGCCTTTAATGCTTTGACCATGATTATCTCTTAATCATTTGCACAAAGGTTTATCCTTGGATTAAATCTTAATCCATTGGGTAAGCCTAACTTAAGCTTAATCCTTATCTCCTAGATAACCCTAAGGTCTTCTCAGGCATTTAATGCCTCCAACCCCTTCTCTCAACCCAACCCTATGTTGACACTTGTCACCATTTCATTGGTGCCAATTACAAACATGGATCCCTAACTTTCAAACTCAACCCTTGATTAAACCAATTAATCTTGACCATCCATTGCCCTATTTTTGCTATAAATAGAGCTCTCACTCCTCCATTTTGATCATCCTTCAAATTTGTAGTATCACACTTATGCTCAAATACATTCAAGCTTTCATATCATTTTTATGCTCATCATTTTAGCCTCTTTGAAATCAGGAATTAATCTAAATATGCATGTTTAGGATAATTTCTTTATCATTTAGCTCAATCATAGACTAATATATATCATGTTAGGATAGTATTTATACTAATCTTGTCATCTTATCATATAGTTTATTGCATTTTAAGATCATGTATAGCTTAGAATGCATCTCATACTAAAACTATCAAAACATCCCTCGTTCTTGCATTTGCCATCCCTAAACCATGTTGCTCAGTAATTTGAGAGCAAAAACATTGGTTTAAGGGACATTGTGAGATAGAGAACCATAGGACCCACCTTGGGAAGCTGAGTAACACTTCGTTATTCCATAGCTTGCATCAAGAAGTCCTGTGTGTGTGTGTGGACTAGTATTTAGTAATATTTTCACATATTAAGTTTTATCAGCCCACTTTTCCCGCATACATTTAATATAATATAATATAATATAATATAATATAATATAATATTATAATATATAATATAATATAATATAATATAATATAATATAATATTATATTATATTATATTATATATAATATAATATAATATAATATAATATAATATAATATTATATTATATTATATTATATTATATTATATTATATATAATATAATATAATATAATATTATATAATATATAATACAATACAATATTATATTATATAATATATAATACAATACAATATTATATTATATAATATATAATATAATATAATATAATATAATATATAATATAATATAATATAATATTGTATTATATAATATATTATTATAATATAATATAATATAATATAATAATGTATTATATAATACGTATTATATAATATATATAATGTAATATGTAACATATAATATATTTTTTAAATTAAAATTACAAATAAAAATCGGATATCCGAGAAAATCGGATATCCAATTTGCATAGGTAATTACCAAGCCAAGGTGTATTGACACCAGGCCAAGCAAAAATTCAACATAGATTTTTGCGTTTTTAGGCAAGTGAGGAAGGCTATTTTTTTCACATTGCCACTTTTTGCCCCCCCTTGATCCTACACTAACCCTTAATATTTAATTAATTCATCTTAATCCTCTTCTCCTATTAATTAAATAAATTATTCTATTTATTTGATTTAATTCACTTAACCAAGTTCAAACAATTAATTAAATAAATAAAGCATATTTATTTAATTAACCCACCTCTTGCATTTAAATAAATTAATATTGATTTAAATCCTATCTTTCAAGTTTAAATAAATCAATATATTTAAATTCTTAAAAGTATATCCCTCACATTTAAATAAATAAATATTTATTTATTTATTTAAATTCTTAAATCCCTCACCCGCTTGCACTTTCTACAAAATGCAACTTGCGCACTAACCCTTCTCTTATCATGTCTAAACCCATGTTAGTAGCCTAATAACTCTCTAAATGTTTGCACATTCCTAAACTAACGGATTAGGGAAGAGTCACTTCTCAAAAGTATCTAAGGCTCTTACAAAGCTTTAAAGGCCTTCTCCCTTCAACAAGTTAACCCACATGGGTCTTTGACCAACCTAACTCACCTTTAACCCTTGCACATTTTCTCAACCCTTGGTTAAAGTCTTATCCCTTAACCTAATCATCCATGGTAGCCCTCAAGTACCCTCAAACCTTAAAGGATTTGAACAATCTAACCCTTTAACCCATGCACATTCCTTTACCCCTTGGATAAAAGCTTTATCCACTAACATAACCTTAACTTAACCACCCATAGTAAACATCACGTCTCTTTAATAATTTAATGTTTTTTCCCTCTACTCTCAATCTTTCCCTTGTTGACACTTGTCAACATGGGATTTTCTTAAAGAGGAGCACATGGATTAAGGATCACTACTTCCTTAGGCAATCCTAACCCTTCCTCAATCAAATCATTCTCAACCCTTGATTTTCATGTTTCCTCTATAAATAGGACTCATTCCTTCATTGTTGAGGATCTCTCACACACAATAGTTATCCTTGCATTGTTACCTAGAATTTGAATGTTTTGTAGAAGCCATTGTATTATGCTTTAGCTCTTCCACTAGTAGGAATTGCTATTTAGCCTCTAATACTTCATTTGCATCCTCATTCAATACTTATACCATAATCAAGCATCTCCCATCCTCCATTTGGCATCCCATAATGCTAGTGCTCAAACTGAGGGCATACTCCACATATGCAGTAGGAACTTGGAGAGGAGGAAGAAAAGGAAGAGCTAACGCAAGGGAGTATCATGGGGAATTTTCGTATTCAATTTTTTTTGTTTATTTCCTAGCTTCTTGTTTACTAATCTTCCTTGATAATTTTTTTAAATGGTTTAGTTTTATGTTGACGACTAATCTTCACTAACCATTTTATAGCATTTTAGCAAATATTGAAGATTGGAGCTATTTTAGGATTGAATATCCATTGTATTGAGGGTTTCTATTTTTGTACCATTTTGGAGACCATCTTGAGGAGTGAACCATGTATAAGGTTTGTAGATGTAAATATTGTGGGAGCAACCAACATTGGAATGAATTGTGTCCTAATTTTGGAACCTGCAAGGAGAAATTAATGAAGTTGCACTCCAATTTCTCTGAACTGACAAGGAAGAGGAAAGTTGCAAAGATTGTGGAAGACATTCTTGTTGAAGAAGGACATCCTCGAGAGAGAGCTAGAGCTGATATGGATGTAGTTGAAATAGAAAAGAAATAGAAGACTACACCTTCTCCCATTAAGGTGAAGGTGATAGGACTTTCTCCTACTCTAATGAAGACACCTCATGTTGAAGTTGAACCCTTTGATGTATCTGCTAAGGGTAAAGATGTTATGGGGAAGAAGCAGAATACCCAAAGAGAATATGTAGCAGTTTCTCCAGTGCAATCTGAGACTGAATGTGATACAGACATTTCGAAGGAATCAAAGAAAGGAGAATTTGCTAGAGTGATCCGGAAATCCCAAACCAGTGGTGAGAAGAAAGAGACAAAGGAGAAGAAAGCAAGATCTGATCCTATACCGACAGGAAAGCCCAAGAGAGGAAAGAAGATAAAATCTGACTTGGATGAGGCTATAGAATCCAGTAAGATGAAGACTTCTAAAATAGGGTATCATATTATTCCTCCTTTGTCTATTCAAGAGTTGATTGGTAAAATTATCAAAGATGGAAATTTGAAGAACATCTATGTATACTATGCGAATATGGATGATAAGGATCAAAGGCAGATTGAGGAAGTGACAATATTGAACATGGATTTATTTAGTAAAGAATTGATTGAATTGGAAAAATATCTTCCCAAAGATTTATATAGCTTGATTGATGCTAGGATAAAATTTTATAGTCAAATGGATAGACAAATAAAGGAGAGTGAACTGGTTAATTAGTGCACTAGTATCACTATAGAGGAAATTGATAGATTAATTTTGTTAGTGAATAAAAAGGAATTCAGGAGAAAGCATAGAGTCAACAGTCTGATGGTTGGCCGAGTTGGAGAAATAAGGAAGAAACTAGTGAAATCTAGAAGAATTTTCTTACTAAGAAATGGCTTGTAGAAACTATCTCACAAGATGAAGCCACTTAGTCAGAAAATCCTCTAGTTAAGGAAGATGTTGCAGAGAAACAAATTTTGGATACTATCGAAGTTGAGCCTACAAAAGAAAATGATAAATCAGTAGAGGAAGAGGATGGTGCACCCAATGTTGACACCAGTGTATAGGAGGCACCCTAAGAAGTCAAACCAAATCCATTGAGGCTGAGAAGAAGGAAGAGGTTAAATAGGATGAACTAGATAAAGGAAAGGGTAAGGCAATAGAGACTCTGATCCTTGTGGCAATTGACACAACAAAAATCCAATGCCAAGGGAGTTTTCCACAGTTCAATATCATTTTTGATAAACCTTTCAATTAGATGTCTCCGATAGAGAGAATGATAGCTATTGCTGCTCTTCAAGAACAAGCTAGTCTCGAGTTAGCATAATCAGAATCTAAAGTGAAGATTCTCATTAAAAAATTGGTTAAGTTTTGGAACAGGTGGTACCGCAACTGAAATTTGACGCAAACACCAGTTCATCTGGTAATCTTCATAACATAATTGATCATATATCCACCCAGTTTGATTCTTTGACAAAGGCATCAACATGATAAGCTATGGAGAAATTTAAAGATGCTAAAGTTCAAATATTTTTGCAAAGGATTAGTAATGATAAGGCTAGCTAGATAAGGAATTAAAACTAATTGATGATACCTTAGTGGAAGATAGTAAAATTTATGTTTTGTCTAATTTTGACCATCTTTACTACTAAGATAGACAAGAAGATAGATAATTGTAGTGGACAATTAGCTTAAATTTATCAAGCTTATGATCCTACAGCTAACTTAACTGACAGTATTGAAGAAAAGTTGTTGAATATCACCGAGTAGATTAGGAATTTTGAGAAGGAGAAGGAGAGGATGATTAGGCATGCAGGTGATCTCTGGAACCTAATTGGTCCCCATTTGGACACCTTAGTGTATTATAAGATGGATTGCATTCAAAACATGTCTCAGGAGACTCCTATTGAGATTGCGACTATAGAATTTTATGCTTATGTTTTGAATGGTTTTGTTTCAATTTTGGAGAAGTTGCGAGCAAGATGGAGCAAATATCTTAGGTTCCTTAAGATGGAAAATATAGATATACTGAAACATGTATAGATTTGATCATCTGATGAATGTGCATATATGTACAAAAAAATTTGATGCACACCCTAACTTTGGCATTGTTGTTAAAGGGGGAGAGATGAGGTGAAAAAAGTACAGATTGATTGGATGTATGAAGGGTGCAATTTGGTGTAATACATATTTTTGGATTTTTGATCTAAGGGGGAGCCTTAGAATTATTTTATTCCTTATAATTATTTTATTCTTTCATTCGGTGTACAAGTTTCAACACTTAGCCATTTTTCACAATTGTTGCCATCAATGCCCAATGGGGAGATTGTTGGCAATTGGCACTCATCCGGTGATTTCAGGTGACATTCAGTAGTTTCTTATTTGTTTAGGGTTGTCATTGTTGGAAAATATCCTTGGTGACTCAATCTAGCAATCACGATTCATCTTATCCGGAGGATGGAGGTAACTAGTAGGTAGTTAATCGGTATAACAAAGTATTTTGGTAATGTTTTGATCCAGAATGATTTTCAATGATTGCGATGTTTTTGGTGATTGATTTTGTGATCTCAATGATTAGGAAGACCTTGAGGAAGTGTGTGATCATAATATTTTTTTCTGGTGCTATGTTTTCTTAGAGAGTGAAGTCGACTTGGAGCTACATGTTACACTTCTTGAAGCCGACTTCAAGGAGATTGTTTTTGTATTAAGACCAGATATATAAGATCGATTTGGTGATTTATTTTTGGTATTTTAGTGGTATGGTGATCCTTTTTGGTGCAATTGAGCATAGTTTCACGTGCACACTTTTCTTTCTGACCTACTGGTAGCTAACTGAGATAGAAAAAGAGTATTCAACAAAGCGAAGTCAGTTAGAGATTCGGTGCTTAACTAGAACTCATTCTTGCATAGTTAGATGCTACTTGAGAGGTCATTTATTTGTATTTCCTCATTGTAATCAAATTGTAAGTCAGTGATACTTCCCTAAAGGTTGTAGCCTTTGGGCAATTGTAATTGAGCAATGAACTCTAGGCAATGAACCTGAATTCAAGTGTATTCCCCATCTATGTAATATTTATGTACTCCTAGCCATTGTATATGAATATTGTGGGTTTCATCCCCACCATGGTTTTTCCCTTCATAGGTTTCGACGTAAAAATTATGGTGTTGTGGATTTGTGTATTCTTTGTTGCATGTTTATCTTCTTTTCTGCTATGCATTGCTAACTGATGGATAAAGAATAAGTTTGTGGATTTGATTTCTTACAGATCATTGATTCACCCCCCCTCTTAGTGATCCCTGATTCTAACATGTATATGTGTTATTTTATTGGTCAAAAGCATTGCAGGGTTCTTTCTATACACTAAACTATCTGACAAAGGCACTACTCTTTAGAAGAAAAGTGATACTCTTCTTATTTGGTTTTATGTGATTCTTTTGATTTCCTAAGTCTTATATAGATTTTATGTCTTTAGATTTTGAGTATCGAGAGGTTGTCTTTTGGTTCTTGAGTTGTTTGAGGACTGTTTATTAATCAAAATTTTGTATTTACAAGATCTGGTACATTTCTATTATTATTATTTAGGTTCATTTTTTTGATATTATGTTTTGATGCATGATGTGTATTCCATGTTGTTTATAAGACTGTTATGATGACATATGTTGTTTATGTCTCATAGGTTTTCTATTGATTGAGTAACCTTGGTCATCCAGTTACACTATATTGAGAGCCCATGTTTATGTGTTGTGCATTATTGTTACCCTATGGTCTAGGTGCATGCTAAGGGGGGTAGGTTTCCAAGTGGGTGACTAGGGTCATGAGGATTATATTGCTAGGTTACCCATAAATAATTAATCATAAATGGGATAGGTAGTGGTAAATAACCATAATAAGATAAGAAATGGATTTATGGCCTCAACTCATGTCCTTGGGGTGATTATATAGATCTAGGAATGGTTGGGTAGACCTTGGTGATCCAGGTAAGATAATCTCCTTTTGTATCCTCAAAGGTTGAGATGACTCTACATGAGAATCACGGATGTTAGGACAGGTTCCCATGGTGGTTGCATGCAATGACACTCTTTCCCTACACGTAGATCCTATCACCTTGATTCTTGGTTTGAGAGATGCCTCTAGAGGACTTATGTTTATTTTGATTCTTTGAGTTAGCCTTGTGTTGTGGTTTTGGTTGCATCCTTTGGTTGGTAGGTTTTAGCCTAGATCTAGAATGTGTGTGGGATCTTGTGTCATCTCCTAGCATGGGGGGTGGTTCCTTATGGTTCCACATGGTTAGGTGGTTTGATGTCTTCTTCCATTGGGGTGTTCTTTATTAGATGCTCTTGTGTGAGGATGTGGGTACTTATCTTTCATCTATGGATGGACATTGGAATCAAATAGATGTACATGATTCATATAGCATGTGTATTTGTATAATTCTTTAGATAATTGTCTTTGTGGTTGAGAGGTATGCTCCTTGATGTAAAATAGATAATGTATATGTATTGATAGTTGTTGTTTTGGGATATGGTTATGAATCTTGTAAGAGAATGTAATGATGCATATAATATTGCATCTTAGATATTGATCTCTAATGGAAACTAATGATGTGCCATTAGTATTATGCATATATTCATTGTAATTAAGAAATTAAATAGTATTGTGGTAGACAATATTAGAAAAGATGATGTTATTGAATAAGAGGGTTGGGATTAGGAACATTTGGTATTGGTGCAATAAAATGAACCTTGAAGGATTAATGGGACTTGGTTAATAATAAATTATAATTGAGTAGATAGATGTATATGTTGTAATAGTAGATGTTTAAATTTTTTTTTTAATCTCATATTGCATGTTAGTTAGCTTTATTTTTTTAGGGTATTTTGGTGGGAATTATAGGGGGGGATTATATTAGAATATAATTCATCATTTGTGATTTTTGAAGAGGTTCATATGGGAAGAGTTAGAAGATAAAATCTAAGGTAGATATATGATGATCTTTAAGACACGTATATGAGTTGTAAGAGGTTGAATGGTTATGGGTGGTGAGTAGACTGATATTAAGAAAAAGAAAAGAGTTGTCATCTTGGTTTAGGAATAAATAGGTACAATTTTGAATTGACAAGGTAGACATGAACAGAATTATACATGTGAACTTATAGAGTTAGGTACAAAAAGGTCTTGTTTGGTATGAAGAGTTGAAACATGATTATAAGAAGTAAAATATAAAGCATGGAATAAAGAAAAGATATAGATGATTGTACAAAGGGTTATGGAGGAGAGGAAGTAGGATAAGAATGAAGGATCAAATATGAAAGGAGGGGGTATTTGAGTGGTGGATTATAATTAAATAAGGAAATACAAACATATTTAATGAAATAAGTGAACTTCTAAAGTTAGGTACAAAATGGTTATGTTTGGTATGAAGAGTTAAAACATGATTATAAGATGTAAAATATAAAGTGTGGAATAAGGAAAAGAAATAGATGATTATACAAAGGGTTATGGAGGAGAGGAAGTAGGATAAGAATGAAGGATCAAAGATGAAAGGAGGGAGTATATGAGTGGTGGATCACAATTAAATAAGTGAATATAAAATTAATGAAATTAAATTAATATAATGATAATATTAAAATATAAGTCAAATTAGCTCGTCAAAATATAAAAGGGAACAAATTTTTTTTCCTTGTTTAAGTGTGATATAAATTTTTTTTTATGATCTCAATTAATGTGTAAAAGAGAATAAATTTGATATAATTTAATCACAAGAGAGTTGGGATATGAAAAATGATCAAAACATAGATTTGGGAACATTAAACTTAAAATGAAAAACCATTTGAACCAAAAGCATAAAAAAACAAGCTTTGAGATTAACCCCTCACTCCACAATGGACCGAGAAAAGGAGTAAAACCATTAGAGACAACCAACAAAAGATTGTTACAAAGACAAAATAGAAATGAAATGACCAAGACAACTTAAATATTAAAACTACATGATGATTTAACTAGAGAAAAGTTGAGCACATAAGAAGCCATTTTGCATCTATATTCCATAAAAGAAGAAAAAAACCTATCCAACTAGACCTAACTTCCAGACACATAGACCATGGGACCTCCTTAAAATAAGGAATGAAAGAATAGTAGGAACCACCACCAACAAGAGTAGTAGAAGAAGCCTCTATTTGTGAGGGAGTGGTAAGTGAAACAAGGTAGTGATTAAGAAGAGCAATAGTGAGTAGAGAAGGTTTGGGACCCTTACCTACTCAATCTAATGTAAAACATGAAATTTAAAATAGGAATAAAAACTTTCAAAGACTTGCAAATAAAAACATAAAAATAGAAGATGCATACCAACTTTGATAAAAGTGCTACAATTAAAAAATATATTTAGAATGAAATTATAATATTTTTACACATTATTGAATCATTTTTATGAGGGAACAAAGCAAGTTTTTCTTAAAACTTTACTAAACTAAAGCTCTAATTTTCAATCATTCACTTAGTTCTAAATCAATAATAAAGCATTTTCAATAACTTATTAGAGAGTATTAAATATATGTGTATATAGTACCTCAAGGAGTTGAGATACCATTGGTCCAAGTTCACATTCAACTAAAAATTTCTTATAAAAGAATCTTATTTTGTCAAATTCATCATGTCACAAGATCTATTCTCTTTAAATCTTCTATGATTATGATTGAATAAATTGCCTCAATAGATAACAAATATTCTATAATAACTACCAAAAATTTATAAAACTATAAAAAAAATTCATTAATTTTTTTCTAGTTTATTATTAGAATCTGAAGTTTGAGGTATTTATGATATCTCTGACATTTCTTGTTATAAAAGTATAACAAACAAGACTTTGAATAATCCATGATAATGATTTGACACACCCATCATTAGTTTTTCTTTTACCAATAACTAATTTTTTTCTCCTTAAATTATAAAAGAAGCAATCAAATACATAATATCAATATCTTTAATAACAAATCTATAACAATATAAATACAATTTTATAAAATTAAATAGAATAGTACTATTGCTTTTTATAATTTCTAACCTAATATTACTTCTAACATCCTAAACATAGAAAACATATATCCTATTTATAATATCAGGAAAACCTAAAGTAGTAGTATAACATCGTATTTCTTAAATAAAACAAACTTATACCTAATCAAAATGGTATATACTACTGTTTCAACCTAAACCTTAACCAAACTCTTTCATTTTCCTCCTAATTGCTTCTCCATCCCCAATATCCAATGCTCATTGTCCATGAAGGCAACATGTCCAACTATTTTTGCAATGGCTAATGTAGTAGTATACATCACATCCAAGCCATCATGTTTGATTGTTGATTTGTTTGTTCATAGAGATGTGAAGATGGAAACATCTATACAATCATCAGAACAACATCTGAAAGACATTTTTATTGTAATTATTAAATAAATTTAAAATCACACTATAATGTATTTTTTTTTTAATTAAGTCGATAGGCTTTTAGTATGAGGTTTTTTTTGCCGGGAAAGTGTCAGCCATCCAAAAAAAGAATTGGAAAATAAAGTCGGCTGAAAGCTTACTTGTCAGAAATTTACCACTTGACTGATAATGTAGACAATTGGCAATAGCATTAATTTGATCAGACACACATTTATTATTGGCAGTTGGAATGATATTTCACAGGTTGCAAATTTGGAGGCACATGTGAATGAAACTTTGCGATTCACGACTGATCAATATACAAGCAATGGAGTGATTTAGGTATTTTTTGTTTGCTAGTTCTTTCCTTTCTTATTTGGGTTTGAAGGATTAGGATGCCCTATTTTTAAAAACATTAGCTTGCTTCTTCATTTGGAATCATATCTATATCTCGAAAAAAAACCCAGAAAAGGCAGTTGAAAAATCGCTTGTTGGAAAGTTGCAACTTGCCTATGATGGCATATGGTGGAGGTAGAGGATAGTTAATGTGCTTTAATAGAAATAACATTCGCATTTGGTACTTTTAATAGCATTAACATTCACATTTGGTGCTTTAATATCTAATTTAAAATACAAAATGCAAGTTGTATGCGTTCAGATTTGGGAATCGTATTTTGGAAGTGATTGTTTTTGGAGCTATTACTGCTAGAAGATTAGGGTTTTCTTTGCGAGGTGAAGATCATGAAGAGAAACCAATATTTCAATATCAAGAACAATATCAACAACTCTGCCAAGGTTTAGGCAAAAGGTCTACCAAGGTTTAGTTCAGTGACGAGCATAACAATATCTGCAATTTCAACTCATTCAAGTTTTCAAGTATTTTTGAGAAGTTAAAAAGTAGAGCACAGTTAGTGAGATCTAGTAATTGCAAGGAAGAACCCGCACTGTCAATCAGTATTTATTTTGCCCTAGGTTTTTCTATTTTTTTATGAAGGATTAATATTTTAGTGAAAATGCATCATAGAAGACATTACACTTATAATCTATATATTTGTTGTCGTAGATCTTTCTTTCTTTTTGTTTGTCCTCCTCATGAATTTAATTTTAGGAAAAATAACTCAACCCCTTGATACTTTCTGACTTAAATTATACTTTCCTTTTCATAGCATGGGAAGATATTTCATATTCGCCACTAATTGGGGCATCCATATATACAATTAACTCATTAAAAGATTCAGAACTTGTTATCTAATTTGACAGAAAAATCTGGTCAAATCATGTCGATAAGTCCTAGCTAAGTTAGAAAGTCAATTAAGTGGTCACTGATTAACATTAAGTATTTGCAATGCCAACCAAGGATTTAAATTTTTTAACTAGACTAAAACATTCAATTTATAATCAAGATTAATATCGTGACTTCACTATAATTTACACTACAAATATACAAAGTCGAGGAACTTCAAATTTGTGTGATTAGCCTATGAATATGTTTGCGTCGGTTATGTTTACAATTTATATATTTGTCTCTATAGAATTTATATGTCTACAAACCAATACACTTTATATATTAATTTAAATCTAATAAATATAATCCTTTCTCTAAACATGTCATATCATTAAGTCTAGTCTAAAAGGAATAGTATTGATTTCTTTAATAATGCAATTTTGATATGCAATGAAATTAAGATGTGAGATATGGAATGCAGATATGTAAATTATGAAGACTTGGATTGAAGACAATTTTCTCCCCTTCATGATGATGCAAGTATGTCAATGATTCATTTAAGATAGATCAACAAGATTAATTAAGGAGGTTAGGTTATAGAAATGCATTATTGTTACAATATAAACAATCCATTACATGTCATCAAAGGGAATAGGGAAAGATAATTGAAGAGAGCACTAGACTCTATGTATAACACTAGTAGATACTATAAAATAATTTCATAAGTGATTGACAAGGAAACATAAAAATTGAACATAAATTACATATAGTAGAAATTATTGACAAAGTTCTCAAACATGCTAAAGAAGAAGTTGGCCACACAGTCTGCGACACTGCAAAAGCACAAAAAATGCTATGTTAGTTGCTTTCCTCATTTTGCGAGGCTAAAGGAAATGCCTAGCATGCAATCTGCGAAATAGTGAAGGTGCATAACATACCATGTTAGTCTACTTTTCCATTTTGCAAGACGAAACAAAATGTCGACCTGGCAGTCCGCAAAATAGCGAAGGTGCATAACACACCATGTTAGTCAAAGGCATTGTTTTGCGAAGCAAAAGGAAATGGTGGCCACGTAGTCCGCTAATCAGCGAAATCGACTAACATGCCATGTTAGTCAAATATTTCGTTTCACTGCGAAAAAGAAAATGGTAGTTGGAGCCAGTCCGCGAATCCTTGAAAGCGACTAACACGCCATGTTAGTCAAAATTTGCCATTTCATGGAGCAAAAGGAAATAGCGGCCACACAATCCATGAATCAGCGAAAGTGACTAACATACCATGTTAGTCGAATTTGTCATTTCGCGGGCCGAAAGGAAATGGCGGCCATGTAAACAGTAGTGCTAGAATACTTTGTAGTTTTCCAATGCAAATTTCTTGGTGTTTGAAGCATTTTGAACTTCTTGAATAATATGGCTTAGAAATAGAAAAAAGAGGGACTCCTTGGATCCTTTCCAAAATTAGAAGTGTAAATTCCAGTTATACAATTAATTTGAATTTCCTATTTATTTGAAGTAAAGAAGAAATACATGCAAAGTGTGGAAGCATACTCAAGGCATGTGAGTTGGATTGTAGTAGACCACATACACACCAATCAAGCTTAAGCCCTCATTCTAGCATGGTGTAGTTGCTCTACGTGTTTCTTTAGTTATACAATTTGAAGGATAGTATAGTATAAAAATTGGGAGTAGAATCCTTTTTTATAGAAGGGGTATTGTAAAACACAAGAGATTTGTGTGGTAATTTAGAATATAGTTTAATCATTGTACATTGGTTTTATAAAATCAAGACATACACATGATTTAGAAGACTATTTACTCACATTCAAATATCTTTGTGTGCATCTCCAATCAATCTTTTTTATGACCAACATATGTAGCTAAGAACTCTTAGGTTTGGAGATAATGTTTGCAAACTCAGATGCTCAACAATTTGTTACGTTTAGTGGACATAGAACTACTGCCAGATTTAGATGATTATCAAGATGAGGCTAACAACATGTACATAATATACCATAGAAAATCAAAGAAAATCATTCCTTTTAGTCTTAGTAAACTAGTTGTCACCAAACCATTTTGCGAAGGCCAACGCTACCCATTTAGTGTTACACATGACTAAAAGGGAAGGATTTAGAAAGGTCTGGCTGGAATCTGACTCACTTAACATTACCAACTATTTGAATGGGCATACGGATCCTACCTGGACTATTGTCAACTTGATCAAAGATTGTTATGATATGATTAAAGAGTTGGATGAATTCAAAATCTCTCACATTTTTTGGGAAGGCAATAAAGTAGTGGGTTTCTTGGCCAATATGGTGGAAAAATGGTGGAGCAATCAGGACTCTTTCCCAAATAATTTGTGGGACCTGGCATATTGATGGGTTGGTGCTTGGGATAGACTAGCCTAGTCTATGCTCTTGGATCCTTTCCTTGGATCACCTGGTGTTCTCCGCACACCCTAGGGTCTCTAGGAATTCCTTTGCTTGAGGAATCAACTGACCTTGCCCAATCCACCCACCAATGAGTTTCTATGCTACTTCTAAGGTCTCACCTACTCATGAGACTCAAAACCCCTTACTATGGCTAATAAGGGCTAGGATTGTTCCTCACCTTCCAAGGTCTTAGCAAGGTTAAATCAGGTCTTAAACCATGTTTTACATCCCTCCATGTTCCCCCAAGAAGTTTCTATCTTCATCCTTTCTACCGATTTCACTGTTTTGTGTTTTTGCTTACAAAACAGGGCTACAAGGATTAGGACCAATTAGGCCTCCTACTCGGTCCTTTAGGGCTTTCTCTGACAAACGATGCATACAAAAACCAAACTCCCAAAATATACTACCATTCAATTGGCAAGGGCTCAAGAATTTTCTAGGTTTTGGGCCTCCAAGTGGTCGTACAGTGCCTTGGGCAAATTTTGGGGTTTTTAAGGGTTTTATGAGGGTTTTGTAATCTGCCTGGGTCACAGTGAGTGTTTTGTGTTTTAGCCACCTTATCTGGATTGGTGGAGGATCCTCCTTCACACCAATGATGCTTCAAACACTCCTCTACACCTCCTCTAAAGGGTGTACTTTCCTCTATCCAACCTTGCTCTCCAAGACCTCTGCAACTTAACCTCTCCTAGCAGGGCACTGTTTAGTCTCACCTAGGATTGGGTCTCTTGATGGCCTCCCTACATTTTCAAGGGCCCTGCTTGTTTTTTAGTATGGTACAAGGTTTTCACTCTCATTCCCCATGGTTTCATGGTGGTTCTACAACGGGGAATGGAGTTATGCAGCCATTTACACAATCCTGTCCAAAACTAGACAATAAGAAGACAATTTACAAACTATTTACAAACACACTCAATCTGGAAATAAACACCTAAAATAATTTCTTGAAATGAAATTATTTACACCATGAAAGACATTCCACATAGTTTTGGATGTATCTCAATCCATTAACTTGCTTGGTTGCTTCATTCAAACTAACTGGTAACAGTTTTACAATCTCAGTCTGGTCTTTTTGTTAGGGCCGTACAATGGCTGACATCCAACCCATTCAGTTAGGGTTTGCAACATATTATACCACCCATACCTCAGTCTGTGTGTGAAAATTAGGGCTCTCCACGTACAACAAGGGTCTATGACCATTTTGGGTGGAAAAGTTGCTTGACAACTTTTAAAAGTTGTCATGCAACTTTTGCATCTTTCGAGCAACTTTGCCATTGTTGCTTTTCATGACTCCTAAGACTGTTTTGGGCTATCCTAAGGACATCAACATGCCAATAAGGCCTAATACACATTCCAAGCACACTGAATCTCTCCTGCACAAGAAATCACAACAAAACACTAAGGACCTAAAACTAGGACCTAGTCTAGCACACATGAGCTCATGGCTCTTATTCATGTACAATGGCTTATAAAGAAGTATAACACCAACAAAAAAAAGAAAGAGAAAGAGTTTGGAAGGGTGCTCCTGCACCATACTCCCCCTCTGCACACAACTAAGAAATAGAAGAAGAGATGAGAGCCGCATCTATTCCAAGTGTCTTGAATTTGCTCTCCTCCACCCAAGTTGCTTTCGACTCAGGCTGTCCTGCCCACTTCACCAAGTGTTCCATGTAGACCTAGTGTCTTGTGGACTTCTTCACTCTTGATTCTAAGATCTCCTCTGCTATAGGCTTCTTCACCTATGGTAAGACATTAACATCAAGGTCCTGCAGTACCTTGGCTTGGTTCTCAGTCTGCCCTGCTATCTCACCCTTGTACATGATCAGGTCAGCTACATTAAAGACTGGTGATATAGCTAAATCTGGAGGAAAGTCAACCTTGTAGGCATTCTTACCATATTGCGATAGGATTCTATAAGTTCCTACCCTCTTCATCTACAGTTTGGTAGGCTTACCACCTTGCATCCTAGCTTTGCTCAAATGTACTGTCACATAGTCACCTACCTTGAACTGAACTTCTCTCCTTTTCTCATCCACTTTGGCTTTCAGTTTTTGAGTGGATTCAAGGATGGCCTTCTTAACCTACTCTTGAACTTACTTGATAGTTTGAGTGAAGTCCTCTGCTTGCCCGCTCTTCATTTCCAAACTACTAAGGTCTCTCAACTCACATACTCCCCTTGGATGTCTGCCATACACAACCTCAAAAGGGCTTCTACCAATGGTCTTATTCACACTGTCATTATATGCATACTTTGCTTGAGGAATGATTAGGTCCCATGTCTGACCATATTCCTTAGTTAGACACCTCAACAAATTGCCTAACACCCTATTGATGACTTTAGTTTGACCATCTGTTTGTGGATGGTAAGCTGAGCTAAATGACAAGTTAGTTCCTAGTCTCTTCCATAATGTTTGCCAAAAATTACCCATGAACTTGCTTTCCTTGTCTAAAACAATGCTTAAAGGGAGTCGATGAATCCTAACAATCTCTTTGAAGAAGAGATGTGCAACATAGCTAGCATCATGTGTAGTCTTACATGGAATGAAATGACTCATCTTGGAAAATCTATCTACTACTACATAGATGCTATCCATACCTATTTTAGTCTTGGGAAGTCCTACTATAAAGTCCATGCTTAGACATTCCTAAGGTTTGTTAGGGACCGGTAATGGTTGATAAAGACCAGCATTGCTTGATCCTCCTTTTGCTCTTTGACACACTCCACATTGCTCTACATACCTCTTTACATCTCTTGGCAACTTTGGCCAATACTAGTACCTCTGTACTAAATCCAAGGTTTTGTTGACTCCAAAGTATCCACTTAAACTGCCATTATGTTTTTCTTGGATGAGGTTCTCCCTCATGGATCCTCTAGGTACACACAACTGGTTACCCTTGAACAAGAGACCATTTTGGAGAGTGTAATCTACATACTCACCATGGAAATGGTTCTCAAACTCTTTTCAAACCTTGTAAGCTGATGAGAAGTCTTCATCTCCTTCATAGAGGTCATTGAAACCTTCTATGCCTATGCTCTGCAACTGTAGCTCTTGAACTATCAACAACTTCCTTCTTAAGGCATCTACCACCTTATTAAGTTGCCCCTTCTTATGCTTGATGGTGAAGGTGAAGGATTGGAGGTATTCCATCCATTTCAGATGTCTATTGCTGAGCTTCTCTTGAGTGTTGATGTAACTCAATGCTTGATTTTCTGTGAACACTACAAATTCCTTTGGGAGTAGGTAATGCCTCCATTTCTTTGGTGACTGCACTAATGCATACAACTCTAGGTGATAGGCTGAGTACTTCTTCTTTGCTTCATTAAGCTTCTCACTGAAAAATGCCACAGGTCTTCCCTCTTGACTCAATACACCACCTACTGCAATTCCACTTGCATCACACTCCAAAGTGAATAGCTTATCAAACGTAGGTAGGAGAAGGATAGGTTTTTCTGGCTACTTCCTGTTTCAACAATTGAAATGCTTTGTCAGCCTACTCAGTCCATTTAAACTTAGTTTTAAGGCCTCCTTTGATGGTGTCAAGGACTGGTGCACATATGCCACTGAAGTTCCTCACAAACTTCCTATAGAATTGAGCTAATCCATGGAAACTTCTAACCTTAGTCCCTGCTGATGAGAAGTCTTCATCTCCTTCATAGAGGTCTTTGAAACCTTCTATGCCTATGCTCTGCAACTGTAGTTCTTGAACTATCAACAACTTCCTTCTTAAGGCATCTACCACCTTATTAAGTTGCCCCTTCTTATGCTTGATGGTGAAGGTGAAGGATTGGAGGTATTCCATCCATTTCAGATGTCTATTGCTGATCTTCTCTTGAGTGTTGATGTAACTCAATGCCTGATTGTCTATGAACACTACAAATTCCTTTGGAAGTAGGTAATGCCTCCATTTCTTTAGTGACTGCACTAATGCATACAACTCTAGGTCATAGGCTGAGTACTTCTTCTTTGCTTCATTAAGCTTCTCATTGAAAAATGCCATAGGTCTTCCCTCTTGACTCAACACACCACCTACTGCAGTTCCACTTGCATCACACTCTAAAGTGAATAGCTTATCAAATGTAGGTAGGAGAAGGATAGGTTTTGTGGCTACTTCCTGTTTCAATAATTGAAATGCTTTGTCAACCTACTCAGTCCATTTAAACTTACTTTTAAGGCCTCCTTTGATGGTGTCAAGGAATGGTGCACATATGCCACTGAAGTTCCTCACAAACTTCCTATAGAATTGAGCTAATCCATAGAAACTTCTAACCTCAGTCCCTATTTTAGGTGTAGGCCAATTCAAGATTGCCTCCACTTTGCTTGGATCCATCTTCAAGGTTCCTTTAGACACCACAAATCCTAAGTAGACCAACTCTTGCTTCATGAAGTCACACTTCTCTAGGCTGATGGATAGCTTCTCCTCATGCAACCTCTCTAAGACTAACCTCAAATGCTCAAGGTGCTCCTCTTTGGTTTTGCTATAGATGAGAATGTCATCTAGGTACACTACCACAAATCTGCTTGTGAAATCCTTCAACACTTCATTCATCAACCTCATGAAGGTGCTCAGGGCATTGGTGAGTCCAAATGGAATCACAAGCCATTCATACAATCCTTCCGTGGTTTTAAAAGCAGTCTTCCACTCATCACCCTCCTTAATTCTTATTTGGTGATAACCACTTTTAAGGTCTAGCTTGGTGAAATACATAGCCCCTCCTAAATAGTCCATTAGATCCTTTATTCTAGGAATAGGAAACCTATACCTTATGGTAATCCTGTTGATTGCTCTTGAGTCAGTGCAAAGTCTCCACTTACCTCCTTTTTTTGATGCTAGCACTACCGGGACTGCACATGGGCTGATGCTCTTCTTAATCAGTCCTTGTTCCAATAACTCCTGCACTTGCCTTGCTACCTCCTTGTTCTGATCAGGTGTGAGCTTATATGCAGCCTTGTTAGGTAAGGATGCACTAGGAACAAAGTCTATTTCATGACTTATAGACCTTCTTGGTGGGAGTGTTACAGGTGCTCCATCACTCACTATGCCCTTATACTCTTGCAACATGTGCTTCACCTCCTTGGGTATCCCTGCCTGCAACTTATCTTCTCCCTCCTTTGGCTTCACAAAGATGGCACACTTCACTATCTCCTCCTCATGTAGCAAGTTTAAAAACTCTTTACCGGTAGCCAATAAAACACTAGGTGTTCTTGAAGTTCTCTCTTCATTCTTTGTCAAAGACTGAATCTTGAAGGTCTTGCTATCCTTCTTAAAGGAAATGGAGTTCTCCTCTCCATCATAGATCACCTTCCTATCAAATTTCCAGGGCCTTCCTATTAATAAGTGACATGCTTCCATAGGTAACACATCACAAAGGATCTTATCCTTGTATCCTCCAATAGAAAACTCTACCCAAGTTTGCTCATTGACTAGCAAACTCTACTCATGATTCAACCATGTCACCTTGTATGGGTTAGTGTGGGGTATCCTTGTGAGTTTCAACTTCTTGACTGCCTCTTCTGATATGATATTGTCAGTTGAGCCTGAATCAACTATCACCTTGCAAACTTTACCAAGAATCTTGCACCTCACCCTAAACAGTGCTCTTCTATGCTTGGGTTCATTCTTCTCTGGCTATCTTATCAAGACCCTATTGAACATCAAATTTTCTCCAATCTTTGATTCAATATGGTCCACCTCAGGTGTCTTGCTGCTTGAAGAGTCTTCATGTGCATATGCAACCCTCTTTCCACTGTTTGATGATGTAGGCTTGTCAGGGCATCTATATGCCGGGTATCCCAACTGTCCACAATTGTAACACTTCATTGTTGCAAAATAGGAGCTACCTCTACTAGTACCTCTACCCCTATTTGGACCACCTTGTGCACCTCTTCCTCTAGAATGTCCTCCTCTGAGATCGGCTTCACTGCAATGCTCAGTCAACTTGGCTTATCCTTGGTTCCTTGGCTCATTTGCCTTGCTTTGGTAACCACCTCGGTGATTCACTTGATCTCTACCTCTGCCTCTACCCCTGTTATTGGAGTCTTCTTTCCTTTTCTTCCTCTCTTCTACCTTGACAGCAAGCTGATGACATTTTTGGACAGTAGTAGGAGTCCATAGGCTTATCTCCTCTTGAATGTTTCACTTTAGGCCACTTAGATACCTAGCCACCTTAATAGATTCATCTTCTTGGACCTTTGATCTAAGACAAAGTTTTTGAAATTCTTTGGTGTAGGAGATCACATCAAGATCCTTCTACTTCAATTCGTGTCTCTTCTTATGAAGTTGGACTTCATAATCCTTTGGTAAGTAGTTCTCCTTAATCTTACTCACCATAGCTTTCCAATTCGCAATAGGTAGCTTTCCCATACTAACTCTTTCTTCTTGCAGGTACTTCCACCATGTCAAAGCTGCTCCCCTTAATCTTGATTTGGCAACTTTAACCTTTTGAGCCTCTGTCACTCCTTCACACTCATAGTGGTTTTCCATGCCCTCAATTCATTCCATAACAGTGTTTATGTCCATTCTTCCACTGAAATGTGGCAATCCTTCAAAGGCTTTGGTGTTTAAGGCCTTAATAGCTTTCACAAAAGGTTTTTCATTGAACAAGGGATCTAGTTCAGGGATAATGTCATATATGTCTATAGTCTTCTTGCCTTTACCCTTGGTGTCTTCATCCCAAGGTCCTTGTGTCCTCTGATCCACCACTTCCTACAGTTTATCCCTTATCTCGCTCATAGCTTCTTCAAGGAGTCCATTCTTCTCCTTCTATTCTTCCACCTCTCTAGCCAGCTCTGCATTAGTGACCATTCTGCTCTCCCTTATTGATTCACCAGTATATAGAGACATACATAGTCCAACAAGTCTTTTACTTGCTCTGATACCAATTTGATGGGTTGGTGCTTGGGATAGACTAGCCTAGTCTATGCCCTTGGATCCTTTCCTTGGATCACCTAGTGTTCTCCTCACACCCTAGGGTCTCTAGGACTTCCTTTTCTTGAGGAATCCCCTGACCTTTCCCAATCCACCTACCAATGAGTTGCTATGCTGCTTCTAAGGTCTCACCTACTCATGAGACTCAAAACCCCTTACTATGCCTAATAAGGGATAGAATTGTTCCTCACCTTTCAAGGTCTTAGCAAGGTTAAATCAGGTCTTAAACCATGTTTTACATCCCTCCATGTGCCCCAAAGAAGTTTCTATCTTCATCCTTTCTACCAATTTCACTGTTTTGTGTTTTTGCTTACAAAATAGGGCTACAAGGATTAGGACCAATTAGGCCTCCTACCCGGTCCTTTAGGGCTTTCTCTCACAAACGATGCATACACAACCCAAACTCCCAAAATAGACTACCATTCAATTGGCAAGGGCTCAAGGATTTTCTAGGTTTTGGGCCTCCAAGTGGCCGTACAGTGCCTTGGGCAAATTTTGGGGTTTTTAAGGGTTTTATGAGGGTTTTGTGGTCTACCTGGGTCATAGTGAGTGTTTTGTGTTTTAGCCACCTTGTCTAGATTGGTGGAGGCTCCTCCTTCACACCAATTATTCTTCAAACACTCCTCTACACCTCCTCTAAAGGGTGTACTTTCCTCTATCCAACCTTGCTCTCCAAGACCTCTGCAACTTAACCTCTCCTAGCGGAGCACTTTTTAGTCTCGCCTAGGATTGGGTCTCTTGATGGCCTCCCTACATTTTCAAGGGCCCTGTTTGTTTTGTAGTATGGTACAAGGTCTGCACTCTCATTCCCCATGGTTTCATAGTGGTTCCACAATGGGGAATGGAGTTATGCAGCCATTTACACAATCCTATCCAAAACTGGATAGTAAGAAGACAATTTACAAACTATTTACAAACACACTCAATCTGCAAATAAACACCTAAAATAATTGCTTGAAATGAAAGTATTTACACCATGAAAGACATTCCACATAGTTTTGGATGTATCTCAATCCATTAACTTGCTTGGTTGCTTCATTCAAACTGACTGGTAACAATTTTACAGTCTCAGTCTGGTCTTTTTGCTAGGGTCGTACAATGTCTGACATCCAACCCATTCATTTAGGGTTTGCAACATCTTATACCACCCATACCTTGGTTAGTGTGCCAAAATTAGGGCTCTCCATGCACAACAAGGGTCTATGACCATTTTGGGTGGAAAAGTTGCTTGACAACTTTTAAAAGTTGTCATGCAACTTTTGCATGTTTTGAGAAACTTTGCCATTGTTGCTTTTCATGACTCCTAAGGCTATTTTGGGCTATCCTAAGGACATCAACACGCCAATAAGGCCTAACACACATTCCAGGCACACTCAACCTCTCCTGCATAGGAAATCACAACAAAACACTAAGGACCTAAAACTAGGACCTAGTCTAGCACACATGAGCTCATGGCTCTTATTCATGTACAATGGCTTCTAAAGAAGCATAACACCAACAAAAAACAGAAAGAGAAAGATTTTGGAAGGGTTCTTCTGCACCACATATGATGATACCATCCACTTATGGTAATTAATGAAGAACGATCATGATTTGATTAAGTTGTTGGGGAAATGGTTTCCTTTTGATTTCCCTATTCTATGATCTGGAAACTTTCCTTGTGCCTGGATTTTTTGTATTCTTTTGTGGCCCCTATCCTGCTCCTGTTTGAAGACTTGTCTTGTCTGGCCCATTTACTACTTCTATTTGGCGACCTAGACCATTATGGGTGGGGACAAGAATAGGCAAGAACAACCCACTTTTGATAAATGGAAGAAAACTAAGGAGGTGTGGTAGGAAATTGTTGGTAGGGGAATGGTTTCCTTCTTGGAAAGATGTCGTGGACCTTCTCCTCTTCTCACAGAAACATTTGTCAATAGGTAGAAGAAAGGGGTTTTGAGGGCTTATGGTACTAAATTTCAGGTGGGTGAAACCTTGGTGGCTAGGTTACGAGTTTGGCTATGAATGACAGAAGGTTTTATAGAGATAGAAAAATAGGGGAGGAAGACATACATTTTTTTGTTGATAAACATAAGGAGCGTTTAAGAGTAAATAAAATGGAAGATGGTGGCTACAATAGAAAGGACTTAATGGCTCCCTAGGCATATATGGCCGATTTCATTATGATGTATATTATGCTTGATGGTAGATATGCCATCATCTTTTCTTATCATTTTTCAATTTTAAATCACTTTAGGCATGGAAAATTTATTTCGATTCCATTCTATCTGGTTTCTTCTTTAGAGAATAGTCTTGAAAAACACACTAAGAATCCAAATAATCCGGTCCTCCATGAAGGGCTCATTATGCTCATTATGGAGTACGCCAAATCCCATGAAGTTGTTCCCTTTCTCTCTAATAAAGACCAAATCCCTATCACTGATGTTCAAGATGTCTCTGATACAGATACAAAGATGGAGGATAGTGGGAGTGCTAAACCTCTTCATGACCCTGATTACAAGTCGATTGAAGAGGGTGAGATCTTGGTCACTCCTGGAAGCCATAGCAGCAAGAATCCCCCTAGATGGGCTACAAGTAAATATAAACCGACCAACAAGATGGTCTCTCAAACTGATCCTTATTCCAAAAGGAAGAAATTGGCTGCTAAAGACTATGGTCCGAAGACCTTCAACCACGAAATCAAATTGGATATTCCTCTTCATGTCCTGAAGGAGAAACAGGGGACTCTTCCTAAAGATGTGGATAGTGGCTTACAAAAGGGAAGTACTCTGATGAACTTTGTAATGGAAGCGACTAGAAGCTAGGAGAACTACTGCAAATGGGTGGGGAAGGAGATTGATACCCTCAAAGAGGGGATTAAGGAGATAATTGATATCTTCACTGATTCGCTTGAGCCTAAAAAATAGAAGAATCTCATGATCATGACCCAAAATTTTTCCCATGATGTGGAAGCTATGAAATGTAATCGTGAGCAAATAATTGAGAAGGTTGAGGAGTCTATGGAGGAGATCAAGAATAACCTTAAGAATTTGGTCGACATAAGCGGGGAGGCCATGAGAAATAGTATGGAGGGGTTGGAAAAGATCAATGCCATTGTGGCGGAGTAAAATCCCAACCCTATTGACAATGACTATCTTGATACAGTAACAGAAAGAAAGAATTGGGCAGTTAAGACTCTACTATGGGTGGCAATCAAACTATGGGCCCTAGTTCCAGGAACAAAAGCAGAAGCAACAATAAGGGTACCTCCAAGTTCATTATGGAGTACTTGGAGGAAATAAAAAAGGTTGCCATCTAGAAGAACAAGGAGTTGGTGCACTTGCTTAACTGAGTGCTTGTCTATGCTTTCTTTTGTTGTCTATTGTTTCTTTTTTCTTTTGAGCTCCGTCTGGGGTGTTCCCTTGTTTTGCTGTTGGTTTCTGTTTGGTTGGCTGATGGCCAATTTCTGTAAAACTCTTGGTTTTGGTTCCATGTAAAACCCGTTTATCTTTATCAAAAACTAGTTGTCACCAAACAAATCAAGCATAATAATAGGATATGAAATTTTGAATTGCTATTACAGTCACAAATAAATACACATAATTGTATTATTTGAAAGTTATTAAACTCTTTGATCTTACAAAATGGCCTAGGGCATTTTCTTTCAGTTTTTAAGTATGCAAGTAAACATATAGCCTCCAATGTTTTACCAAATTTCATAAGCATCCCAATATAGACTTAAGTTGTAATTCATTTTAAAAACATATATCAATAGCTCTACCCAAGGAGTGTTGTTGGTCCAAATTGGTTTAGCTAAAACTTGTATTGTGCTTTTTTTTTTGGATTGTCTGTTCTTGTCTTGAAGTGCAATATACAATTTTTCAAGTCTCCCATTCTCCAAGCCTCTACAACTGTAAGTGTTAAATAATATTTCCTCATCAATACAAAGTTCTTATTGTCTGTAACATCATACTATTTCTATATTTAAAATCATTTGACATGCCAAGTTAAATAAACTTTAAATAAATTTCACATAACTATCTACCACTGCTTCATGTTCTAATTTCCCTGCATATAGGTTCTATCTTGATGTTATGTCATTTCCTTCTAGGACGTGCTCATCCAATTTTCCATCAAATTTTTTGTCTCAAAAAGGTATACTCTTAGCTTCAAATTAATTTTCCTTTCAAAAAATTATAAGCTTTCTTCTTTTAACAAATTTGTCCGGCATATGTAGTTCGTCCATCTATATGACAAACGTATGACTTTGTTCTACTTACAAAATTTGCAAGCAACAAAAAATCCACTTCAGAATCTTTTAAAAGTTCATTACATTCCAGTTTTATCACACTAAATATGTGAGTTATAAATTTGAATTAAATATTTTACATTTCTCTCATTTTCTCTCTTTTTTACTTTTATTTGTTGTTTATAAATCTTGTCGATATATTCTTCTCCAATTTAAAATTTGTTTTCTCTTCCAGCAACCCCCATGACAGTTTTTTTTCCTACCTTGAACAACTTGTTCATGCAAAGATGCTAACAATGCATTTCTTGTTTCAACTTCTCCTTGACTTTAATTTAGCTTAAACCTATCTTTCCATTTCACTTCAATAATTCATTGCTTTCCACTTCCTTTCTTTCATTTTAAATGCTAACATTAATTTATTTTCCCTTCTCTCTACAGGAACAATTGTCCTGGGGAAATTTACTTAATGCGTTGTCCAATAATTTTCTTTCCTACATTCAATTCATCCTTCACATTTTCTAAGGTTTCTCTTTACTGTTTTTTCTATTTTTCCACCAACTAATCTCTACATTTATCATTTCTTACAGATCCATATTCTTTGCTTCTTTTCATTTTACATACTCTTCCCTACAGGTTTAGATGTCGTACACACTGCCCTAATTACAAATTGCCTCTATTTTTTCAAGTTACCAAAGGACCCATACAGAAATTTGCATCTTCCCTTCTCTTACACTGATCATATTTTGCCTCCCCTAAAAATTCCCTCTTTCTTATTGTGCACAAAACACACTCATTTTGATTATACACTTCACATTGCAACACATTAATTTCTTCTACATCATATTTAACACCTCAATACATCTCTTACATTTATTGTACTTAATTTAAACTCTTTTCCAGCTTGGCCACGTATGGTTCTAAAGTTCACATTATAGAAATACTACACCCCATTCATTTGTTCTTTGTTCGATTTTTGTGCATTCTGAATGTTACATATCTCCATTGAATATACATGCCCTCTCTTTTACCGGCTCAATATGTTTGTTAAATGGCGTTGTTATGGAAATTGCTTGCCTATAGGCTTTTCGTTGCACATATAAAAAACGTGCAACTGCTAGTTTATTTAATAAATGAAAAAAAATATTGTCAAGTACTATTCTTAATGTGTATAACTCTTTGGTTCTCACAAACTCTTCCCTAATTGCTTTTTGTTTCATTTTTCGATCACATTCACATATGTGTAACTCAAATAGCAAGATTTTCATTTGCAACAATTCGAGCTTCACCAACATGAAACTCACAATGTAATATTTTTATGGTAGAAAATGTGTCTTTTGACACAAGAATATTTGTAGGCATTTATGTACCTAAAAAATCACTAAGCTCGCTCAAGGGTTTTCAAATAGGTTTTTATTACTTTATTGAGCAATGGCATTTTTTTTGGTTGGTTAATCTTTTTTTTTTCTCAATTTTTACAGATTTTAAATTATAAAATGGTATCAATGTAAATAATAATTTTTTGAGGATTTTATTGAATTTATGTATTAGGAGATAATGTCTCAGTCACTAGTTTTGTGGGATTAAAATGTTGATATAGTACTTGTTATAATATTTAGTTGTTCAACATATTTAAACTATATATTCTTAATAGTTAGTCCATACATAAATAAAAATAATTGAACAAATGTTGTTCAAGGTGGACATATATATATGAACACATGAGAAACTATGAATGTTATATAAAAAAACATAAGTACATTCATCAACAAGTGAAATATGTATTTTTTTGTTTCATATAAAATATCATAATCATCCAATATAAATGTGTCATTTATAATATAAGCTACACATCTAAACAAGGTATCATTGTTATGGGAAAAAATATTATTCTTGTTTGTACAACTAGTCGAGTAACAATCTATATGCATTTGAGTATTTAAATTAATAGTTTGTCCTATAAAAAATATAAAAGTTAACCACAATAAATAACTTGTATATTCCCATGAAATGTGAAGGAGTGCCAAAAAGTTTAATGATCATTTAAAGTTAAATATAAGTTATATTTTAAATATTAATGTGATTATTTTATAAAATAAATAGTTTTTTTTATTGGATATAATGTTAGAGATAACAAAGATTTCTAGTTATCAAAACATATTGAGATTATTTAGGTTGTATAAAAGTTATATATAAAATAAAAGTATGATATTTTTATAACAATAAATATTTTGTTTTTGTTCAATTATTATAGATACCATGATTAAGTTTTGGTCTAATTTTTAAAAGGAAAAATTTTGGACACTTCTCACTAGATGTTTTAATGTGACCTAAGTTGAAAAATGAGTCATAGCTCTAAACCTCAGTTGTAGATATTTAAGAGATCAATTCACATTCTTTAAAAAATAGAAGTCTTATGATATTTTACTACATATTCACAAAATTAACCATAACTATTGACCCCTCTCCTAACTATGTAAGCTTCCTCTTTATAGGCCTATGACATTTTCATCATGTTATTTCACTAATTTGGACTTCTAATCTAATGTTTTAAAGTGATATAAACCCACACAACTTTCAATATGTGCATAAAGAGGAGGACTAGAGATAAGAGCCGGAATGGATGGAAAGGAACTTGAAGGTATTCTATACAATATGAGATTTGATCATTTTGTAGGACACTCCCTCCTTTCCATTATCACTCCTTCACTTCTTTGGAAGACAACTAATCCTACGTGTTTTATTCCATTTAAAATTGATTAATTAATTGATCTTCAAGCCATCCTCATGAGTGCTGATATTAAATCCAGTCATGATCTTATCCTATCATATTGATGTTATTTTAATTTTTTTCTAAATGTAGGCTAGTGTGAGGTGCCTTACTCTTCTCACACAGACTTTCAGATGCAAAGCATGTTTATTTTAACCGTGTAAAGCGTATAATATATGTTTGTTTAATTATAATGTCACATTTCCTCATTGATGATTGTTGTGATGACTAAGAGAAGTTTGGGTCTTACTTGTGTAAAGATTAAAGAGTTGAATGCCCTCACTACGTATTACTAAAATGTTATCAATCTCGTTGCCTTAAAAGAAATGTATCTACAAAAGGAATCATGCAAAGTAAGTAGCAACAAGTCCTACGATGACACATTTTTTGTTCATATATTGTATCAATTGATACATTGTTATCATTATCTCGAACAAGGTTTAATTCTCAAAATCTTTGGTTGAAAATCATTATTATACAGTTTTCTGGTTGATAAGAATAAGAAATGAGCTAAGGCATTTTTAGGTTTCCACCATGGGCATAAAATATTAGATCATATAGTCACAGAATTTGACGTTATTGGGCAAAAGCTTGACAGAATCGACTGTTTTGAAAATTCAGGTTGCTTTGCATACCACGTTTACATGAGTTTGGTAAGAAGCAAAGCAAAGAAAAATGTTAGAGAATATTAGCAAAAACTCGTACTAGGAAAAATCTTAGTTACGCTTGACAAAAAATTGATGAACTATCAAAAAAATATGGAGAGCAAGAAAAACATAATTAGTTTTCAATATGTTCTAGGAGAGAAGGGTTCTGTGGGGGGTGATGTCTCTCCTGCTAGATCGGTTGTTTTTTTTAAGGCTGCGGCTGGTAATGCTGTTATTGTTTGGGTACACTTTTGGTGCAAATCTATCTCTATGGCAATAGATAATACTATAGGCCATTTCTTGAACATGGACTTGACAACTTCTATTTTTTTTTTTTTTGAAACTTCATATGCTCAAATTTTAGTGGATATTGACCTCTTCAAAGGTTTTCTTTGGGGAGATTGTGTTAAAGCTAAATGGTGTTCCTTGGATGCAACTGATTGATTATGAGGGCATCCCTTTTCATTGTAGCATCTATTTTTCTATAGAACATTTGGCTTTAGATTGTCTTTGTGACTCTCATAAGTCGTCTTTTTCAACATGGTGGAAAAATTCTCTTTATGCCCATGTCACTATTTATCCCACTAATTTGAATTGTGATTTTGTTTCTCTAGAGACTCATCCTCCATCTCCTTTACATCCTGCAACTTGAAACTCTATTTTCTCTATTGTTCCCAAACAACTAGGATTTGATTTTGATGTTTTTGTTAATCCTCTCCAAGATTAGAATGTTGTTCATGTTGCTCAATTGTTGGCTTCCTAGATTGCTCATGTTAACAAGATTTTGGTTAAGGAAATTGGTCCTTGCCATTTGACTCATGGTGATAATTGTCATTCTGTAAGTTCTTCCTACTACCCTGACGTGTTTTTAGATTTTGATGATGGCTCTTCTTGAATAAATTTACAATGTAGGACAAAGAGTCTTTCAAAGAAGATCTATTTTTATAAGGTACGTTGTTAGATAAATAGCCCCAAAGATCATATTCTAACCTAAATGTTTCCAAATCTATCTCTTCTACTTTTTGGTTGGTTGTCTTTCTCTATTGTTTCCAGATCAGTTTTGTTTTAGTTTTTCTAGTGAAATTTAAAAGGTTTTGGGTCCTTTGAAAACCATGATTAATCAAGAACACAAATAAAAGCCAATATTTAATCCAATATTCAACCTCTACATTAAAAGCTTGATCTTGCTTTGGAATGAGCTCTTGACATAGCTCCAACTTCATCTTTGACAACATGGATGTAATTTGTTTCACCTCAATGACCCCTTTATAGATTAGATACTTAATACATTTTTTTATCCATATGCATCACTTAGTGGGATGTCTTGAACCCCATCATATTTATGAACTTTGGATTGGATTTTATGGATCCTATGAAATTTATTTCATCAACTTCCCACATGGGTTGACCTATGGGGATGGTAGGTCTAGGAAGATGTTGTATTCTTAATTGACATTGTATTGATTATACCTTTGCATGATGCTACTTGAAATTGGATGGGAGGTGTACTAGGAGGGTCTTGGAGAACTTGACCATGGTTTGAATTGATTACCCAACAACATGTTTTTGCTTGCCAAAGAATGACAATATTAAGTTTGGGGCATCCAATAGTTCCTCAAACTCATTCTTTTGACTGAGGTTCCTCACTTGTAGTCCTTTGCTTGAGCATTTTTCATTGGTAAGATAGTCTAGAATAATATTAGGTTTTTTATTTGATTATTTATAAAATCATTAATTGAATTAATGAAATTGTGAAGGTATTAATGGTGAAGAATTTACATAGGAAGATGGGGCTAGAAGGTATTGATGTGAGATTTGGAACCTTGTACTGTAATTGTGTTCAATTGCAAGGTTACCATAGGGATAATCGATAGATATGAAATTTGGGATTAAGGGATAACTAGTGATAAGGTGTTCATGGTTAAAGGAATCTTGATTGTTTAGGGTTGAAATAATTTTGGTTGTTCATGGTTAGATATTTATGGCCTATGGAAAGCTTATTCTAATGATGTTGTTAATTGTTTCATCATCAAATATCATTATGATGCTAAAATCCATGATCAAATTATCATTTGAAATACATGTAATGATCCATAAGGTTCTCATCATCATCATCATCATCGTAATCATAAAGGGATTGATTGTGTATAAGGCATTCATCAAATAAATTGGATTTATTTAGTTGGCCATGATGTTGTGAAGGGGATACTCGTCTTGATCAACAAGACTACCATCATCATCCTCATCATCATTTACAAATTTAATTATAGCTTCATTAATAAAAAAATTCAAAATTGGGATTCATGATGCTTGTTTAGTTATGCATTGGATGCCATTTGGCTAACCATTCAATTTATACACAAGCTTAGCACAATAGAATGAGAGCGAAAAAAGAAAAACAAAACTTGATAGATTGATTTGTTAATGATTCAATGGAGATAATATTGCGATCCGTAGCATTAGCTTTTTAAATCCTTCTTTTATCTAGTCATGTGAATGTAACTTCCCAACTACCTAACTATCTAACTATCATCTGTAAACTAACTTTTATTTTATTTAGTCTAGTTTATTTATACCAAAACTAACATAATTAATATAAAACTATAACATTCCCCCCCTTATTTCATTAATTCAAACAAGAGTAGAATATTTCAAGGGTTTTGAACCAACCCTTTTGGAAATTTTGATGAAGTGCCTTCACGAATCCTTCTCGCTCACCCAAGAAACACTGAACTAATTGCATAAGTGGATCTCCTGACTATAGAACACAAGAGTGGAAAATTGCAAGGGCTTTGAACCAACCCTTTTGGAGACTTTGATGAAGTGCCTTCACCAATCCTTCTTGCTCTCCCAAGAAACACTACACTAACTGCATCAATGGATCTTCTTATTGTAAAATCTATAGCCATATGCACAACATGAGAGAACATAAAATTGTTCGCTTCCTCATGCACAATGAGACACATTTAATTTCAAATTCCACATCTCCTCTGAGTTTGTCTAATGCCTCCTCAAGTGCTACACATGAGATGTCTTTCCTTTGAAAGCCCATGTGTGTCTAACACCTCATCAAGTTCTCTGGAAACGATCTCTCCTTTGTTACAAAAATCATTGAACAAACGTCTACACATGGGACATCTTTCCTCTGGTAGTCCACATATCCTTTGATTGTGTCTAATGTTTCCTCAAGTGCTTGACAAATCATTAAATCTTTCCCCTCAATTCTCCTTGAATGGATAGATAATGCCAAGCCCCATATTTTCTCTAATGACACAAAGCGAGTAAGCTATCTTGGGATGATAAACAACATCCTACCTCCATTGCCTCTAACCTCTGATCAATCTTGCTATACTTTATCTATTTTATGTTTCAAGTGAGACTTTTAAGTTTGTGCCATGTGGAACAAAGATGACTCTGAAAGCATAATCAATGTTTGATATATATATATAGCCATGATAAAAATTGTTGACCAATGAAGGACCCATCTACTAATTAACTTTATACCTTCAAAATATAGCACCCGAGTAAGTATTGCAACCTTCAAAAGAGAGGTAATAGAGATAGTATACTTTTGATCAACCATTCTATCAATAAGCTTATATTTCAAAACTACCAACTTAGATATGTAATTGTCCCTATCAATATCCCTAAACTTCAACAACAAGCATATCCCATTATTAAACAAGATTAGGTTTTTGCAAATGATGTTAGTTGTGTTGATAACAATGCTGGTTTGAAAATTATGAAAAATATGGGATATGAGGGAAGTGGATTAGGAAAACATGGGCAAGGAATAAGAGAGCCCATTCAGCAAATTATGAGGCCCAAGAATGAAGGCTCAAGTATGGTAAGTTTATTTCCAGTGTTACAAATTCATGCAAATCAATCTAAAGAAATAAATAAATCTAGTGCTCTCATTATAATAAAGAAGGTCACATTAAAGACATGTGTTGGGATCTACATCCCTCTAGTATTTGTGGTTTATAAAATCATTCTGAAAAAATGTGTTGGAAGAAAGAATCTATGACAGGTTATATAAAAATAGATTGTGGATGGACCTATGGATCCAATTGGGAAAAGCTTACAGGTATGTTCAAAAGAATGTACAAATTTTCATATGTGAAAAATGTTAGTAATCATAAAAGGTTTTAATGTTCAAAAGGAAGTAAAAATGTTTTGAGAGCAAAACAAAATCATTATCTAGCAGGACATTCATAGATTATGAAGATGCAAAATTTTTTAGGATGTTTTATAGACTTGAGACTATTGCAGTAGTTGAGGGAAGCCAAATGAATGGTCTTCTATATAGAAAAGATATGCAAATCTTGAAGGAGGTTTGAAGCTATTATGTAGAGAAATAATTTGAGTAAGTAAACATACTTAGTTGTAACTATCAATTAGAAATAAGAAAATAATTTTTGAAGGAGAATATACCAAAGACATTGTGAATGCTTGTAAATGAAGGGATGTAAGTAATGAAATCACACCAATTGTAGCAAAAACTAGTCAGCAAAAAAAGAAGAAGAGATTGCCGACACAAAGAGAAGATTGTTGAATAATTTGACTACCATAGCAATTGAAGAAATTTGCAAAGAACAAAATATGGATAGTATATTGGTAGTTGATATTAAGGGGGAGTGTTGGAAGATAATCTCACCTACCCAAATCATATCCTCTGCATGCATAAAAATATTTGCATCATGAAAAACATATCTTATGAGAGATCCAAATTGATTTCAATGTCCTCTCTACCCTATCAATTTTCCCATGTGTTATCTCATATGATTTGTGGGTGGTTTGGGAATCAATATTTTATGTTTTAATGTTTTGAATATGCAAGATTCTAGAAGTTTCTTCTAGCTACCTCCTGCCCATTCCAAAAAAATCTAAGTCCTCCATAAAAAGAGGCACCTATAATCCATTATGTGATGAATAAAAAATATGGATTGATGAATAAAATTTTGTCTGCCTTTTGTTCAACACTATTTTGTTTTGCTCTATTTTTATTTGATCCCTATTTCTAACAAATGTGTGAACTCATAGAACAAAAAAACTTTCTTTTTCTCTTTAGAAAATAAATATCTTAATATTTCTCCACTGCATTCAATTTCTAAAATTAATCAGATATTCCTTTAATCAATTCTACTTGACTTTAAAGTGATAGAAATGAGACTTTACAAGTCACTGAATAAATGATTCTCTCCAAACACACTATTAACAAGCACATCAAATATTATGAAATCATTGCAAAATGTAGTTGAAAACTCTGGTTCAAAATATCTCCTCCTACCTCAACACTAACTTTTAACTCGTATTAAAGATAATAAGTATATAAAAACTCATTATTTGGACCTACTTCACACTCATATGCACTTCAATTGGAGTCAAATTTCTCAACAAATATTTAAAATGCCTTATTCTCCTATAATATGGCAACACTTAAATCATTACACATAATCTATAAAAGAATGCCAAAATATTATGAGAATCTCCACAGGCTAATGTATCTTGCCTAAACTTCTATTGCACCTTATATGTTTGCAGAAGGGCCTATAGTAGGAGCAACCAAATCTGCAAAAAAGTAAAAAAGATCATGCATGGCTAATAGAAACATATATTCACATCCTTGCTGGAAAAATACAATGCCTTCATGACACCTGTGCCAGAGAAAGATGAACACTATAACTTAATGCTCTATTTATAATGCTTCTATGAAAGCTCAAAAGAAGCCCCATTCTCCACTCATCATTGTTGGCCCTTCCATTTACCTCATACAATCGATTCACAGGCACAAAACTCAAAGTTTCTCTAATACCACATGAGAGCAACGAGAAGTAAAACAAAACTTGATAGATTAATTCTTTTGTGATTAAAATGAGATAATATTACAATCCATAGCATTGCCTTTTTAAAGCCTTCTTCTATTAAGTACGAAAATGTAACTTCCCAATTACCTAAATTATTAACTATAAAATAACTTTTATAATTTTGATTAGGGAAAAAGGGGGTTTTACAGGGACCCGAAACCACCAAGTTATGGACTAAAATTTAAAATAAGCAGTCTAAGTTCACCAACATAAAAAAGTTGTCAAACATACAAAAAGACAATAAACTAGACAAAACGATAGCAAGAACTTGTTAGGAACTGGAAGGACAACTGAGGGGGATGGTGAATCAATTGTTAATGAATTTCAACCCAATTATAACTTACTCAAATTTAATACTTAATATTGGTAAATCAAACTTAATGCTTGTTAACAAATTAGTAGTTAATATCAATACCGATGAAACTTAATGCATGAAACAATAAGAGAAACAACATCCACAACACATAACAAAGATATTTTGACATGGAAACCCAGTAAGGGGAAAAACCACAGTGGGAAACCTTACCCACAATCAGATGATACTACTGCAGATAGTATTTGTATACAAATGGGGTCTGCACATGCAGAAAGACCAACCGCGTAGAGCACACTACTCAAATGGGAGTCACAATGACCACAGTAGGATGGTTAGATCCTAGAATAATGTACTACTCAAAATAGCATCTCCAATGTTGGATTTAGTACCGGTTAAGCTCTAATAAACACCTTCAAACCTTCCTTGAACCTTCTCTATGGTCTGCTCATATGATCTTCAATATTCGTACATATCATGTTACAATACCATACCATAACCATATCATATCACTCATCTCACAAATGAGATCTTACATATATACAAAACCTAAGACCAAAAGTGTAGGTCATCTCACTAAGAATATTACAATTAAATCAATTACAAATAAGTCTTGATGTGATGCATCATGTTGGCTTAATACATTTACAACAATATCCAATCAATAAATCATCTCCATGACGTGTCGTGCTAATCTGAAATAGATAATGCATACTGGTCCATTACTTAGAGCAATCTATTGGTAACAACAAATATGTCGACCCGATTAGACCAATAGCCAAAATACAAAAACCAAGTATCCAAACCATGTCTTTAATATAATCAAGTGATTTCCAGATGATAACAAGTCATCATCAATGCCGATGAACCATATAACTTGTCGGTGAGCGTATACCGGTGAGTGTGCATAAGTCACTAATCTTGCTAGTGAACACAATGTGCCAGTTCAATAATAAACCAATATAACTGTAGACAACTAAAATTGTCCTGTCTAATTAAATAAATATCTTTATTTATTTAATTATTTTAGCCTAATTCTTCTATTAATTAAATAAATATTTATTTATTTAATTAATTCATTTATCCTCTTCTAGCCTTATTTCTTATTTAAATAAATATATTTATTTATTTAAATTATCCTTTTTCCTAAATTAAATAAATATCTTATTTATTTAATTGATCCCACTTCCTCTATTAATTAAATAAATCTTTATTTATTTAATTAATTCATTAACCTTTTCTACCTATGACACATGCCATTAATCTCTTAATTCCTACACTACCTACCCTATCAGTATTTTTCTTATTTTCTCTACCTACCCTTTAATCATCACCGACCATTTATCTTTTACACCTCTTAATCTTATCCCTACATTTCTTATGGTGTCTTCTATATAAGGAGATGCTTCCTTCATTATCAAACCCTAATCAACTAATCATTCTAATCAGCTAATCAAGCATCCTAGCATTCAAACTTTCATATGCAATCAAGCCTACTTGCAACCACATTTCCATTCTTTGTTGAGCTCTTGTGCACACATAAAATCTGAGAGCAAATATATCAAGCAAAATCAATGGAGATAGAAAGAATGGAGATCCAAACCCTATTGGACATGTGATGGTATAATCTTTGTGATTTCATTTGATTTGCATTGTCTTAGGTAATCTTTATATGTTATGGTGGATCTTTGTTGTTGTTAGGCTAGGGTTTTGTGCTTGAATTCATTTTGTCTTTCAATTATTATTGTTTATCCACTTTCCCCATATACATTTTGGCACACCCGCTGGGACTCTTGTCCCTTTTTGCATTTAACAACTTTTGTTGCAGATTTTGTGTTTTTAAAGTTGCAGATCTGACATTTTCGACAACATTTTGACATTTTTCGCGTTTGTGCATTTTGAGATCGCTTTTTTTATTTTCTACCGCGTCTGTGATATTTGGGATCGCGTCTACGTCTTTGACAGTATTTTTACTTTTTTTGCAAATTGCAGTGTCACTTTTGTGTTCGCTAATCACGTTTGTGAAGCATTCAACCGCGTCTGTGTTCCCTAGTTGCCCCTGTGTCCAGAAGACGTGTCTATGTCGAATCTAGGCATGTTTGCATATTTCTATAGCATTTGTGTTAGTGACAACCGCGTTTGTGATTCAACTTTTTCATTTCAGTTTCTTGTGATTCAGTTTTTGGTCATTCGGATTTCAGATCTGGTTATTTTGAGCTAACATCTTCTGATCTAGCTAACTAAATTGGTGCAGCTTGTCTTGAAAGAAAAATCATTTTGTCGAAGGTCCCTCTTTCACAAAGTCTTTTGGATCTAAAATTTACCTAACTTGTGTGCTTGCAGGAAGGGGTGATCATTTGAAACAACCCAAACTACTAACAGATCGTTGTTGCAGGACCTTGGCAAGGGATTTTCTTTATTGTGTGCCTTGTTTTCATAGACTAGCAAACACTTCAGTTGATGCATTAAAATTAAACCAGTGTCTTTTGTGTCTTGAGCAATAGGCTCTTTTTGTTTAAATCTTTAGAGGGCATGTCTCCTCGTGTGGTCATTAGGACTACTAGTGAGGAGAGAATGACCCAAGTGGTAGCAAGGAAAATCCACCTCTTCCGAACCACTATAAATAACTGTATCCATGATGAAAACTATGGATAATGTGTGCTAATTAGTTCATATCGACACTATGTCTCCCCATAAACCCGTTTGATCAAATTTATTTGATCAATTGTAGGGCGTAACCCCTACCACCTGGGAGCCTTATGTATTTATAGAGCTGAAAGTGTCGCATGTATGGCCACACGAGCAAATGCCCTTACTAGCAATTTTTTGTTTTATAAGACAAAATCCTTCTAGTTGTTGGGGCAGGAGGTTGGACCTCTGGAGTAGCCCACACACATACGGTTCTTAGTAGAGATACAAAGTTCACCACAGGGAGTTTTCATGGGGACTAATGCTTGGCTGCACTGAGAAGTGAGTGCTGAGGGTGGAGCCAGTGGGGTCAAGCATCTAAGTATCTGCTTTGAATAGCTTAGCCTCGTGTGGGATCAACAACTATTGTCCTGGCCAGCCATAAGAATTGTGGTTGTCTTCTTTTGAACAATCAAGCATTCAAGATCAAACATCAAAACAATTTGTCTTTTGTATCTTCAAGTGTATGCAAAACAATTTTACATCAAACAACACACTTTTCTTTGAGTCATTTTGAGTCTAAACACTTGCAAACATTGAGTCTTCATCAACATTGTGTCTTCTTGTCACAAAAAATAGTCAAAAATTCAGATTGGGTCACAACAAAACAACTTCACGAATTGGAAAAATTGCACTCAATTTTCAGAAACGCGTCTGTATCTGTCAAAATCGCATCTGTGTCATATAAAGGCATCTGTGAAGGGCAGAAATGAGTCTGTGTTCTCTTGAGCAACATTCATTTACAAGATCTCAAAAGTGCATCTATGTCTGACAGAACCATGTCTGTGTCATTAAATCGCATTTGTGAAGTATACAAGCATGTCTGTGTTTAGAATTGAAGACTTTTACAGTCCAGCAAACAAGAACAGTCAATTTCTGACTTATTAAGCTTCCTAGGTTATCTCTTCGGGTTTTCATCTAGCATTCAACCTATTTCTGGGTCTCACAAAGTTCATCATTTCTTTACACCTTGCATTACATTCACATTTGTCTAAACTTGAGTCAAAAGGTCACTTGCTTGTCCTCATCATACTTTGTCAACACACTACATACAACAACATTTTGCTAAGTGGTCCCTCATCAAGGTCTATCACCTTTGGGTCTCATTTGGTCTTGCTTAGAGTCAAGGTCAACTTACCTCATCAAGAGAAACTATCATCTCTTTGGAAGCCACGCCTACTCTACTACATACATACTTGGTCTTACACTTTGGACATTGCAAGTACACCTCAGATTCATTTACATTCCATCCAAACTCTTAGTCTTGCATACTCTTTCCATTTTCATCTAGTCTCTCACATCTTGGTCAAGACCTAGTTCATGGTTGAAACCCATTCACAAAAATATAGGAGAGAAGCTAAAAAGGCTCAAGAATCCGCAAACATGAGTTCCTATGAGTATGACAATGATATCTTTTTCAATTTTAATAATACTACATTACCTGACATGGATGCCTATAGAAACATTCCAAATGTTGAGAACATGGATAACACAAATAAAAATGATACATACAGTGACAATATGGATAACATTTCAGTACATTCAGCAGAAGTGGAAGACTCCATTATGGATCCTCATTTTAATCGATTGGTTGAGGAAATAATGAGGACAGATAGACAATACTTCTTACAAGTGATGGCACAAAGTGGAGCCAAGATTCCTCATGATTTTGACATGTCTCAAATAATGGAAAATTGACCTTTGCAAGAACCTCACCTCAACATGGATCAAAGAAGGCCTAATAGTGGAGGCAATAAAGGACCACATATGGTGTCTGAATCACCATCCTCTTTGTTTCAAAAATGAGAGGTCCCACATACACATGGTCAAGCATATGATGCTCACCTTCACAGACCATTATGGAGGTCTTATGCAAAAAAATATACTCAATCACATGCCAATTCTAAGGATCAACCACCAAAGCAATTGGATATCCAAAGGCATGTTCAAAATTTGGACACAAGGAAACCCCGTGTCAAATTCAAGGCCAACATACTAGAACAAACTCATGACATTCCTGTAGAGTATGGTATACATGGACAAAGCAGATATACCATTCCTCACCATGAATCTATACCAGGTGGTTCATATATGCAACATCATTATAGACCTCCGCCATATGAAAGTGTGTATGATCAATATCATCCATAAATGCAACATGCTCCTCCTCCACTCGGTACTTCAAGCATGGGGTATGGTCCAAGAAGTCGGGGTCCACCTAAGAACAATTCAGAACAACAAATTAAGGACTTATAAAAGAAAATGGAGGACATAAATACACCAAAGCCAACTTACACAATGAGAGACATATGTCCCTATCCATTTGACAAAAGCATTTCAATGCCTCCTTTTCCTACACATTTCATGACACCTAAGTTTGATAAGTACAGAGGCAAAGGAGATCCTAAGGTATGTATACGATAGTTTTTCATAGCTTGCATTGAGGTAGCAGCAGAAGACACATATTTGATGAGATTATTCCCACAAAGCTTAGGTGATCAAGCTATGGAATGGTTCTCCCAACTCCCACCTGGAATTAAGTCATGGGGTGACTTAGTAGAGGCATTTATCCAACATTTCTCATACAACATAGAGATAGACATATTAGTCACTACTTTGTCCAACACCAAATAAAGGGACGGAGAATCTTTTTCATCATTTTTACAAAGATGGAGGAATTTAGCCAATAGATGCTCTTGTGAAATTCCACAGAAAAAAATGGTAGAAATGTTCACTCAGAATGTTAACAAAGACATTGGCTATGACTTGAGAAAAGCTTGTTTATCCACCTTCAAGGACATCATTGAAAAAATATTAGCAATAGAGAAGGTCCTAATTGAGCAAGGCATCATCAAAATATTCAAAGAAAACAAAGAGGACTTTAAAGGAAAAGACAAGCCAAGATTTTGGAATAAAAACAAGAACACCGTCAATGATGGTGTTGTTGATGCCAATACAGTGTGACCCAAAATCATTTTTTCTTGATCAAGCTCTACAAACAATCAAGTGAATACTCAAACAACTTCAAAGTCATGAAGGAAGTACACTCCATTGGAGAACCACTTCAATCAGCTTTCAAGAAGCTAGTGGCAAACAAAATAATAACAATCCCAGATTTGCCTCCATATGAGCCAAAGGTCAAACCAAATTGGTGGAATGATGATGAGTATTGTGAATTTCATAAGAGAAAGGGACATAAAATAGGAAACTATCATCACCTAAAGAACATCATACAAGACCTTATTGATAGAGGTGACATTGAGATTGAGGGACACTCATCCAATCAAGAACATGCAATGTTTAAAGAACAATTCTCAAAGTATGACAAGGGAAAAGCTAAAGCCACATATGAGTAGACCAACTATACCAGAGCATCCTATAACTATGATTAAACTATCAATCACATTTTGATGGACGATTATGTCTCTACCATTATCATAAAGGACAAAACACCTAAAAATTCTACCCAAAGACCTAAAATTGTCCTAAAAGGCATCAGATCTTCTTCTGAACATACATCTGAATGTAATGTTACAACTCATCGAGGTAAATTTACTTTACAAGGTTCTCTAGCTAAAAACACTGCTTCCTCATCAACCAAACCTGAGTATGACCTTGTAGAACAATTAGGGAAGACACCCATGCTTATCTCCATCCTCAAGCTCTTACGCATATCCCCCACACATAAAGCCATTCTTGACAAAATCCTGAGAGACACTTCCATCCCCACCGATCTGAATGTTGACTAGTTTCAAGCCATGGTGGGAAACCTTTTTGTTCCACACACCCTTACATTCATAGAAGCTGACGACACCTCCATGAGCCCACCACATAATGCACCTTTACACATCGAGTCCTTCCTACACAAACACCAAATAAAACAAGTCCTAATAGACGCAGGAGAAGGTCTAAACATTTGTACATTGAATACCCTTAAGCAATTGGGATATTCTGAAAAGGCTATGAATTCTACACATGCAATCACCATAAAAGCATATGATGATGAAGAGCATTCATCCAAAGGCATAGTCACCTTAACTTTTAGAGTTGGGCTAGTTATGAAGGATGTGGTTTGTCAAGTCCTAGACCTTGATCTCACATACAACATACTTTTGGGATGTCCATGGATTCATGAGATGAGCACAATCCCATCTACATATCATCGATGTATCAAGTTCCCACACAATGGAGTTGAAGTGACTGTCAAAGCTGATCCAAATCCATTCATATATTGCAACAATTTGTGACCTAGATCAGAAATAACAATTCCAGTTAATAGAGAAGCTATTCCTTCATCAGCATATGTGGATCTAGAATCATTGAAAGCTTCTACATCAAAACAAGAAGAGCTAAAAGAAAAGTTCAGGATTAAAGACATGGGATGTGGTGAGTATATATTTCATGTTCATCAACTCCCAGTATCTCCTAAGGTATTCAGCCAACATGAACAACCTACAAAGAATTTGCAATGTCAAGGAATTGGGTGTGAACCACCTAGTGTTGTGGCTACTAAGTCTGAATGCAAATCTCCTTTAGTGGTGCAAGCAACTCTTGATATCAATAGTCCTAAGAGTGGTTCCAACGAAGAATCTATTGAGTGTATCACCAACCCTCTTGAAAACTCACATAGCTTTACCATTTCATCCATTCAATCCATTTCCACTCCTCTCCTAGACTTGGATAAACAAGAATTACAAAAGCCCTTACTCATTGGGGATCACAAATCAAGATTTGAAAAAAAAAATATAAAAGTTAAAAATAAATAAAAGTCCTTTAGTCCAAATCAAAATCAAAAGCTATTGGAATATGCAAAAATCAAAGTCAAGTATAAAAATCCTATGAAGAAAAAAGAACAAGAGTTGATCTCCCCTAATATCAAAATAACTGGGGGCAAAAGTTCTACAATTTCAAGCCAAAAAGCATACTTGTTGATCCTAAGTCTCCATCATATCATCCTACTTTCACTTGTTTTCGCAATCGTAAGCCTTCATAACTCATCCACTTGTTCCACACATCCATTCCATTCTAGCGATACATCATGGACCTTTAATGGAACTTTCTCGAAGGACTTTCTTATCAGGGATGCCCAAACTTCTTTAGGTAACACACATATGGGAAAACATAGTCCACACATTAGTATTTCTATCTCAATTCCTTTATCATGGAAGACATTCACTCGAGCTACACATCATTCAATCCAGGAGAAACACAGTTACAATCATAAAGTCAAGCCTTGCACATTTGAGGTAGGTGACTTAGTTCTCAGAGAAAATCCTAAAAATCAGCAAGATAGAGAGAAGAAGGGCAAGTTCAAACGAAATTTGCTTGGTCCTTACATCATCACAATAGCCTATGGATCGGGTGCATATCAGCTCTCAACTTCATATGGAGAACCTTTGGAGGATCCCATAAATAGCATGCACCTTCGCAGGTTTAACACATAGCTCTTCAGAGAATTCTAAGTCAAAATACAAAAAAAAATCAAAAAATAATCAAAATACAAAAAAAAATCTTTAAAAAATAAAATTAAATAAAATTGAAAAACAGAAAACATTTCATCCAACAGTGAAAACCACTTTGGTGGCACCTTTGGAAAGTACCATGGTAAAAATTGGGTCACCGGCGCAATGCATAGGGACATTTCTCTTCCCTCCTTCAGGATTCCATTTCATCCTCACTTCACACACACTCACAACCTATCCATCCATAATAAACTTACCCATTTCCATCATGGCTTGTTATTGATCTACCAAAAGTTGGTTAGCCATTCATAATAACCCCCTTTTTCACCCCCTTTTCATCCATTATAAATCAGCTCCTATCTGTGGCTAAGGCAAATCCTACGTCTAGTGATGGGTGTGGAACAGAGAGCATCACACGTTATGAGGAGTACAATTTTTTGCAGTTTTCTTCAGCCTATCCGTGCACAATCCACAATAAAGAAACAATTGCATCACGGATCCGCAATAAATTTCCCTCTTCTCTGCAATAAAGTATCAGTTTCATGGCTTTAGTCATTTTCAGATGAGACATAGTAGCAACAATGGGCTTCAACAAATCAAATCTTTCAACAGACTCAGACAACATCATGGTTCAGTGCTATCTATCCTTTTGTGAAAGTAAACATTATGACCATAATCAAATAGACTTATACAAGTGACAAGAGATACTAAACTTGAGGACTATAGTGGATGTTGGTGTCGAGTCTTGGTTTGATTTTTATTTTATCTTTCTGGTGACATGCCTTTTAGCTTTTCCGGGATGTCTGTGACTAGAGATTCTATCTCCAGGATGTCGTTGACTAGAAAGGCGAGGATGGGGTATCGTCACCTATTTTTCTTTGTTGTCTGTGGATTGTCTCTCAGTAATGCTATGACTTGTCCAAGGCTATGAGGACACTGTGAGTCTAGTATGAACTGGGACATTCCTTGTTTGTGATTGTTTTATCTCCATGCAAATAGGTACAATGAATTTCTGGGTCGAACATATACCTATTTTGCCATAATAAAGCTTAATGATGACAACGCACAAGAAGCTCTTTCACTTTCATATCTTCTATCTTCCATCCCCCTTTCTTGATTGACTTCCATCGTCCTTCCTGAGTCTATGTAGCTTGCTATCACATGACTGAGTATAATAACACACCAAAAATATTAGCATTTCATGGAGTTGCACCTGCATTACCACATATAAGTATTTCATACATACATAGAGATATCATAATTACATCACATCTCGCACACAACACATGTTAGCACATTCTACAATCTCATCATATTCATCTACATTTCATACATTCACATTTGCATTTGCATAAGCACATAAAACATAAAAAAATAAAAATTATTGCATTTCATTATGTACATATTTGCATCCATGTCATAACCATCACATAGAAACATACATCATAAAACATCTCATCACATAGGTACACATGCATATAGCTTCCACAAGGATGAATCTCATATATATATAATCATAAGTGTCATGATACAATGATGTCAAAATCATATGGCTACAATCACCCAAAGGTGTCATAATACAAAATCATACAAAACTGATACATAGGGAGCCCTCAAAGGATATTATGAACTCCCTCCCTCAGAGCCGCCTGGCCTCGATAGAGTCTGAGCCCTGGAAGAACCCGCCCCAGGATCATCTCTCATGTCCCCTCTGTCTAGTGGTGGTGGAGGACCCATGACCCCACCACTTGATGCTTGTCTCCTGTCCCTCGCTCCAGTGGTCGTTGCTATCCACGATTGTCTACAGAAGCTCCTAGCTCGCTGCTCTGGTGGCACCACTCCATAGTATAGGTATCTCTAGTAGCCTATCTCCTCCTCGGCTCATAGAACATAGGCATATCTAGATCTTATGTCCTTTGCTGCCTATCTCCTTGCCCTTAGAGCTCTCTCAACCTTTGTATAATGCTGGATAGCCTGATCCCTCTCCTGCTCAGTATCCCTCAGCTGTCTCCTGAGCCTATCCCTCTCTTGCTCGAGATCCTGGATCTCATCTACCTATCCATGGCTGATCTCCCTTAATTCTAGCAACTCATCCTCCTCCTCTCCCCCCTCACCCTATCCATGTACCTGTGGATGCTTCTGTGGTTGCCCCTGTCCCTGTCCCTGTGCCTGTCTAAGACCCTATGATGTTGGCACCTATAAAGGCAATTTGCCTCTGCCATTCACCATGTGAACCTACCGTGTCTGCCTCTCCCCTCCACCCTCCTTCATCGGAGCCACTCTCCTCTCTCCTACCATACCTTGCCTCCTTCGTCAGCTTCTGCCTCTACCATCTCCATCATCATCCCCATCACCTCTACCATCTCCATCTATAAGCTCCCATGGATTTGTCAACCATGGAAACAGATGCTCTACCTAATATGCAATATACTCTGCATCCATCCCTGCGTCCTCTATCTCTGGCCACATATCCCAAGGAAAGGGAATCATCTCTACTAGCCGCATCACTGCCTGATCATATGATAACAATGGCCCAAAGTGCACCTAATCCCTCACTATCCGAGCATACATCCCAAAACCCCGTGGCATTCACTGTATCTTATTGAATTGCCTGCCCACCCTATCCACCAACTGCCTCTCTAGCACATGTGGCGTATGCCCAATCAAATACCTACTCTGAAATGTATATGAAAACTCCACTACATCATCTTCCCACTCCTCGCACTCTCGATATGACCTCCATACTATAATGTCAATCTCATCAATGACCCTGCGCCAGTACTCTAATCTCCCAATCCGTGGCTGAGATGTAATCATGTCATACAGATGTACAAAACTATGCCCATGGCCCCTACCTCTGAAATGAATCGGTCGTGTCATAGGTAGATGCTCATATGCCCACACTTGCAACAATGTAACTCCACTACCCAATCCTGCTGATCCATGGTATACAAACTGATGTAGCTCATAGTAAAAATGTGCCAACAGACACGGTCCCCATGCAAATCTAGTGTGTTGTGTCACCAATATCTCCAGTGTACCACACCAGCCCACAACAAATCTTCGTTTCACCCTATCCGAACAAAGGAACCCACTGATCACTCTTGCCAGTACTGCTGGTAGTGCTAATCCTATCTATGTCATGGTATACCAAGGCATGTGTCCTGCCCTCATCTCAAATCCTGGATCCTGAAACACTCATCTCAGCACATCCCTATCTCCCTCTTGATCATAAGGAACTAACTCCCCATCGATTGGTATCCTCAGAATCCTGTAAACATCCTCTAGGGTGACTGTCATCTCACCCATCGGCAAATGAAAACTGCAAGTCTCTGAGTGCCAACTCTCAACCAGTGCAGTCATCAACCCCATGCTCACTCGAAACTCAAGCACATACATAATATGTCGCAGACCCATCACCTAAATCACTTCTCTCTCCTCAACTATCCGCTCTTATCACAAACTCTGAGTCGATGGGAATCTCTCCCATGACTCCAACATAGGTAGGTACTCCTGCAGTCAAGCAAATCAACTGTGTCAATCATAGCGGCATTCCCTGTTCATCACAAAATGCTACTTTTTATCCTAGTGTTTATGGTACTCTATCCTAGTGACACTCCCTGTTCATCACAAAGTGTTGTTGTTTATCCTAGTGGTACTCCCTGTTCATCACAAAGTACTGTGTTTGTTTTGCACTCCCTGTTCATCACAAAGTGTTTTTTTTTTGTAGTACTCCTTTTTCATCACAAAGTACTATGTCTTGGTACTCCCTATTCATCACAAAGTACCTTGATCTATCCTATCCTAGGGCCTCTGCTTGAGTGTATCCTCTTGAGTATCCTAATTGGCAATGTATGTTCTATCATAGAATTATAGATCCTAGCCCTATCTTCTATTCTAGTCTTCCCTAGAGGACCTGCTTGAGTGTATCCTCTCAGCAGCTTATCCAATCAACAGCGTATGTTCATCACAGAACTGGCGATTTGGCCTAGAAGACATAAACGTGCTTACATACTGCACATACCCGCTTGCTTTGCATAGATGCACCCGGCATACATAGACATGCCTCTTCTCTACACATACACACCCATATAGCATAAATGCGCTTGAACAACACAGACACGCTCGTATTTGACACAGACACCTTTGCATTCATAGATGCGCCTGGCACAAACACAAATGCATTTAGCCAACCCAAACACGCCTGGCACCAGCACAGATGTGCCTTAGCATTTTTTGACCGTACTTGACATATTCTAAAATTCATTAAATGTGCTACTTAACATGCATTAATGACAACATTTATTGTGACAAAGTACAAGGAGGTTTTGCGGTACTTACCATCTCTCCTGCATTTGCTGGCCTCTGAAATCGGCAGACGTGATCAAATCTATGCACCAATGCCATCGCTATTGATTGTTGCTGCTCTATTCTCTCTCTACACTCTGTTCTCTAGGATGTGTGGATGACAATGAGGATGTTTTCCCTTCATGGTCTATCTTATAGACTACCCTAGCCCTAGCCCTAGCCCTCGTTTCCTGAGTCAGTCTTCTTTATCTCATGACTGTCACTCTATCTAGTCAGTCCATTCTATCCTTTCTTTCTTATCGAGAGATTGTTTGTGATCTTTTCAAACATTTTCATCCAATCTCTCGAGGGGGCATATCATTCCCATCTTGGGGCAACTTTGTATCAGTTCATATTATCTTCTTTGAAACAATGCAACAAGCTACATTGTCTCAAAGAGGGGCAAAATGTAGACACCTAAAATTGTCTTGTGTAATTAAATAAATATCTTTATTTATTTAATTATTTTAGCCTAATTCTTCTATTAATTAAATAAATCTTTATTTATTTAATTAATTCATTTATCCTCTTCTAGCCTTATTTCTCATTTAAATAAATACATTTATTTATTTAAATTATCCTTTTTCCTAAATTAAATAAATATCTTATTTATTTAATTGATCCCACTTCCTCTATTAATTAAATAAATCTTCAATTAATTAATTAATTAATTAACCTTTTCTACCTATGACACATGTAATTCATCTCTTAATTCCTACACTACCTACCCTCTCATTATTTTCTTATTTTCTCTACCTACCCTTTAATCATAGCCGACCATTTATCTTTTACACCTCTTAATCTTATCCCTCCATTTCTTATGGTATCTTCTATATAAGGAGATGCTTCCTTCATTATCAAACCCTAATCAACTAATCATTCTAATCAACTAATCAAGCATTCAAACTTTCATATGCGATCAAGCCTACTTGCAACTGCATTTCTATTCTTTGTTGAGCTCTTGTGCACACATAAAATATGAGAGCAAATATATCAAGCAAGATAAATGGAGATAGGAAGAATGGAGATCCAAACCCTATTGGATATGTGATGGTATAATCTTTGTGATTTCATTTGATTTGCATTGTCTTAGGTAATCTTCATATGTTATGGTGGATCTTTGTTGTTGTTAGGCTAGGGTTTTGTGGTTGAATTCATTTAGTCTTTCAATTATTATTGTTTATCCACTTTCACCATATACAATAACCATAGTACCAAATCAACAATGTAGATCTCCAGAAGGATAAGTGTTGACACCAATGACAAAACTAATGCAACACATCCATAATACCAACAATCTCCCCCTTTGGAATTGATGGCAACACTAAATGGAAAAACATCTAAGTGCCAAAGAAAAATGCCAAAAACCAAAAACCAACAATCTCCAAAATAGATCAATACCAAAAATCAAAATACAAAGAGTATATATCTCTCCCTCAATGAATAATCTCTCCAAAATAATAATGTTTTTCCATAGATATCTCTCCCCCTTTGACATCAAATGCCAAAGCAGTTAAGAATAAATACCAGAACATACAACCAACTACTCCCCCTTAGAAGTAGCTCTCCTCCATCAAAACCAGGAAAAAGATTTCTCTATTAGTTTATGTCTGTTTGATGCCAATCTCCAATCTTGTAAGTCTCTTCCAATGAGGGTATTACCCCAAGTTGCTCTCTGAGATATTCAAATGTTTCCTTAGGTGAAGGCTTTGTAAAGATATCTACAATCTGCTCTTTAGTATTCACATAAACCAATCTTACTTCTTTTGCTTCAACATTCTCTTTCAGAAAATCGCATTTGATAGAAACATGCTTAGTCTTAGAGTGAAATACCAGATTCTTTGATATATCAATTGCTATTGAATTATCACAATAAATGATTATAGGTTCTTTTCATTTTACCTTTATGTCCTTCAACATTTGTTTAATCCATAATACCTGAGTACAATTAGTTTCTACTGCAACATATTCTGATCCTGTCATTGATAATGATGTACAACTATGTTTCTTGCTTATCCATGAAATCAATTTGCTACCAAGAAAGAATGCTCTGCCAGTGGTACTCTTTCTGTCATCTACATCTCCTACCCAATTTGCATTGGTGTATGCACATAAATAAAAAAATTCATCTTTAGGGTACCATAAACCAAGATTTATTGTGCCTTGTAGATACAGGAAAATACTTTTTACTGCTGATTCATGATTTTCTTTAGGATTTTTCTGAAATCTTGAAACAATACATATTGCATTCATTATATCAGGTATTGTTTGTGTCAAATATAGTAAACCTCCAATCATAGATTTCTATCTTGTCGGATTAACAGGAGCTCACTCATCCTTCAATGTCAATTTATCAGTTGTAGTCAGAGGAGTACTTATCGGTTTAGAATTTTCTATACCAAATTTCTTCATTAGTTCCTTCAAGTATTTTGTTTGACATATGAATATACCTTTATCCATTCATGAAATCTACAATCCTAAAAAGAATTTTATCTCCCCAATCATAGACATTTCAAAATCTTCCTGCATTTTGTTAGCAAAGTCCTTACACAAATCCATCTTCTCCTTCAAAAATGATATCATCAACAAAAACTTCAATAACCAAGATGTCATCATTAGTGACTTTGTAATATAAGTTGTTGTCAACATTACCTTTAGTGTAACCAAGCTTCAAAAGATATTTTTCCAATCTAGCATACCAAGCTCTAGGAGCTTGCTTCAATCCAGACAAAGCTTTCCTTAATCTGCAAACCATATCTTTATCATTTGTCAATGAAAATCCATCAGGTTGTTCAATGTAAACTTCCTCTTCAAGATCACCATTCAAAAATGCACATTTTACATCCATCTGATATAATTTATAGTTATTATGAGCTGCAAATGTAAGAAATAATCTAACTGCATCAATTCTATCTACCGGTGCAAAGGTTTCATTATAATCAATTCCCTCCTTCTGTGAATAACCTTTACAAACTAATCTTTCTTTGTTCCTTATTACCTCACCATCTTCATTAAGTTTGTTTCTGAATACCCATTTAGTTCCAACTACATTTTTGTCTTTAGGCCAAGGAACTAATGTCCATGTATTGTTCTTTTCAATTTGTTCTAATTCATCTTCCATTGCTTTTATCCAATGTTCAACTTGACATGCTTCAATAATAGAAGCTAGTTCAATTTTAGAAATTAAGCATACCTCTTCATTTTCCAGTCTTCCTCTAGTCATAACACCTTGATACTTATTCCCAATTATTTGATTTTTTGAGTGATTCAATCTTACATACCTGGGTTTATTCACATGCTATTGTTCTTCAGTCACTGTGGAATTCTCTAATGATGTCGGTGTGACTGGATCCACATTCTGTACCGGTACCTTCTGTATTGGTTCATTTATGACCATCTCAACTCTCCATTCAAAATCTACAGACCTTGAATTTCCTCTATAGTGTTCATCTATCTTAACATTATCACTTTCAATGTTCTTCTGCAATCTTTTATTAAAACATCTATATGCCTTTCTCTTAGATGAATAACCAAGAAATATTCATTTATCACTTCTAGGAACAAATTTACCAACATACTCATCTCTCCTAATATAGCATTTGCTTCCAAATATTTTGAAGTATTTAAGAGTATGAGTATTACCAAACCATAGTTCATAAGGGGTCTTAACAGTTTCACCTTTGATGTGAACTCTGTTGAAAGTGTAAACTGTTGTATTCACTGCTTCCCTCTAGTACACATGAGGTAGATTTTCTTCCAATATCATGCTTCTAGCCGCTTCCAGAATAGTTATGTTCTTCCTTTCCATAATTTCATTCTGCTAAGGTGTCTGGGGTGTTGATAGTTGTCTTTTGATTCCATTCACTTCGCATAATGTATTAAATTCCTTAGATGTAAATTCTCCTCCTTGATGAGATCTCAAACATTTGATTTTCTTACCGGTTTCATTCTCTACCATTGCCTTGAATAAGTTGAATTTTCCAAAAGCCTTTGATTCCTACCTGAGAAAAGTAACCCAACACATTCTAGAATAATCATCAATAATTAGCATAAAATATCTGTCTCCCTGTAGACTTATTGTTCTTGCCGGACCACACAAGTCAGTATGAATTAAATCAAGAACATTATTGGATTTCTCAGTAATACTCTTAAAAGTTGTTCTAGCTTGCTTTCCCATTTGACATTCCTTACATACCGGATTATGAGGTTTCACAATCTTAGGTAAATCCCTTACTGCCTTAGTTGAAACTGGTCTTTACAATGCAATCAAAATTTACATGACAGAGTCTCTTATGCCATAACCAACTTTCATCAATATGTGCAATCAAACATGTCTTATCACTATTGTTCAAATGAAAGATATTACCTTTAGTTTGATTACCGGTTGCAATCTCCAATCCAGTTCTGTTTTTGATTTTGCATTTTCCATCCTCGAACTATAACTGAAACCCCTTTTCATCTAATTGAACAACACTCAAAATATTATGCTTCAAACCTTCAACATAATAGACATTTTTAGTATTGTGCTTACCAACCAAAGATATAGTACCTTTTCCTTTGATTAAACAAGCGTTATCATCGCCAAATCTTACTAGACCTCCATTATATTCCTAAAAAGATAAGAATTTACTTTTATCACCAGTCATATGATGTGAACATCCACTATCAATGATCCATTCATCTTTTTCTTCAATTTTAGCTGCCAGGGCCTGCTCTACCAGTGGAACAGTAGGTTTCGGTTGATCTTCTTTTACTGCAACAAATGCCCATCCATTGTTTGTTGGTTCTTCACCAGCATCATCTGTAACTCCTTCATCAACATAGTAAGAAGATTTATCTCTGTTTTTCTTGAATCTGTAACTTTTATATTCAGGGTTAGGCTTATATGTTCTTTTAGCTTCCTCTCTCAATCTTGCATGTCTATCAGGACATCTAGATGCTATATGACCAATTTTATTACAATTAAAACATTTAAATGGTGCTTTACCTTCATACTTACTTCCAACTGGACCTTTAGGCATTTTTCTTCCAAATAGTGCTTCAAGTTCTTCCAGTTCTTCATTTCCCTTATGTTATCTTCAAGTTCTTTTGCATACAGTACTTTCCAATCAGATTTTCCAGATGATGATTCTCTGAAGGCTAAATCTATCTTAGTTGTAGTAACATGACCAAATTACTCAAGCTCAAATGCTGAAAGTTTTCTAAATAAGGTATCTCTAGATACTGATGTATTAGTCATTGTTCTCAACTCATTAATAGCAGTTACTTTCATTTTGTATGCCAGTGGCAAAGCTCTTAAAACTTTAAAAATAATTTTGTCTTCACTTAAGGATCCTCCACAACATTGTATTCCTAAAACCATTTCATTCTCTTTCCATAAAAGCGAAAATTCTTTCATCTTCTTCCATTTTTAAATTTTCATACCTGACCTAGTAACATTCTTGTTTTGGAATTTTGACAGTGGTATCTCCTTCATTCAATGTTTCCAATTTATCCCAAATAGCTTTAGCAGTAGATCGGTCTGATAATCCCATAATTTTCTGATCTGATAATGCGCTCAGAATTGCTTCTCTTGCTTTCCAATCATTCTCTTGATCTTTGCCCAATGTTGGTGGATTAGGTTGATTCGGAGTAGGACCAACATAGCCATTCTTTGTAACTTCCCATATGTCTCTTCCAATGCAATTCAGATGTGTCTCCATTCTGATCTTCCATATACCATAGTTAGTTCCATCAATTTTAGGACTATCCTTCCTAAAAATGTTCGTTGCCATAGGATCTCCTCAAGTTGTTAGGCTTTTGCAAAAATAGGACTTGACTCTGATACAAATTGTTAGGAACCGGATGTACAACTGAGAGTGGGGGTGAATTAGTTGTCAATGAATTAACCCAATTATAACATAATCAAACTTAATACTTAATACCGGTAAACCAAACTTAATGCCAGTTAAAAGATTAGCAGTTAATATCAATATTGGTGAAACTTAATGCATGAAAGAGAAATAAAAACAACATCCACAACACATAACACATATATTTTGATGTGAAAACGTGGTAAGGGGAAAACCAACGGTGGGAAACTTTACCCACAATCAGATGATACTACTGTAGATAGTATGTGTATACAAATGGGGTCTGCACATGCAGAAAGGTCGACCGCCTAGAGCACACTGCTCAAATGGGAGTTGCAATGACTACAGTAGGATGGTTAGATCCTAGAATAATGTACTACTCAAAATAGTATCTCCAATGTTGGATTCAGTACTAGTTAATCTTTGATAAACACCTTCAAACCTTCCTTGAACCTCCTCTATGGTCTTATCATATGATCTTGAATATTCACATATACCATGTTACAATACCATATCATAACCATATCATATCACTCATCTCACAAATGAGATCTTACATATATACAAAACCTAATACCAAAAGTGTAGGTCGACTCACTAAGAATATTACAATTAAATCATTTATAAATAAGTCTTGATGTGATGGATCATGTTATCTCAATACATTTACAACAATATCCAATCAGTAAATTATCTCCATAACGTGTCGTGCTGATTTGAAATAGATAACTCATACTAGTCCATAACTTAGACCAATCTGCCGGTAACAACAAATATGTCAACCTGATTAGACCAATAACCAAAATACCAAAACCAAGTATCCAAACCATGTCTTCAACATAATCAAGTGATTTTCAGATGATAACAAGTCATCATAAGTGTCGGTGAACCATATAACCTGTCGGTGAGTGTATACCGATGATTGTGCATAAGTCATTGATCTTGCCGGTGAACACAACATGTCGGTTCAACACTAAACCAATATAACCACAGTGCCAAATCATCAATGTAGATCTCTAGAAGGATAAGTGTTGACATCAATGACAAAACTAATGCAACACATCCATAATACCAACAAAACTAAAACCAGAAAAGCATTAAACTAAAGACTTAATTATCTCACCTATCTCTATCTCTCGATTATTCATCTCTTGGGCTGATCTTTTCAGGTCCTGAAGCTCCTAATTTGAGGACTTCACCTTTTTTTTTAGATTAGCTTTGGTTTTCTTGGACAGGCAAGAATACTCTTTCTAATCATTTTCTCTGCTAGTATCAAGGTCCACAATCAGGGAGTCATTCTGGGATTTTTCCAGTTTCTCCACCACCATCTTCATCATGGCCACATAATTTTTGTTGATCATGTGACTTTGTTTCATTATAGAATTCAAGGACTCCTTGATTTTGCTAACTTCCCCCTCAATCTGCAATATTTTATTCTCATTTTTGTTTTTCATTTTATCAATAAGTTCCATTGTTCTCTATAGACATTTCGTCATGGAAATCTTTTCCTTGTTTGTCCAGATTGCCCCTACGGTCTTCTGGGGCTTCTCTTTATCAACCAACTCCTCCAGTTTACTAGCAGTTTCCTTGTTTTTAAGGTTAAGGTATTTGATTTTGTGAAAATCACATTTAAAAACACTAAAAATGTCCATTGCACAATTCCTTGCAATAGCCAACACATCATCAAGAGATTCCTTGTCCAATTTAAAGTAATTTTCATTTGATTTGATGTCTTTTGGAAATATCAACCTATCCTCTAGGTTAGTAGTAGGATGGGAGGAAAGGGAATCTTTAGGGGAATTAGAAGTATCAGAAGGGTCACCCAACGGTTCCTCAGAGTAAGACACCAATTTTTCTTCGAGGAGGCTTTCATTTTCTTTTTAGCCTTGGAGAGGGTTTTCACAGAGGTTTCTAGTTTACCTTAAGGCCTGGTCAAAGGGGTTTTTTAAGGAGTCTTTTTGAGGGGAGGAAAAATTTCCTCTTTTGAGTTTGAATGCCCATTAGAGTTTCCCTCAGACACACTAGTTTCAGTCTCATACCCATCAGAGTTCGAGGGTAGAATGGGAATGGATGGAGTAGGAAGACTAGCAAAAGCTCATGAATAGGCTAGATAAGACCAACATGCCAAACATGGGCACTCCTAGGACTTTTATGGTGTTTCATAATACAGTGTTTGAGAGAACACAATAGATAATATGGGAAAGAAACCCTGACCTTGTACCTGATGTGGTTGAGAAGGACTAATTGATAGCCATAGACCCTTCTAAATCTCTCATCGACAGTTATATATTCCATCACCACCCTTAGAACCTCCCTCCAGAGATTTTTAATGGTGTCGACCTTGAAGTAACTATTGGAAAACTTTACCAATGCTTCCCTCTCCTCCTCTTATTTAAGGAAATTAATGATCGCTTCATCAAAAATATTCCTATCATGGAAGAATTTTAAATCTCTAGTAGAGAGGCCCACAATTTCTCCAATCTGACCCTCATTGATAATCACATTTATACCAAACAAAATGATGCCTTCCTCCTTCCATTTTTTTATGAAATAACTCACAATATTGGGATTAGCACCATGAATTTTATCTAGGAAAAGTTTTAGCCCCCCTTTGACAATGTGATTCAAAACTTTGTGATTCTTCTGGTACTTTTCATAGCTTTTTAACTCCAACATTTTCCTATTTCCCCCCATTTTTTTGTAGGAATCTTTCTTCTCACTTGTAGAGAAGAAAATCTTGGCAACAAATTTACAACAAAGCCTAGGAACCCACAAAACATGTCATTTTATGCAAATAGAAGGGATAATAATGGCACTGACGAAGTATTGAATGAAACTATACCTTGCAATGATCCTCTTAATCATTTTTCAAAATGGAAACCTTTCCATGAATAACATCCTATCTAATTAAGGATTTCACCCCCGCTTCTATATCCTTGTAGGATTGTCATGTATGTTATCCAAAGAGCTTAACTCCTTCATTGGAAAAATAGTCAACGATCACATTCGCTTCCCTAAGCATGTGTGAGATTCTTACATTCTCAAAGTTTCCAATGAGGGATTTTTCTTCATCTATCCATTTTTTGATGGTCCATGAGGGGAAGGATTTACCTAAAAGGAATTCAATAATATTTTTTGAGTACCCCTCAATCTAGAGATTTTTAATATCTAATTTTCTAGCAAGGTCAATGACCTAGAAAGCTACTATGTCTTCGGCTAAGTAATTGGACTAAGAGCCCAAGGGGAGTGCACCACCGAAACAAAGTTTCCATAGTGATCTCTCAACACCCCCCTAGTCCCATATGGCCTTAGGATGCCCTAAGCTACCCCATCAAAATTAGCTTTTATACATCCCCTAGGAGGATGGGCCCAAGTAACTCCTTAATGATCCTTTTTCCCTTTTCTATCTTCCTTTGTAATATCCCCTTTGATATGCCAATCTCTCACCATCTTAAGATCATACAGGGAACAAAAAAATATCTCTATTTTACTCTCATTAGCAAGTATGTTGTTCATATTCTCCATAATTAATCTAAATTCTTTCAAACACCACATTCTTTGTATCCTTCTTGTTCCTGAATATCCTGTTACTTCATTCTTTCCACACTCCCCATACAATATTGGGGAGAGAAAGAGACCACAATCTATGAATAGTAGGGTTGAGAGAGGGCACATACCATTGAGCAAAAAATTCCTGCAATGAATTAGGGAAAACCCAAGAAATATCTGAGAGAGAGAAAAATCTCCCCCAAATTGCATCCACAAACGGAGAATGGATAAAAAAGTGATTGGTTGTTTCCATTGCTTCCTTGCATAAGTAACATTTGATAGGAATTTGAAAGCCAAATTTACAAATATTGTCCACAGTAAGCACCTTATTCTAAAGAAAAATTATAAAGAAGACATTGATCTTAGGTGTAAGGTGTTTAAACTAGGCTTTGGCCCAAATAGGAGGAGGGACAAAAGAAAGGGATAGCATAGAGACAACCAAGGAGGCCAAAAAGAATCCTAAGGGGGAAGGCCTCCAGACAAGATCATCCCCTTGCTAACTCACCCCAATTTTAACTGCTAAAAAGAATTTTGAATAGTCACTAGATTTGGGCTAACCTGGCAAAGATCTACCCACTTACCATTCCTCCAATAATCCTTGACTTGCCTTCCAAATAATTTTTTGCAAGTATCACTCCACATAGAGAAGCTCACATTGGATTGTAAGGGCTCCTTCATAATCCATATATCTTCCCAAAATATGACTTGATTCCCATCTTTGACACACCAGCCTGCACCCATTTAAATAATATTTCTTCCCCTAGTCATATCATTCCAAAGAGTTGACCTTGTCCAAAGATTAGTAGACTCAAGGAAGGAGATGAGAGAGTCATTATTGGATAGATATTTACTTTCTAGAATATTGTTCCATTCATTGTGAGAAGAAAAGGTTCTCCAAATTTGTTTGGTAAGGAGGGCCATGTTTATGGTTCTAATTCTCCTTAGGCCCAAACCTCCCAATTGTTTGGGTCTATAGATCAAATCCCAACCTATAAGTGGCACTCTTTTCCTCTCCTCCACTCCAAACCATAAGAATGTTTTTTGAATTTTTTCAATGGAATCCACATATTTAGAAGGAATTTTAAACAAACTCAAAGTGTATGTAGGAAGATTCTAGAGAGTAGATTTAAGAAGTTGGATCTTACCCACTTGACTGAGTAGAGAACCCTTCCATCCTGCCAGCTTCTTATTAAATCTATCAATCAAAGCATTCCAAAAACAATCAGGGGGCTTAAGACCTAGAGGAAGACCCAAATAAATAGAAGGTAACGCTTCAATTCTACACTCAAGAATTTTGGCCATTTTCCTTTGCCTTGGCTCCAGGGTATTAAAGAAGAATAATGATCTTTTTTGTCTATTCACCAATTGACCAAATGCCAACTCATAATCATCCAGTGCCTTTGTCAAGTTCCTAACTTTAGCATCAATAGACCTTCCCATTAGGATGGTATCATCCACAAAATATTGATAAGTGCACACCAGACAGTTTGAAGATGGTTTTAGTCCACTTAAGGCTCCTATATCTACCATTTTCTACAAGTTTCTTCCAAGAGATTCTTCCATTAGAGTAAAAAGAATTGGGTAAATGGGGTCCCCCTGCCTTAGCCCTCTATAATTCTTAAAAAAATGTGAGGGGGAGCCATTCACCATGATGGAAATGGTAGTTGTAGATATAAGTTCATCAATCAACTAGACGACTTGATTGCCAAAGCCAAAAGACTTCATGATTTTGAGCAAAAAATCCCAATAAACTCTATCATAAGTTTTTGAAATATCTAGTTTGAGAAGAAATCCCTTGGTCTTTGAAACTATAAGGGAATGGACATTCTCATGGATAGTAACAATAGAGTCAAGGATCTATCTTTCTGGAACAAAACCATTTTGCTGATGGAAGATGAAGGAAAGCAATAATTTCAATAGCCTGGAAGTCAAGACCTAAGAAATAATTTTGTAAAAGGAGTTACATAGACTGATGGGCCTGAAAGATTCAAATTCTACCACTCAAGGCCATTTAGGGATAAGGACCAAGAAAGTAGCATTAAGCTCCTTAAGAAGGCACCTGAACCCAAAAAATTATTTAACAAAATTCACAACTTCATCAGCAACAATTTCCCATAAATATTGAAAAATAACATGGGAAGCCATCAAGTCCCTGAGCCTTATTAACTTCAAAGGAAAAAACAACTCGTTTGATTTCATCCCTTGATGGAATGGAGGAGAGCATATTGTTATCTTCTTCCTTGACAAGAATGGGAACAACCTCCATTAAGGTATCTTCAACATCACTATTAATTCCACCATTAACCTTAATGAGGTTTCAAAAGAAAAGGACAACATTCTTTCTAATGTCTTCCTCCTTATCAAGCCTACTGCCATTGTAGTCCATATATGAGATTCTATTAGTTTCCCTTTTCTTAAGAGTTTTCATGTGAAAATACTTGGTATTTTTATCTCTAGTAGAAAGCCACAGGGCTCTAGATCTTTGTTTCAAAAATTCTTTTTCCTTTAAGATTAAATCATGCATCTCGCCAAGCACCTCATTTTTCTTTGATTTGTAGACATCTATATATCCTTTCAATTGGATTTTCTCCTGGATGTCCTTTATTTCCATTTGTAACTCAAACTTCATACCAAAAATGTTCCCAAATATTTCCTTTTTCCATTTTCTAACTTTATTTTTCACCTCCCTCAATCTTTTGGCCACCCTAAACATAGTCATTCCAGAAACTATAATATTCCACAATTTTCTCACTTCCTCAAAGATCTTAGGGTGAGATAACTACATTCATTCAAATCTAAATAGAAAGTTCCTTTTGGTTTGGATGGGATCCACCACAAAGCTTATAGAGAAATGATCAGAGCCAATCCTTGAGAGAGATTATAAGGAACAAAAATAAGATAAGAAACATTGGTAAGAAATTAAGGCTCTATCTAGCCTAACTTGAATCAACTCATTACTTATTTTCCTATTTGACTAGGTGTAGGAACTTCTTGAAGGTTAATATCTATGAGTGCCTAGGAATTAATGAAGTCCTGAAGGTCCATTTTCCTTTCCAGATTCATCTGAGAGTCTCCAAAATTTTCACTGTCCTTGAGCGAAGTATTATAGTCACCCATTACAATCCGGTTTTCATTACTAAACTTTCTACAAAAAGCCAAAAGACTTTGCCAAAAATATTTATTGTGCCTCTACCATTAGGAGCATAGTTATTGGACTGGATATAGCAAAAATTATCTCTTATATGGAAACTATTTGTAGCTACATGATGAGTGCTTTCAAAAAATGGTTCTCCTCTAATCAGGTTTAGGTTCCAAAAAGTGGTAATGCCCCATGATGCTTCCTTAGAGCTATTTCCCTTAGATCTATTTCCATGCACCCCACAAAACTAATTTTTTTCACCTTTTCCTCTTTCTCTTTTGACATTTTAGACTCTTGAACCAATAAAATATCTAGTCTATGATCCCTAGCTAAATTGTAAAAAATATCCTGCTTATGGAGGCTATCTAAGCCCCTTATATTCCAAGACATAGTTTTCATGATTTACCCAGGTAGTGGAGCTTGCAAGTCTTTGGTATGGTTTTCTACAAAAGCATCCACTATATCTTGAAATCTATCCTCCTCCCTATTCCATTTTATAGATTTTCTACCTTGACTTCCCTTAGAGGCTCCACAGTCTACCTCAAATCTTGACCTAGTTGAAACTCCTCTCATAGTTTCCTGTTGTTTGTTCCATGCTGGTCTAAGAATGATCATCCCCCCTTTCTGAATCTTTAGGACAAATGTTCTCTTTACTTGGTTCCTAATCTTCATTTAGGAGACCTCTCTGGGTTGGAGGTAGGGTGTTCATCATTCCAAGATAATTTTGACTAGATTTCTCACTAAAGGTCCCTTGATTTTTTCTTGAGTTGCCATAGGTATCCTTAACAAATTCCCGATAATTCAAGATCCAAGAAGGGCCTTGACTTGGAGTTTCCTAGCATCAGAGATTACAGAAATACAGGAAACCCTAATATCCATATCCACATTGCTTTTCTTGAATGGGATAGAATATTTCTAGCTATGGATGTCTTCCAAACCCATCACTCCCTGCTCAGTGTCATCTGAGATAGGGATAGGAATATTGGAGACTGGATCCTAGTTTTTCATGACCGCCTTGACCTTTGGAATATTCTCCTTCTTCAGGGCTTCCATGGGCTTAACAATACTATTGTTGTCTTTTACCCCATTCATATGGACTTCATTTCCATTGCTTTCTCCTTTATTCTTCAATTTCCAAATTCTCTTGGGTTTAGGCTGAGGAATCTTTTTCTCCTTCCTAACATTCAACAAGCATCTCTTAGCCTAGTGGCCCATTTTCCTACATTTAAAGTGTGCAAAATGGATTTATTCAAACTCTATAGCTTGAATCCAAGTACCCAACTTTGATTGAGTTTTAATTAAAAATGGTAAATATGCATTCTAGGACACACCCACATAGATTCTAGCGAATACCAGCCTCCTCTTGGTTGTCATCATGGGGTCTATGGATAGAATTTCTCCAAAAGAGTTAGCCAGGGCACTAAAGACATCTTCATTCCAATATTCCATTGGAAGGCCAAGAAGTCTAACCCAAACTAGGACATTTTCAAAGATGGAGTTTGAAAGATCCAAGTTAGTAGTCCATTTCTTAAGAGCCAAAGAGGATTTTCCAATAACCCATGGACCTCGACTTCTAACAGCCTGAATATATTCCTTACAAGAAAACTTGAAGGCAAAATAGCCCTTAAGAAGAGATGAGACAAGAACCTGGCCATTTCTTCTTCATTTCCTTTTTACAAGTTCCCTAATGACTTCTATGTTAGGCTTGGATTGCATAAATTTAGAAACTAGTGTCCTATCCATAAGAGATGTTATGAATAATAAACATGTCAAGAACCAAGATGAAAAAATTACCCTTTGTCGGCTCTGAAATGTTGTTGACTAGTGGGAACACTAGTTTTCTACTTGGTTTCAATCTGAATGGTGACATCCAGGGTTTTCGTTTGAGAATAACATTTCCTTTGGCCCTCACCACATTCTAGACTTTTTTTAGTAGCTTTTTGTCCTTTAGAAGGATCTGCATGAGCTTCACGATTTTGGGGAATAGGGGAAACTAGCTGATCTATATTTTCTTTTTGATGACATGATGAATCAAAAAGGATATGGACAAGTACTAGGAGGGGAGTGTGAATCAGTAGATATAAAACTGACTAAACTTTCACCAAACTCAAAAGCAATCTCATAAGTCAATCACTAAACTAACTGGTTCAAACACTAATCTACAAACCGCAATAGCACTGACAGTTTTACCGGTTGACTAGAATACCAAAATAATAGTATAATAGATTTGAAACTCTCAAACCTTTTATCCTAAACATCAAAATACTTTACTAGCAATAGGAAAACTACATTTCAGATTTATGCATGTCATCTTATCATAACTATGTAGATTTAATAGTTAAGCAAATTAACAATAGCAAACATAACCATTAAAACATTCACCACTTGACACAATGATTTTTGCCTTGGAAACCCAAATGGGAAAAACCACACTAGGGATGAATACCCACAAGTATTCTAAACTCTTCTGAAGTTCACCCTGTTAGGAGACAATCCTGTTAAAGCTTTACAAAATGTCCTGTTAGGGACCACTCTATTAAGTGATTGACTATAATGCCCTATTACATGCAATACCTTGTTAGGAGTAACCTCGATAGAGAATTTAAAATCCAAGATAATGGATCACCTGATTAGAGGATTTAGATAGCACTAAGCCTATTAAATCTTACCCAATTAAGGGATTTAGCTATCATAATTGTTAAAGAACAATAGGGGTTTGTTGATCTGGTAAATAACACTACTGTGCTTGATTGGATCCTTTCATGCTCCTATCTATCTTTACACATACTGTAGATACACCTTCTGGTTTGGTAACCAATCACACTAGAACTTAACCAAAATTGCCAACACCACTACAAAACAACTCATCGACTTTATATGCAAAACAACAGGTCAGTAACGCATCATAAACCTAAGATCTCATAGATATTACAAAAAAAATGGTTCAGGTATGACTGTTATATTACATATAAATCATTGCACATTGTTAAAGAAAACCTCGACCGTTCCTTGATCACCGTTTCATCGAATCTTGTAACTCATCACGCAGTTTCCTCTTCATGCAATGTATTCACTCATCCCCAAGATAAAATTATTTACATCCACGTGCCAGAAACCACTTGAAACTTATCACATACAACATTCATACATGGCATAATCATTACCGATCACTATTTTGATCATAAATCAATACAACTGATTCACCAAGATCCATTGATTAGGGTTTGGCATATCAATAGGTAGGGTTATCTATTCATCTCACTACATCTAAACTAATACCAATTTCCTTCACTTGGTCAACTACCAGTTGTAAAACAACATCATTACTAGTTACAATTGACATCGATAACAACACAATAGTTCATCAATGCAATATTCACTCAAATACCAACAATTTCCCCCTTTGGAATTGATGACAATATAAATATCAATACCCTTGATTGTGATTATTGAGAGTAATGCACATACACATGTATAGGAATCATGGTTTAGATTTTACCATGTACTCTCTTTCAATCGAGTCTCCATGTCTTTAGCTAGCAACTGGCTATAGTTCTTCTCTCTATCAATCATAGTTTTTTTCTCCCTAATCATATAGTTCTTCTCCCCCTTTGACAACAATGCCAAAGTAAAATTAAAACATTCAATGTCATACTTCAATTTTCTGCATCAACATTCTACAACTTGATGCTCCCCATGTGGAATAGCTCCAGTCTACACCAATCCTGATTCAAGGTTCTTCAATTTGCTCTGAGACTGATGTCTTCCACATCTACTCAATTAACCTCATGTAGGGGCACAAGCCCTGGCTAACCTCTAAGATACTCAAAAGTAGTCTTAGGCAAAGGTTTGGTCAAGATATCCACTAGTTGTTCCTTAGTAGATACATGCTCCAGTAACACATCTTTACTCAGCACTATCTCCCTTGAGAAATGATATTTCAGCTCAATATGCTTGGTTCTAGCATGCAACACCAGGTTCTTTAAAATATTTATTGGACTAGTGTTATCACATAAAATCTTTACTGGTTCTGTGGTCTTCAACTTGAATCCTTCTAGAATGTGTTTCATCTAGATTGCCTAGGTACAATTCACATACGCTGCAACATATTCAACTTTAGTAGTGGACTATGATATAAAACTCTACTTCTTGTTGCTCCAAGATACAAGTATTCCTCCAAGAAAGAATGCACCACCAATTGTGCTCTTCCTCTCATCAACATTTCCTACCCTTTATGCATCTGTATAAACCTTCAAATCAAAGTTACCTGCATATGGATGCCATAATCTATAATCAATAGTACCTTTCAAATATCTGAATATCCTTTTAGTTGCAATCATGTGTGTCTCCTTTGGGTTCTTCTGAAATCTAGGAACTAATCCAACCGCATGAGCAATATCCGATCTACTGTGAATAACATAATCTAGTTTCCCTATCATAGACATGTACTCATTTTCATAAATGGATCCGACATCATCCTCCTTAGACATTTTACAACCTGTAACCACTAGTGTCCCAACTCGTTTACAGTCTCCCATTCCAAATTTCTTCAAAACCTCTTTCACATATTTGGATTGTGTGATAAAGATACCACTTTTCATCTACTCAATTTTCAAACCTATGAAGAGTTTTATCTCTCGTACTAGAGACATTTCAAATTCACTTTTCCTCTCATTTGCAAAGTCATCACTCATGTCATCATTGCCTCCAAAAATAATATCATCTAAAAACACTTCACTAACCAGTATCTTATCTCCTTCAGTCTTGACATATATATTGTTGTCTTTATCGGTTCTTTGGAAACCTATCTTCATCAGATGTGAATTTAGTCTTTCATACCATGCTCTTAGTGATTCCTTCAAACTGTTAAGTGTCTTGTATAGTTTACACACCATATCCTTTGCATTTGTCAAAGCATAACCATCTGGATGTTCAATATATACTTCCTCTTCTAGTTTTCTATTTAGAAATTCTCACTTCACATCCATCTGATATACTTTGAATCTCCTATATGCTACAAATGCAAGTAGATTCATAACACCTTCCAATCTAGCTACTAGTGCAAATGCCCTGCCATAGTCTTCTCCTTCTTCTGGTGCATAACCTTTGCATACCAATCTAGCTTTGTTTCTGACTAATACTCCATCTTCATTTAGTTTACTCCTGAATACCCATTTAGTACCTATCACATTTTTATCTACCAGTTTGGGTACTAGGGTCCATGTATTGTTCTTCTCAATTTGGTCAAGCTCCTCTTCCATAGCTTTGATCCAGTGATCATCTCCAAAGGCTTCCTTAGCAGTTCTAGGCTCAATGTGGAGATCATGTAAGAATTGTCTCTAATTCTTGTTCTGGTTAACACTCTAGCATATTTATCTCCAATAATCTGGTCAGGATTATGATTGAGTCTCACATACCTTGGAATAACATGATCATTATCTTCAAGTTCTACTTCCTCACTATCATTATCTTCTTCTTCAGAATCTACCTATTCTGATTGAACTAGTACTACAACATTCACTTCACCAACTTCTAGCTTCACTGGTTCTGGTTCCAAAATCAAAATGTAAGGTTAATCTTCCTTCTTCTCCTCATGGATTTCTCCTATAACTTCAAGACACTCATCCACTTGGACATCAACAGTTTCAATGATTCTCTTTGTTTGGTTGTTATAACCTTTGTAGGCTTTTACTCTTGGTGGAGTAACCAAGAAATATGCCTTCATCACTCTTAGTATCAAACTTACCAACATAATCACCTCTCTTGATAAAACATTTATTGTCAAAAATCTTAAAATAACTGACATTAAGTGATTTTCCATACCAGTATTCATAAGGAGTTTTATCCTTACCTCTCTTTACCAATATTTGGTTCATAGTGTAGATAGTTGTGCTGACAACTTCTCTCCAAAAAGAATTCGCTACACCTCCATGTATTAGCATCATTCTAGAAACTTCAACAACTAACTGACTATTCCTCTCTGCAATACCATTCTACTATGGTATCCTAGGTGTAGAAAGTTTCCTCTTAATTCCATTGTCTTCATAATATCTAGTGAATTCCTTAGAAGTAAATTCACCTCCTTGCTCAGTCCTCAAACACTTTATCTTCTTACCACTTTCTTTTTCAGCTAAGGCCCTGGATGCCTTAAACTTACTAAAGGCTTATGATTTGTCCTTCAAGAATGTGACCTACATCATTCTTGAGCAATCATCAGTGAAGATCATAAAATATCTACCACCTTGAATATTTTTAGTCCTTATTGGTACACAAAGGTCTGTATGAACCAAATCTAACAAATTCTCTACTGAGAAATATTTTCTCTTAAAATTTGAGGATGTCATCTTCCCTAATTGACATTCCTTACACAGAGCATTCACTAGTTTGTCCAACTAATGAAAACCTCTTACTGATTTGGACTTACTGACTTTGACAATGTTATCAAAATTTATGACAAAATCTTTGATGAGCCAACTATCTTCTATTTTAGCAATTAAATAGTTGTTGACTTTAGGATTTAGGTGAAACAAGTTGCTTTTTGTTTTCTTGTTGGTTGCAATCAGTTTACCTTTTCTCCCATAGATTTTGCACAGTCAATTCTTGAATTTCAATGGATAATCTTTGTCATTGAGTTGAGCTACACTCAAAAGATTGTGCTTTAATCCTTCAACCCAATAGACATCATTTGCACTACTCTTTCCATTAAGAGAAATGGTTCCCTTGCCTTTTACCATGCAGGATGAGTCATTTCCAAATCTCACAAGTCCTCCATCAAATTGTTTCAAAGTAAGAAATTTACTTCGGTCATCGGTCATGTGGTGTAATCAACCATTATATATGATTCAATCATCAAAACTATCCATGCAAGAAACTAATGCCTTCTGATAAGATGTCTCCTCTTTAATGGAAACAAAGACAATGTCTTCATTATCATCTCCCTCAGATTCCTCATCAGTGATATGACCATCAACTACAATGAGGCAATCTCTTTTGCCTTTTCCTTTTTACTTCTTGTACTTCTCACATTTATGCTCACTGTCACCATTAGGATAGTTAGCAGCAATATGTCCAATTTTGTTACATGCAAAATACTTCAAAGGTAATTTACCTTTGTACTTACCGGTACCACTGGGTAACTGCTTGGCCAGCAATGCTTCAAGATCGATCAGACTATCTTCATCATCAACTTCTCTGCTGGATCTAGACTCATAACTGTGACTAACATCTTTGTTTTTCCTAACAAGTGGATTAGAGACTCAAGCTCTAAATGTAGCTTCTAATTTTTGAGCACCACTATCATAACCATTTAACTCAAATGCAGTAAGTTTTCCAATGATTGAGTCAAGAGTTACCTTTTTTTTATCAATAGACTTTAGCTCTTGAATGGTTGCAACTCAAATAGCGTAGACCGGTAGAAGGGTTCTGAGCACCTTACTAACCACTATGGTATCCTCAACTTTACCACAAGCACTCTTGATCTCTCCAACTATCTCCTTCATCCTCTGTCCATACTATTGAATATTCACACCTTTAGCCATCTTCATGTCATCAAATTTACGTCTCAGAATTTTTTCTTTAGCAATCTTCACATGCTCATCATCACTATAGATCTCCTCAAGTTTCTTCCACATATCATAAGCAAGCTGTAGACCATGAACATCTACATACTCTGAATCAGATAAATAACTGATAATGGCCTCTAATTCTTTAGTGTTCTTGTGTTGCTCTTTCTTTTGATCATCAGACAAAGGTCCACTAGGTGCAGTATATGGTGAAACAACATGTTTCTAGTATTGACTTCCTAGAATTTTGATATATATTTTCATCCTAACACTCCATATTTTGTAGTTTTCCCTATTAAAATTCAGACCCTCTTTCTTCAACATGTTCTTCTAAATCTTTACCTCAAGCTGTTAGGCTTAGACACTAGAGGACCTGAAATGCTCTCATACCAAATGATGATATGATGAATCAATAAGGATCTCGACAACAACTGAGAGGGGGGTAAATCAATAGATAGAAAACTAACTAAACTTTCACCAAACTCAAAAACAATCTCACAAGTCAATCACTGAACTAATTGGTTCAAACACTAAGCCATAAACTTCAATAGCACTGATAGTTTTACCACTAGACTAGCATACCAAAATAATAATATAATAGATCTGAAACTCTCAAATCTTTTAACCAAAACATCAAAATACTTTACTAACAATAGTAAAAGCACATTTTAGATTTATGTCAATCATCTTATCATAACTAAGTGGATTTAACAGTTAAGCAAATTAACCATAGCAAACATAACTATAAAAACCATTCACCACTTGACACAATGATTTTTGACATGGAAACCCAAATGGGAAAAACCACGATGGGGATGAATACCCACAAGTATTCTGAACTCTTCTGAATTTTGCCCTGTTAGGAACCAAGCCTGTTAAAGCATTATAAAATGTCTTGTTAGGAACGAATCCTATTAGGGACCACCTGGTTAAGGGATTGACTATAATGCCCTGTTAGAAGCAATACCCTGTTAGGAGTAACCTCGATAGAGGATTTGAAATTGAAGCTAATGGAGCACCTAGTTAGAGGATTTAGATAGCACTAAGCCTGTTAAATCTTACATGGTTAAGGGATTTAAGTGTTGTAATTATTAGAGAACAACAGGGGTTTGTTGGTCTGGTAAATAGCACTACTATGCTTGACGAGATCCTTTCATGCTCCTATCTTCCTTCACACATACTGTAGATACACCTTCTGGTTGAACAACCAATCACATTGACACTTAACCAAAATTGCTAATATAACAAAATAACTCATCAACCTTATATGCAAAACAACATGTCGGTAACACATCACAAATCAAAGATCTCATAGAGATTACAAACAAATTGGTTCAAGTATGATCGTTAGATCACACAACAATCATTGCACATTATTCAAGACAACCTTGACTACTTCTTGATCATTGCTTCATTGAATCCCATAACTCATCACACGGTTTCCTCTTCATGCAATGTATTCGCTCATCCCCAAGATAAAACCGTTATCTCTACACGCCAAAAACCACTTGAAACTTATCATATACAACATGCATACGTGGCATAATTATTATTGATCACCATTTTGATCATAAATCAATACAACCGATTCACCAAGATCCATCAGTTAGGATTTGGCATATCAACAAGTAGGGTTACTGGTTGATCTCACTGCTTCTAAAGTAATATCGATTTCCTTCACTTGCTCAACTACCGGTTGCAAAAAGACATCATAACAACATCATTACCGGTTACAATTGACATCAATGTAATCTTCATTCAAATACCAGCACCTTTTCATTTTTCCAATGAGAGATGCCATCATTCAAGAAGCTTTCCCCTCAGGATCCACCTAAATATTCTTTACAGGGTCCAGATCTTTTGTCTCCTCCTTCCTTTTCTTATCACTCGGTCCTTGTGTGGTTTCTACTTGCAAATCCTTAGATCCTTCACTGCCAATGACATTCTCATTGTTCATTTTTTTTTAATATCTCATTCTCCCGCCTAAACGCTTGCTTTTCCCACTCCATTCCTCTAAACCAACTTTTATGTTATTTAGTCTAATTTATTTATCTTAAAACTAATCTAATTAATGTAAAATTTCAATATGGGAGAAAATGAAAAAAAACAAATAACAAATAACAAAAATTATTCAAGTGTGTGTGTACATACTTGTGATCCTACCAATATTTTTTCATCTAGGCATGAAAACTATTACATCCCTCTTTTTCATTAGTAAATTTTGATGTGCTTTGATGCAATGTTTAATGTGTTGTTAATATGGGAGTTAAGGATTCATGGTTTCATTTGATAAATGTTATCGATTGAGCAATTATATGAAATAATGTTCTAATATTGATAAGCTTAATGTGAGTAAGTTTTTGACTAACTATATTTGTTTGACCAAGAGGATGTAGGAACCTTAACAACCTTTGAGAAAGGCTTGAGAGAGTATCATCTAGTAGATTATGTAAACATATAAATTTTCAAACTACCATCTAATTTGTATGAAGCTAGTAAGTAAATGACATGTCTTGGGTCGTGCTTGCCTAGTGTAGTAGTGTCAAGGTCTATGTTTCCATTTTTTCAGGCCTAGATAGATAATTGAACCATTACGGTTTTCTTCTTTAATGTGAACTACTAATGTCAGCATAAGATTTGATTTAACAAATTTCAAGATAAGAATTGAACCAGACAAGTCAATGCTGGTCTTTTTCTTTAATTAATTAACAATACAATACATACACAATTATGCATATATGTAAATAATGAGTGTGTTTGTGTACATGCACAATATAATTATGCAGGCACGTGTGTGTGTGTGTGTGTGTGTGTGTGTGTGTGTATTCATATAAATATATATTTAATTTTTTTATTTTTGTTATGTCAATTTAAAATCATTACAATAATTATATCAGCTAATGAAGCCAATATATATATATATATATATATATATATATATATATATATATATATATATATATATATCTTTGTGTGTGTGTGTGTGCGCGCATATTTATACATATATATGTACATACATACACACACACACACACACATTTATTTATACATATACATATACATAGTGGTGGGAGGCAAGAGAGAACGCCCTACTATTATAAAGGGGCTCTGTTGAAGTTGAGTATGTACATATATATGTATATATGTATGTATGTATATATATATGCATATATATACATATAATTACATATATATATACATATACATATATATATATACATATACATATACATATGTATACATATGTATGTACATACCTATATACACACATATATATACATATATACATATATACATATATATATATATGTGTGTGTGTGTGTGTGTGTGTGTGTGTGTGTATGTATGTATATGTATATATATATGTGTGTGTGTGTGTGTGTGTGTGTGTGTGTGTGTGTGTGTGTGTGTGTGTATGTATATGTATATATGTATATGTATGTATGTATGTATGTATGCATATATGTGTATATATATATGTATGTATATGTATATATGTATATATATATGTATGTATATGTATATATATATATATATATACAGTATACATATATATATATGTGTATATGTATATATGTGTGTATATGTATATATATATGTATGTATATGTATATATGTATATACATATATACATATACATACATATATATATACATATACACACATATATACATATACATACATATATGTATGTATGTATGTATGTATGTATATATATATATACACGTGGAAAAAGCTAGTAAAAATGGATTAGTAAAGAGCCATAGGAAAAATATCTTTTTTATTGATTCTCAAGAATTATAGAGTTACAACAATCTTCAAAAACTATACATCAAAACATGACTTCGAGCTACATAAAACAACTAAGTTTCAAAGTTCTAATTTAAGATAACTTACAAAATATAGTAAGTATGATTCACACAATTACATGTAAAACACAAGTTGAAATTACTATTTATTGTAAGTCTCCTAACAAAAATTTATATTTATAGTAAGTCTCAAAAAATTATGAGAATCCATGATGAATCAACCACATCTAGATGAGAATTCAAGATGACTCAACCACTGCTAGATGAGAACCCAATTTGGACTTCACATTCTAACAAAAAATATGTTTGAATGGTGTAAAAGTGGTTACAACTACAACTATCATTGATTTTTCAAGCATGTAACTCAAGTTTTTTGTCTCGAGTAGAATTTTTTTCCTGATAAAATGAATGGTGTTCTTATTGAATGCTTTATCTTTTTCTTTTGAAAACTATTTTCACAACCAAAGGAAAAGGTGGATAGTTTTTCTTTTTTAAGTTTTTGTAGTTTCCTTAAAACAAGAAATATAAGTAAGTTTATATGCAAATCTGAAATTATTTATTTATTCAAGTTCTCTTTACATAGTGAATATACACTATGTTCTTGCTCCTATTTTGGATAGACCAAAATAAGAATTTGGTCCTTTGAGTTTGCAATCAAGACCTCTCAAAATAATAGAAATAAGTATTTTAAGCTTAGAATGCAACTGTAAACCTGTATCATAGGGGTGAAGTTTGACATTAACAATAATTCTCTATGCTTTCTTAAGAAAGTTATTCCATATAACCCAATGCACGTTTACCAATTTGAAATAAGTCGAGGAAGATATGAAATAGTATCCTATAGCTAAGTTTATTCTTCGCATGCATCAACTAGAATGTTAAAGGAATGGATAGAAAGATAAGGAATTATTATTTGTGTCTTATTGTTTCTTGAGAAAAGTCTTTTGAGGAAGAGATGAACTAAAACTAAACAATTCTATAATGTGAAACAATGCCCGTGCATTATTGTCAAGAGATCGAAAGGCCACTACTATGTTAGATAGTTCAAATAACTAGAAGACAACTAAGAGGGGGGCCATGAATCAGTTGTCTTGGATTACCAGAACATTTAGCAATTAAAACTTTATTATCGGAACCCAAAATATTAATACCGAAATGCTTAAACCAAATAGTAGAATATCAGTTAAACTAATTAAGCATAAACAATAATCAGAGAATAAATACCATCCACATGACACCAAAATTTATACATGAAAAACTCAGTAAAGGGAAAAACAAAAGTTGGAAGCCTACCCACAATCAGATATACTTCTGCAGTAAGTATGTGAATTACAATTGAGGGGCTTGCACATGCAGGAAGGCCAATATCCTACAGTGCACTTTTCATCACAAAAGGAGTCTCACTAACTACATAGAAATCCAGACTACAAACTGAAGAAGTGATTGAACTGCAAAGATAGCATCTCCTATGCCTGAGTAGAGTTTTAGTTAAGCTCTACACTAGAGGACTAAATCCTCTTACATAAACCCAATTTGATCTCCAATGATTGACTAAATCCTCTACCTAAATGATATTACATTATTCAAACATTGCATATCCATATCTCATTACCATATTATGATCTACAATGAGATCTTACAAAATATGTACAAACCCTCAACCATAAACAATCAGGTCAGCCACCAGTCAATAAATTAATTACATAATTACAAAACATGTTAGCCTTAGACAAAAAAATAATATCCAACACATAATACATCCTAGAAACACATCAAGAAGTCTGATCCACATGTTATATTAAGCCGATACATAACCTAGATCATTCAGGACCCAATATAGGTCCACACACTAAAGAAATGATCTCCATCCACTAAGTCTCGAACATGATCACCAACAACATCCTGAAACCATACTAGAAGCTGCACCAACACCACTTATGCAATTCATCAAAGATCTTCAAGAAAAGCTCTGTCGGTGAAACCCTCACTAGAACCGCATCCAAGCTTCCAAGTAAACAAGATAGCATCCGATCACCAGACCAAAACCATCTTACTGAATATGAACATGAGTATCATGAACAAGCCAATTGCATAACCAAACCATACCCAAGCCTACCAAATCATGCTAGATCCAAACCAACCGGAAACCACTCATCCTAGCGGAACCAGAAGGGTGTCGGTAGAGCATCAAAACAACTGGTGTTGACATCAATGACAAAACATCAATGCAATACAATCAATTCCTCCAATTGGCCAACAATCTCCCCGTTTGGCATTGATGGCAACACTAAATTTGAAAAACATCTAAGTACCAAGAAATGCCAAACAAGTCTCCCCCAATGGAAAATAACCAACAATCTCCCACATATAGATATAGCAATGAAGTTCTGAAACAAATACCAAACTCCCCCTATGATTGATATATCTATAAAGCTCTGAATTACACATATCTCTCCCCCTAATATATACAACTTCTAAAGTTTTTCTTTTTCACATCAATATCTCTCCCTCTTTGACATCAATGTTAGAAATATGACAAAAATATCAAAATAAAAAACATAAAACATTGAATTACAAAGCTAACTGTAATACCCTAAAAATGGTCATCTAAACCATGGGCCCCTAATCTCGACAACATCACCAAGGTCCTAACCAAAGGCAATTAAATAAATCTTGAGCACATAATTAATTCTTTAATCATCAAATGTCACATGGCAAAATCAATCACTCAATATTAATTAAATATTTATTTAATTAATAAATCATTCCAAGTAAATAATTTTAAACAATTATCTTATTTATTTTAATTGAATATCCTAGCATATTTAATTAAATAAATCAATTTGTCATTAAAATCATCAAAAAGAGGAATTAATTTGAAAAATAAATAAAAATTGCCATAAATCTTCAAAAAAGGAAACAAATCAAGAAAGAGGAATTGGAAATTATGAGCATGAATCTTAAAAAATGGAAATAAATCAAAAAATGAATTAATTAACCAAAAATTGAGAAAAGAAATCAATCAGAGATAATCTTGAAAAAACAAATTAAAAATTGATGGATAATCTCAAAGAAAACAATTAAATCTCAAAATTGAATGAAATAGAGAATAAATCAGTTTTTTCTGATTTTAATCTTAAATTTAGTTTAATTTCCTTTAAAACTGATAAAAGAATCCAATCACATCAATTTACCTAGATTGTGCTTCCTCTTGGAAAATCTTGACCGCTCATCATCATTTGATCTTAGCCATTGGTTTCTTTCTGAATTTTGTTTAAATTCAGGCTCATCTCTCATTCAAAAAAAAGGCTAGAGAATATATCGTTATTATACTATTTTTGCTTTAGATTCATTGATATATTGCATATTAATTATTTCATATTGATTAAATCATTTAGCTTAATATGCTTAAATCTTGTTAAATCAATATTGCATCCATCTAGCTAATATCATGCTCATATAGATTAAATCCTTCATCTTGGTGTAGTCTAGTCACTGGTATTGCTAATAATCTGAGAGCAATCTTATACTTGCATCTTTTAGAAGGCAATGGGTTGATTTGCTATGGTTTTCATATTCATATTTATATCTATCTAACCATGCATGTAATGACTTGATTGAAGTGTTGTGCTTGCAGATATAGACCACTTTTCACACACACTAACTACTCCCCCTGAGAAGTAGCATCCCCACATCAGTGCCAAAATGAATAGTATATTTGATAATGCATATTGGACTGATGCCAAACCGCATCAATCAAGTCTCTACCGGAGGGGCAAAAACTCCCAATCTGTCTTTGAAATACTCAAATGATTTCTCAGGTAAAGTTTTAGTGAAAATATCTATAATCTTCTCTTTAGTGTTCACATAAACCAATCTACCTTAATTTTCTTCCACCTTTTCCTTCAAAAAATTGTACTTGATAGATATGTACTTTATCTTAGAATGAAATACCAAATTGTTTGATATATCAATAGTAGCAGAGTTATCACACTGAATAACTACTAGTTCATTACAACCACCTTTATATCCTTCAACATTTGCTTCATAACTAGGATAGTCATATTCATATTCAACAAAGTACAGTACTATCAAAACTGTCATAACTAGGATAGTCATAAAAAATATAGAGTGTATAACTAGTAAGAACAATAACTAGTAAGAACAATGGTTTATACATTCAACTGTTATAACTAGGATAGTCATAAAAAATGGAAATTCTTGTTAGATTATTTTAATTTATAGTTTGCATGCTAGAATTTTCTTTTGATAATTATTTTTTATGTTATTTTCGCAACTAATTTTGGGCTTTTAATTTTTTCAGAATGCTTGTCAAAGAATCTATCAATCAAACATACGCCTGCCAAAGAATCAAGAAGAAAATGACTACTGACATATTGGTTTTGCAGGTTGCCTAAGGAGAATCAAATAAACATTGTGTATTCATTTAGTATTTTCTTAGGCACTTAAATTACTATCTGGTTAAAGAAAAAATCTATCTTTCGTGTTTTTAGAAAAATCTAAGAGGTAGGAGAGTATGCTCTTGTCTTTTATAGACAAACATAAATCTAGACCCTCAAAGATTTTTTCTAAGTTTTGAGATTTGTGTACCTTTAGCGGGCCTGTCACAGTGGGAAAAAGTAATCACCCTATGAGAACAACCCAAGTGAGTACAGCTGGACCTATGCATTCCAACTCACTATAATAAATAGGCCTCTGGTGATTAAAGTCTCAGAGGATGGGATTATTTGAGTTTTCTCTTTGAGATCTCTCATATCGAGCATTTTGTAGGGCCTCGTAGTCTCAATCATATTTATGTGACTACAACTTGTTTCGGTACCTTGTCGGGCTATAGGCCTCAATCATGCTTGCGTGACTTCAAGGGGTAATTTCAAATGGAATTCTTGACTAATAACTATAAGATAGAAGCTACCCAATTCACCTCTGAAAGGTTGATAATCTTTGTGCAAGAGAGATAGTAACTCTCCCAAGACACTTGTCATATCGTGCCCCCATTAGCGTTTGGAGTTGGCTAATATGGCGCTGAGAATCCATTGCATGAGAATCAGCGGTCATATTCTGATTAGCTATTGGGTGTGTACCTAAGTCAGCAAGCAAAGGTTTTCTTCTCTAAGCCAACTTCCATAGGGGTAGTGTTGGTGTAAATAATTATTCATCATGGATATTATTACACTTACTTAAGTTTACTTAGGAAATGCATTTCATAATAGTTTACTTAAGGTATTGTGTATTTTGGAGTTTTCTATTGTAGGTTATTATTGAAGTTTGATGGGTCAAATCTAAGATTACCATTGGATTGAGGAGGTCCAAGAAAGTTAGTTTTGCCTTTTGTTTCATCCAAATTGGACTTCGGAGGCCAAATCTAGAGGCATTTGAAGTTTGATGCTGTAGCAGAAATTTTCCAGAAATTATAATTTTGCAAGCAATTTTCAAATAGTGATATCTCACTCATTCGGACTCGTGTTTACGAGCAATTTTTTTGTTTTGGGGTAGAATTTTGTGATCTGTACAGTGGTGCAGAAGTTTTCTGATTTTCATATACAGGTTTTTCAGAAATCGCAAAATCCCGATTTTTACAACTTTGGAGGCTTCGTTTGGGCTCATATGGACTCCTTTTCAGGTGCCATTTTTTTTGAAAGTGTATATTTTTTCATCTACTTTCATAATCTACTATTTGTTTGCAGTAATTTTAAGTAGAAATTGTACTTTCATTATTTGGCTATTTTTGGCATATTTGGTACTTGCATTTTGCTTGGATCTCAGTTTAGATCACTAGCAGTATTTGGTGAAGTCTCTTAGATCTCATTTTGAGAAGTTGTAAGTGGCCTATTGTACATGCACTACATATAAAGTGCCAAAATCATCATTTTTGGGGGGTAATTTGATTGAGTTAATTTGGGGGGGTGTCTCTTGTGCTTTTGTGCTCTTGTGTTCCTTCCTTTTTGCTGCTATGGGTTCTTCTAAGTTTCCTCTCTTAACTCCTCATAATTATGCTACTTGGAAAATTGATGCATGGAGTAAACTTATGGAAAAATGACTAACTCATTACATTGATGGAACTATTGTTTCTCCCACTAATCCTAAGGTTGATCCGGTTGGTCACTTGGATTGGATCACTAAAAATGTCATGGCAATTGGTACCTTAAGAAAGTGTGTATCAAAGGATCTCATTTTTCATATTGAGAAGTGTACTCTAATCAAGGATGCTTGGAAAAAGTTTCAAGACTTGTATGGTCAAGTTGATGAGATTAGGGGATATCAAATTGATAGTGATCTCACCATGTTGGATCCTAAGAAATTTGATACTATACAAGATTATGTCACCAAGGCAAATGAGTTGAGGGAACAACTCAAAGATTGTGGCATTGATAAGAAGGATACTCAATTGATCTTCAACTTGATAGGCAAGCTTCCACAAGAATATGCAGCATTTGTTTCTAGTTTCCAAACCCATAGGATGACAATGGGTTCAAGCTACACAATGCCTACTTTTGATGCTTTCAATGAAATGTTGATGATGGAACAAACTAAGTTGATAAGCATGGGCATTCTTAAGGCTTCTAAGTCTCAAGCATTAGTGGCAAATCAAGGGAACAAAGGAAATCAAGGAAAGGACAACTCAAACAAGAAGAAATGGCAATCAAAGCCTAAGGACAAAGCATCATCCTCTCCACAACAAGGAGAAACATCCTCTTCCAAGAGGGATAATTCACCAAATATGGAGAGACCTAATTGTGCCTATTGTAAAAATTTTGGTCATGAGGAGCATCATTGCCATTCTAAGAAGATTGATGAGCTCACACATATCATCAAAAAGCATAACATTGATTTGCCTAATGTCTACAAGAAGGATGATTCATCAACTTCCACTCCCTCACATTCAAAAGGAAAAGGGCAAGCATTCATGGCTTCTACAAGTGGGAAGACTCACTCTTTTTGGGACAAGAAAAGGAAAAGCTCTATGTGCTAATATCAGTCATGATTCAAAGAGATGGCTTCTAGATTCAGGGGCTTCTCATCATATGGTATCTTCACAATCTATGTTCTCTACATTTGAGCCTTGCACCATGCCATAGATTTTGATGGGAAATCATACATGGATGTGATTGGGAAAGGATCTATTGACATTGGGGATAACTCCTTCAATAATGTGTTGTGTGTACCCTACTTGACAAACAATCTCCTTTCTATCTATCAAATCACACATGGCGCAACTAAGAGAGTTGTGGAGTTCACACCTAAGTCAGTTTTCATTAGAGACTTGGAGACTAGAGCTATCATTTTGACTGGGTTGTTGATCATGCATCTCGGTTATACTCCTTTTCAAATTTTGTTGATGATGATGATTTCACATTTGATGATTCTACACATGATGATCACACTTCTTGTGATGGTTCAGATTTTGAGGAGAACTTTGGGCACTTGAACATGGGGATTCTCACATGTGAACCCCTTCTTGAGTCTTGTATTTCATCTCCTTGTATTGATATCACATCACCTATTGCACCTGATGATGCGGATAGTGCGACAGTTTTGCCTTAATGTGATTCAGTGTAGCAGGATATTCATTGTCTTCCAGCTTCAGATTCATGGGATGATTACTTGACAGACATTGCAGGTTTATTTATGGAATCCTACATTGAAGATTTGGGAGACATCATTGATGACATTCATGTTCTCTTTGATGAAGGTGATTCTTCTTCGATTGTTGTGAGGGAACACTCTGACCCTCTTGTTCATTCTCTACATGATCATTCTTTCGAGGTTGACATGATTGTGGATACTTATGTACAACAGTTGGAGGAGGTCTCTTTATTTTTTGAGGAGACATGTGAGTCTTTGGGACATGTTCTACATCCATCTCCACTAGATCTTGGAGTGCCTTTTTCAGTAGTGTGGCACAGTTTACCACCTTTGGAGGGGGTATCTTTCAACATCGACATGGGGACACTTGAGCAGTTTTCAGAGATTCCTTTCATCATAAGTTTTCTTCATACATCTTCCCTTCATGATTGGGGAGACTTCATGGATACACCTTTGGTTTTGTTTCTTCCTAAGGGGAGGAATGTTGTTCGATGCTCATGGAGCAGTTTCTTCATACATCGAGCTTCTATCATTGGTGTAGATTCCACATTGAGGGGGCGCTTCCTAGTCTCTCTTCTTCTTCTTCTCTCATATGGGGGGGACTTTTTCCTCACATGGGGTTTTGTTCGTCACATTCTTCTATGAGAGTTCTCTTGTATAGCTTTCATCTCTCTTTTGGGGGAGGGTTTTTTCCCATTGGGTTTTTCTCTCTTTCCCCACTTTGTGAGAGATTTCATTGCAATGGTTTGCATGCATTTGCATTTGTACATGGGTACCTAACATGGCCTAGTAGCTAGGACCCATCTTGCATTGCTTAGTTGCATTGTAGACTTAAGTGCATTCCCCTAAGTTGGACTTAAGCGGGGGTGTTGGTGTAAATAATTATTCATCATGGATATTATTACACTTACTTAAGTTTACTTAGGAAATGCATTTCATAATAGTTTGGGTATGAGACACTTGGGTGTTTGTGCCACATTGGGATAGTGTGTGTGGGAGAATTTCCACCTTTTATGGTGTGATCTTGTTGTTACACTCCACATTCAGTGGGTGATGCACCTCATGTGGACTATTATATTATTTCTCCTACCTACCCTTGTTTCGTACTGAGCCACATGTCATGTTTGTGTGCTCACATATCCATATAGCCTTGCCTATATAAGTAGGCTTATATTAATTGTATGTAATGCTTAATGATCCAGTTGATCATATTTTTCATCTTGATAGAATACAGTTTATTTCTATCATCTATTTTGTTCTCTCTTATTTGTGCTTTCCATTGCCTCTTGATCTTAGCAGTTAGCATGCTGTGATTAAATTATTATATATCTTGCCTGTTTTCTGTGTTTTCATCCCTGAAACTAAAAATTAAATACTGAAACTAGAGAAAAAAAATGAAACAATATCAAACAATTCAGTGATAAACTCTATCTATTTCCAAACTGGTCTCTGTCAATCATCGAAACATCAATCCTTATCAAAAAATGGTAGTCGTTAGTCATTGAAACTTTGTCTGTCAAAATCTCGTCTCTGTCCAATCCTCTGTCATATGAATTCTTGATCTTGTCAGTCAAAATAGTAAAAATTGTCTAAAATAGTCTATAGCGAGCATAAACTTGGTCATCATCCTCTTGAGCATAAACAACCTTGATAGTGTACCCCTATCATTGCATTGCATGATTTTTTTTATCATCTCTAAGCTAGTTCAAACAAACATCTTTATCAAACCTAAGTTAACTTAGATAACATATTACATAGGATAGATCATTCCTGAAACCAGACCATATCTTAGTTACTTCACTCAATGACTACGGTAAACGAACTACTAGCTACAATTTGATCTTGACTTCTGCAACACATCTCACTCTTGGTCCTGTCGGTTAAAAATGTTTGTTCAAAACAAAATCTCTTCTAATTTTTTTGACAAAAGTAAGAATCTCATGGATACCTTAGCTCCAATTCCCATGGCTACCTATGCTCAAATGCTTCAAGATATAAAGGAATAAATATATGACATGGAAATCCAACAAAATAAATCAATGACTCCATTTGAAAAAAAAATGTATGATATCAAGTGTGAGAAACTTCAAGAAGTGCTAAAATGATTATCTGATTTGACAAGTAAATACCAACAAATAATTGATAATCAAAAGCCAAATCTCAAACAAGCTCATGAGACACCTTCACCAAGACAAAAAGACATCTATTCCCTAGATAGATAATTTACACCTTTGGGGCAATCTATTGAGTCATCTTTGGAAGAGCTACTTAAGAACAATCTTATCATATTGCCTAAAAAAACCACATGGGGATGCGCAGTTTTGAGTAGTTATTGTGTATATCATAAGCATAACAAACATAAGACTTCAATGTGTATGGAATTAAAACATAAGATTCAAGATCTCCTTGATGATGGTGTCATTGCAATTGAAGATCCTAATGACTCACCTAAAGAAAAAGAAGGAACTACTTCTAAGCATAATCAAAATCATGAACCTATGTCTAGCAAGGCTCCATATGTAGCCTCCATCCCTTCCATGATTCCTTCATCTCCTAAAACTTCTCAACAACAATCCATACCATCTTCTTCAAACAATGAAACTTCTCATGTTGACCTTCAAGGGCTATCTCCTATGGAATTCCAAGTTAATGCCAATATTGATACAAGTTCCTCTAAAGATTTAAAAATCCCAGATCATATGCCATCATACACTTCAATTCTAAATGTACCCACTACAGAGATTCCCACTCAAAATGATTCCCCATCATGCCAAAATATGGAGACCTTCCAAGAATCCCCTATGCCTATGCACAATCCTATCCCTTCTTTAGAAGTGACTCCATGTCAAGAGGATAATTTGGAAAATGAAAAAATAAGTCCTATCATAAATCAAGATCAAGACACCAAAACTCTCCAAGCCCATGATGATCCCCTTATACCTTTCCATTTCTTCCAACATGACCCCCTTCTATCTCAAGATAAAACCATCCTTCCAAATCCTATTCCTAATCCACTTCCTAAGCAAGATCATGATGCCTCTTCCACCTTTTCAAATGATCTTATTCAAAATGAAGAGTCAAACACCCTTCCTACTCTATCCAATGGTCCTCTTCCATGTCAAGATCAAAGTATCCCTTCATCTCATTGTCATAATCCTCCATGTTCACCTCAAGAGTCCCCCATGCCCATAAAGCCTTCTCATGATCCTATCATTCCTTGCAAGCCACCTCCACCTCAAAATGGGCTTGCCTCTAGCATCAAAAGTAAGAAGAAACCCTTTGTTAAAAATATCTTTCAAAGCATTTATTATCAAAGAAAAGGGTTAGATATTCATGAACAAGGTATATTAGAACCCCCTGCTATAAAAGAAAATCTTGATTATCATGGATACATTGCTCACTCTCAAGATGTTGGTATCCCTCATAAATCCTGCATTTCTCTAGTTAAATCCAAATACATTCCTTCTCCTTCGCACCTTCCATCCATTCTAGGTCCCTATATCCCTCCATCCCTTATGTGGGATCAACAAAGGCACACGTCTTTGAGTACCTTCCATTCATCTAAAAGACCTCCATATCATTCCTATCTATCCATGCATCTCCCTCCAGGCAATTTGGATGCCAAGCATAAAAGTCATAAATCAAGCAATCCACATGTATTCAAGGATCAACATGTCCCATCTGATCGACATGTCAAAATAAAGAAAACTATGATCCAAAAAGGAAAAGAAAAATACAAAACGCCACAAAGGCCAAAAAAGAAAGAAGAAAAGTCAAAAGTTATATGGGTTCCTAAGGCACTTGTACAAGCAATGCACTCTAAGGAACTACAAAAGCATGAAAAATCAAAAACCATGTGGATCCCTAAGCAACTGCTTGAAGCACAACAGTCTAAAGAAAAATCAATATTGGCATCCAAAATTGTTGTTCCTCCATCCAAACCTTCTAAGTCTATTCCTCCACCTTCTTCATCCATTTTGGGTTCTTATGCCCCAAAATCTGTAACCTTTCCTCCATCCAAATCTCAAAATTTAAGATTCAATTCTCTTCCATATGACCACCATCCCTCAAGGCGTGTGCCAATGTTGATCTTTCAAACATTTCAATCTAGCCATACACAATTCTTCCAACATCCCATCCATTATCCAACCTCTTTTTCACCCTTCCATCCTTCTTATCCAATCCTTTGCATAAATCCTTAGCTTAGTTTCATTTCATTATCCTGCCAACATCTTTGAGCATACCTTCATAGCCATGGTCTATTACAAATCATATTATAAGGGTACCATCCAAAGCAGTGAGACATTGGGGTCCTTCTTCCATCCCCTATCATGCCTCTAATATCTTCCAAAAGAAAAAAAAATGATTTAAAAAATGGAAAAAAAAAATTAAAAAAAAAGTAATGAGAAATAATTTCGTCCACGAGTGAAAACCACTTCTTGTGGCACCTTGGGAAAGTACCATGATGAAAACCTGGCAAACAGGCGTCATGTGTAATCCATTATCCTTTTGCACTTTACACTGGGGGAAATTTCTATCCATGTACATCCATCTATTATCCTTCTTCATCCATTATCCTTTATCCTCCATTATCCCTCATTCGCTCTATCTACATTCATATGCCTTTTTCCACCTTTGATCTTAACAAGGTTAAGGATCTTCACATGCTTCATGTGTCCTATCTATTATACTTGATCCAGACCCCTTTGGCTCATATCCATTGCTTGCTTACATCCTTCATTACCAATTTTGATCTTGCTTATCATATTTGCCTCATATCCAAATCTATCCCTTGATCTTGATCAACACTATGGACAAAATGCAAAAACATGTTTTCCACAAACCTCTTGACATGGCCACTTCTTTGGACCATATGGATTCATTACACCATATCATTTCTATATCCTTGCTTTACATTGCTAAAATCCTTTCTTTACATCGCTAAAATCTTTGCTTTACATTGCTATATCTGCTTCCTGTGCTTGGATTAATGTTGTGAGATAGTCCTTGAAGGCGTCCACCATCATTTTCTTATCCATTCATGTACTCAAAATCCCTTTTGCCTTGCTAGACACTAGGGGAAAACATTGGAAAAAATCCTAAGTCTTGAAAAAGTCCTAAAAAATCAGAAAAAGTCCTGAAAAAAAATCAGAAAAATCAGAAAAAGTCCTGAAAAAATCCTAAAAATCGGAAAAAGACCTGAAGAATTTCAAAAAAAAAAAAGAAAAAGGAAGAAAAAGGAAAAAAGAGAGAAAATGCCTTGGTGAAAACCTGGTAAACAGGCATCTTGGTAAAAAAAAAAAAAAGGAATCTCTGCCAAGCAGGTGAAAACTTGGCAAATAGGCACCTCTTGTACTCAAGCGCTCCATCTATCAACACAATGTTGGCATTCCTGCTTTCATGCATCTTTGCTTTCACTTGTACATGTTTCAGTCAATTTTGTGACATCCTAGTTTGTTGGAACCCTCATGGCTTGAAACCGATCATTGTCTAGTCTTAGGTTAATCACCAAGAATACATTACATGTCCTAAGCAGTGTTAACCAAGTCAATCTTACGTCAGTGAAACCTGGTCATCCACTCTGAGTCAGTTACCTGTCTCCTGACTATTGAAGAGTTTTGTCACTGAGTTAACAAGCAAAACAACATAATGAAAAACAATCACTAAACAGTTTGAGCTATGAATGAAAATTTTCTTTGCGTGCTGTCTTTTATATTGGTTTTCGATTATTATTCCCTCTGAGTAACTCGAGGAAGTCTATCATGACTAAGAGGAGCAAGGATTGGGGGCATAATATTTTCTTGTTTTCTGCTTGTAGGAATGATCCCAATTATCTGGAAACATCTAAATTAGCGAGGTTGCTAGACTAAGATGTGAGGTCATAAGGTAACAAGTATGCCCCCTCTGGAGTACTTATTTGCATTCGTATTATTGCATGAAGAAAAATAAACATTTGCATTACTAGTTACTCATTCTCCTCATTTTTTTGCATAAAAAGAAACAAAAAGAAACACCCATATTCCATTTGCATTCATTCATCTATACTGAAAAAAATGCATACATATAGAATAAAGCATATAGAACAACATCTCATAATCCATCAACACAAGTATGATGAAATCAAATCAAGAGCTCGTAAATTGGCTATCCTGACTCCATTTTTGAAATCGAAATCAAAATCTAATGTCATATCTCTCATTGAAATTTCACAAAATTTGGACCACTTAGCGCTTTTCATCAAAATCTCATTCTCTCTTCTCAGTGCACTCAATTTCTCGTTAATCAACACTGAATCTCAATTTAATTTCTACAAATCAACTTTGCACTCAGTTTTCTCATCAACGCAAAATTTTCAAAAAATCCTCTGAATCAATTTGTGCTCAAAATAACTTATCATCGCTAAAGAAATTGCCTATTATCATGTAACCTCGCTATTTTTTGATTTCACTCCAGAGGGGGCATACTTGTTACCTTATGACCTCACATCTTCAAATGTCAAGAAAATTTTCAAATCTTCATCAAAAGTTGAGAAACACATCTTTTTCAACTAAAGAAAATCAATCAAATAAGACCTCATCGCTTCAAATCAAGCTGCTATTTGTCTTTTATCTGAATCTATCTCTTAACGTTAAATAGTTTCATAGCTTATCATCAAGTTGATTATTCGTTTAAACTCAATCAAGGGTTTAAAGAGTATCTTTGATCACACTCAATCTAAGCAGATGTTCAGTATTCATTTCTGATAACTCAATGATGAATGAATAGTACCAAATTGGTACTGAGAGGGGGGGTGAATCAGTACAAACAAAACACAATCCTAAACCAGTTTGACAATAGATAGATCAACTGATTGGCAAATAGTGATACTAATTTGAAACAGAGTGCAACCGGTAAAGCCAAGAGTGACTGAGACAAGCATTAACCGGTTAATCGCTTATCTTTCCACTCAACTCAAAACTGCACTACCATTTCACCCTTATGCATGAATAGATAATCTATCATCTAAACATAATGATCAGCTAGCTCAACATGTTTTATTGACAGGCATAAAACACAGAACCATCACATGCTTGACAAACAATAACAAAGTATCACAAGATAAGAGCATCACACATGACACACATATTTTTCATGTGGAAACCCAACTGGGAAAAACTATGGTGGGGATTAATACCCACAAGCTTGTTTTTGAACTCTTTGGAAGTCCACTCTATTAGGAGCCTTGTCCGGTTAGAGACATTATTGTAGGTTCTGCTAGGAACTGATCTTGTTAGGGATCACTCGGTTAAGGGATGGCTAGAATACCCGGTTAAGGGTTAAACCTTGTTAAAGGTTACTTTGTTAGAGGATTTCAAGAACTCAATAGTTAAATGATTTCACTAACTCAGTAGTTTTGAGTTACCCTGCTAAAGGATTTACAGCAAGCCAGTTAAGGCTACCCTATTAAGGGATTTCACAACTGTTGAAGTGGTTAAAGATCAACAGGTATAACAATGATCTGATGATAGCACTCAATACCAATGCAGATCTACTTAAGCTCCTCTTCACCTTCTGTACTTACACTCTGTAGGTATCACTTCTCTCCTCTGGTCTGGCAAGAAACATGTATCCTTTCTCTTGGATACACACACACAACTTTGTCTAGCAACTTTAGAAAGAAACATAACATCAACCTTATCGGAAATAGATAGGTCGGAAGCATAAAACCTAAACCCTAAACCTGTTAGGTTAAGCAATTCAAATGGTTCAATCCTGACCGTTGAACATACTGCATTAAATGCAACAAATCTTGAATAAATCTCAAGACATTTTCCATCATTCATTATCCACCGATTTCATGGTGGCTGATAATCCATCACGTGTTTTCACCATTTACAAACTTCGCACATTCTCAAGGTAGATAGGGATAGTCTCCTTCATGCAAGATCCTTCACATGCACAAGGCTGACATGGCAACATGATCTGTTCTTTTTTATATTGCTAACTCATCACACAAAGATCATTGATTGAGTCACACAGGCTTGAGGTACTCCAACCGGAAATCCTGAAGTGGAAACTACCTACCAACCAGTAGTCATACAATGCTTCCATGTGCCGGCTCCCATTACTACATGCCGGTTCACCTTGACATGCCAGTTCACCTTGAACAAATATACTACTTCACTTTGGCATATATACCGGTTCTCACATATGTTGGTTCTCTCTTCATTCTTCATATCACATATTGACATCAATGAGAACATACAATATCATTATGTCCTCATACCAGTTCACATAATGCCAACAATCTCGCCCTTTGGCATTGATGGCAATATACAAAGATATCTCTCCGCTAACTCATCTTCTCCCCCAATTTCTATAGATATCTTCTCTGCTTCACTTCTTGTCCCCCTTTGACAACAATGCCAAAGTGGAGGCACAAGCATCCCTATTCCATTATGCTACTCCCCCTGAGGAGTAGCATCCTTCAACACATCAATCAAAAAAAAATTAACTATGCAACACATGACTCATGTGGAACAGATACTTTTAATTTACCCCCTGAAGGGGTAGTACCCCCAATTCACCTCTTAAATACATAAATTTAGTCTTTGGGAGAGGCTTGGTGAATATGTCTGCTAACTGCTCCTTACTGGAAACATGTTCCAGTGTGATCTCTTTATTTTAAACCTTTTCCCTCAAGAAATGATACTTAAGCTCAAAATGCTTGGTTCTAGAATGTAAAACTAGATTCTTTGAAATATTGATAGCACTTGTGTTATCATTGAATATACTTATCGGTTTAGATATAGGGATTTTGAAGCCATCTAATACGCGCTTCATCCAGATTGTCTGAGTGCAGTTCATGAAAGTTGCAACATACTCTACTTCTGCTGTAGACTCAGAGATATAGCTCTGCTTCTTACTCATCCACGAGACCAATCTACCACCAAGAAAGAATGCACCACCGGTTGTGCTTTTCTGGTCATCCACATTACCTACTCAATCAGCATCTGTGAATACTTTCAGGTTGAAATCATTGTTGCATGGGTACCACAATCCATAGTCAACTATTCCCTTCAGATACCTAAGAATCCGCTTGTCTACAACCAAGTGGGATTCTTTTGGACTTTTTTGGAACCTTGCAGTAATGCCAACTGCACGTGCAATATCTGCTCTACTATGCACTACATAATGCAACTTACCAATCATTGATTGGTATTCCTTCTCATCAACCAATGCAGAATCATCCTCTTTTGATAATTTGCAACCGGTCACCATCGGTGTACCAACTGGTTTGCTATCTTCCATGCCAAAGGTCTTCAACACCTCTTTGACATATTTGGACTGAGTGATAATGATTCCATCTTTCATCTGTTGGATCTGTAGTCCAATGAAGAATTTAATCTCCCTTATGAGTGACATCTCAAACTCTTTCTTCATCTCATCAACAAACTCATGACTCATCTTGTCATCTCCACCAAAGATAATGTCATCAACAAAAACCTCATAGATCAAGATCTGATCTCCTTTAGACTTCAAGTAGATATTGCTATCTTCACTTGTTCTCTCAAATCCAATCTTCACAAGATGGGAATGTAGATATTCATACCATGCTCTAGGTGCCTACTTTAGACCATATAAGACTTTATGTAGCTTGCACACCATATCACTGTCTTCAGATAGGGAAAACCCATCTGGTTGCTCTATATACACCTCCTCTTCAAGTACACCATTTAGGAATGCAGATTTTACATCCATTTGATATACCTTGATTCCTTTAAAAGCTGCATATGCAAGAAGCATACGAACTCCTTCCAATCTAGCTACAGGAGAAAAGGTTTCTCCATAGTCTTCTCCTTCTTCTTGAGCATATCCTTTGCACACCAATCTGGCTTTGTTCCTAATCACTGTGCCATCATCATTCAGCTTGTTTCTGAACACCCATTTGGTACCAATGACATTTTTATGCTCCGATCTGGGTACCAAGGACCATGTACCATTTTTCTCTATCTGGTCAAGTTCCTCTTCCATTGCCTTGATCCAGTCTTCATCTTTATGAGCCTCTTTGAATGATTTAGGCTCAAATTTAGAGATCATACATGAGTTTTCTCTGATCTTCCTTCTTGTAAGGATTCCTGCATCCTTATCTCCTATGATCTGCTTAGGATCATGATTCAGCTTGACATACTAAGGAATAGTCTTGACTGGTTCTTCTTGCTTTTCCTCTTCATCCTCATCTTCATCAGCATCAACATTCACTGGTTCAGGAACACTGTTACTGGTACTTGGTTGACTAACAACTGGTTCTGAGAAGGTTGCAATCGGTTCATTTACAACTTTCTTATTGCCAATTTCCTTTGGTTTCTCAGAGGTTTCATCAACTCTCACATTGATGCTTTCCATAATTCTTTGAGTCCTATTGTTGAAAGACTTGAGAGCTTTACTCTTGGTGGAATATCCTAGGAATATTCCCTCATCACATTTAGCTTCAAACTTGCTATGATGTTCACTCCTCTTGATGTAACATTTGCTACCAAATACTCTAAAGTAGCTAACCACAGGTGTCTTACCGGTCCAATACTCATAAGGAGTTTTATCCTTACCTTTCTTAATGAGTACCCGGTTCATTGTGTAGACTGCAGTGCTTACTGCTTCTCTCCAAAAGGTGTGAGCTACCTTTCCTTGAATCATCATGGTTCTAGTTGCTTCAACCACAGTCTGGTTATTCCTCTCTGCTAGGCCATTCTGTTGTGGAGTTCGGGGGGTAGACAATTGCCTCTTGATGCCAAATCCTTCACAATACTTGTTGAATTCATCGAAAGTGAATTCCCCTCCTTGATCAGTTATGAGGCACTTGATCCTTTTACCACTTTCCTTCTCCACTAATGCTCTGAAAGCTTTGAACTTCACAAAGGCTTCAGACTTGTCTTTCAAGAATGTGACCCACATCATTCTTGAGTAGTCATCAGTGAGAATCATAAAGTACCTATCACCCTGCACACTTCTAGTTTTCATAGGACCACACAAATCAGTATGCACAAGATCAAGCAAGTTGTCAGTAGTGAAAGATTTACCTTTAAAGGTTGAGGAAGACATTTTCCCCAATTGACACTCTCTGCACAAGGTATTATCCGGTTTGCTTAGCACCCGCAACCCTCTAACTACCTTGATCTTACTAGCCTTCACAATGTTATCAAAGTTTACATGGTAGAGTCTCCTATGCCATATCCAGCTATCATCAAATTTAGCCATAAGACATGTACTTATATTTGCATTCAGCTGAAATAGGTTACCTTTGGTCTGCATACCGGTAGCCACAATTTCACCATTCTTTCCTTTGATTCTGCACACTCCATTCTTGAATTCCAGAGTGAGACCACTATCATTCAGCTAGGCAACACTCAGAAGGTTGTGTCTGAGACTATCAACCCAATACACATTGTCAGCACTACTCTTTCCATTCAGAGAGATGGACCCTTTTCCTTTAACCATACATGATGCATCATTGCGAAAATGAACCACACCACCATCATACTCTTCCAAGGATAGAAACTTGCTCCAGTCACTAGTCATATGGTGAGAACAACCACTATTAATAATCCACTCATTGGAATTATCAAAGTGGGAGACAAGAGCCTTCTTGTCTGACACATCTTCCTTTACAGCAACAAACATAGTGTCTTCATTCTCTTCATCTTCTGATTCCTCATCTGTGACACCTTCATCAACTGCAACAAAACAGTTTCTCTGGTTTCCTCCTTTGAATTTCTTGAATCTTTCTGATTTATCCTTGTTGTCACTATTAGGACAATTCATAGCAATATGTCTTATCCAGTTACAAGAAAAACATTTCAAAGGGAGCTTACCTCTGTATTTACCCATTCCTTTTGGAAGTTTCCTAGCAAGAAGAGCTTCAAATTCCATTAGAAACTCCTCATCATCCATCAGTTTGCTCTATCTTGGTTCAACACTAGTGCTTGCTTATTTTCCTTTCCTGGATGGTACAATAGAAGCTCTAAAAGGAGATTCAGTCTTTTGAACACTGCCATCAAAACTATTTAGCTCATAGGTTGTCAACTTTGCAATCATGGAGTCCAAGGATACCTTAGTCTTGTCTATAGATCTCAGCTCCTGAATAGCAGTAACTCTTATTGCATAGACCAGCAATAAGGATCTCAGAACTTTGTTGACCATAGTGGAATATTCCATTTTACCACCCGCACTCTTGATATCTCTGACAATAGTTTTGATTCTAATACCATACTGTTGAATGGTTTCACCTTCAACCATTCGCATGTCTTCAAACTTCCCTCTAAGGCTTTCTTCCTTAGCTTGTTTTACATGCTCATCACCTCCATAGATATTTTCAAGAGCATCCCATACCTCTTTGGGATTTACCTTATCTTTGACATCAATGAACTCAATGTCAGATAAATTACTGATTAGGGCTTCCATGACTTGTCCATTCTCCTGTATCTCTCTCTTTTGGTCATCGGTGAGAGTATCGGTAGGGGCAACATAGGGATTCTCAACATAGCTCCAGTGTTAAGCACCCATGCTTCTGATGTATATCTTCATTCTGTCTTTCCATATACTGAAATTTTCCTTGTTAAACTTTGGACCTTCCCTCTTCATCATTACAATAGGATCTTTCCCTTAAGCAGTTAAGCTTACAACACAGAGGACCTAGAGGAAGCTCTGATACCAATTGATAACTCAATGATGAATGAATAGTACCAAACTGATACTGATAGGGGAGGTGAATCAGTACAGACAAAACACAATCCTAAACCGATTTGTGTAGCGTCCTAAAATTGCGACACTTGCAATTTCGACTGCATTTGGGTCTTCACGATGGTGACGCAACACTGAACCTGAATGGAGACCCTGAAACTTGTTCATGACACCAAAAACTGCATTTTTTAGCACCCTAGCCTGATCCTCCTTGCACCCTGCTGCCTCGGGAGGTGGGACCGTGGCGCCC